>NC_137837.1:3002500-3565000 GCF_948465745.1 Chenopodium album | reverse complement strand
TACATATTAAAATATTTACGAAAAATATACTATATAATTATAATTATAAAATGTATGGAAAATATATTGTAAAATGTATGGAAAATATATTAAAAACTTGAAATCTCTAAACATTTTAAACACATATACTATTTAATTTAAAAATAAAATAGTATTAGGACAAAAGAACACAAAACACTTACATGTATCTAACCCATTTAAACAAATTTTAAATAAAATATTATATATATATATAAAAAAAAAAAAAAAAAAAAAAAAAAAAAAAAAAAAAAAACTAACTGACTATGAAAATTAGTTTAAGTTGTGTAGTACTCTAATTTTCTCAATGAGATTAACATTAGAAATATGTTTCAAAAAAATAGAACCATTTGAACAATGAATTGTATCAATATTATTATTGTTATTATTATTATTATTAATTATTGATAATTATTATTATTATTTATTGATTATTATTATTAGTATTATTATTAGTATTATTATTATTATTATTATTGTTATTATTATTATTTATTGATGATTATTATTATTTATTGATTATTATTGTTAGTATTATTATTATTATTTCAATTATTATTGTTATTATTATTATTATTGTTAATATTATTATTATTATTATTATTATTATTATTATTATTATTATTATTAGTATTATTATTATTTCAACTGAAATGAACTGAACTGAACTGAGCTGAACTGAACTGAACTGAACTGAACTGAATTTCAACGGAACAGAACAGACCCTAGGAGCTGAACTGAACTGAACTGAGTTGAACTGAACTGAATTTCAACGGAACAGAACAGGCCCTTACTCTTGTGTAATCTACAATTCTTCACCAAAATTATCCAACCAACCTTTCAAACAAACCAACAACTCCACAACATAGTACGAGTCTGACTATATCGTCTATCATCATTTAGTTTTCATGTATGAATCCTATAACTTGTTCAAATGTTTCGAAGTATCAACTCGATTACTCTTCTTACGACAATACCTTCCACGTAAGCTAGGGAGCTTAGATAAAATAAAATTGATTATCCCCCCTAATCTTTGTCTTTTAACTTGGTTAAATTACATTCTAATTTTGGCATTAATGCTAAAGATCGTGTGCCCCTTGCTATTCGCTTCACATTTTCTCTCTCCTCTCTGTCTTTCTCTCTCTAAATCTTTTTTAATTTTGTAGAATTTTCTCAATAATTTTTTTGCATTCAATCTTATTTTTTGAAAATTTGATATCTAATATACCCCAGAAAGAAATCAAACCGAATCCCTCTTCCAATTTCAAATCATATAAACAGGTGAGTATAAAGTTATAATCTTTTTTCAGAATTTTGATAAAACAGTTTTTTTTTTGTTAAAGGTAGTATTTTTCTTTAATTTTTTTTATGTTAATGGGATAATTATTGATGAAATTATGCTTAAATTTCAGGGTAATTTTTCCTGTTGGAAGAGAGGAGCTAGAATTTGAAGGTTTTGTAGTAATATTATTGAAAAAGATGTTGACAGTTTGAAATTCGTTAAAAAGACAAAAATGGCTGCCAAAAACGTAAGTACTTTTTACATTATTCTATTATTGGATTTTTTTTATATTTAATTTAATAAAATATGTAAAGGATGATATTTTAATTGCTTATTAACATGTTTATCTTACTTGTTATGTAATTGATGATTATATTATTACCAGGTGTTTTGTTTTACAATTTATAATTTGTAGTTGTTTGATGATGAATACTTTTTTTTTTATAAAATTCATTTCTACTTTGAAAATGTCAAAACTATATCTATTACTTTGTTAAAATTGTCTGAAAATTGAAAACTTTGGTTAATCAGGCTGCATAATTCTGTTTTGATGATTAACTGCCTCGAATTTCGGTTAATGAAGGATGTTTATTGAGTATTAGAAAGGGTTTATTAATTTATGATGCTGCAAGAATGAGTTTTGCTTATGAGACTAAGTCAAAGTTCATCTGATCATGCTAGAAATTCAGCTTTATTTATTATCAGACAAGTAGTTTTTCTGATTACAAACGAAGCTGAATTTCTGTGGATGTTTAGCTGTAGATTTTGCAAAAATGCAAATGTAGTGAGAGTCTTGATGCATATGAGGACCTATAGCTCATGGTTATTTGTGACTTTGTGAGCTGTGAATCCTGTGATTTGGTATGATGCTTATGCTTGTTTCGGAATGATTAGTGCCACAGGTCTTAGGAGTTTGGACTAATATAGTTTTACTCTCATCTTCTATAGCACCTCCTAGATGATTGACCCTTTTTCTCCCTTTTGCATTGTTGCTACATCATCTAGGAGCGCTTAATCTTAGGTGCATCTTATAATTTGCCCTTGTTGGCCTTATGTAGTACTCCGTATATTTTAGGAGAAGAATCTCAATGGCATGTGGACATCATTGCTGAAGAAGTCTTTGACACTTCTTCAGCAATACATGTAAATCCTTATTCATAGTTATCGTTGAAGTAGGGAAAATAAGCTATACTCTTTCTTCTACAGCCTGATTTAATATTTCAAAGTTTGTTCTGTTTGGATTGTGTACTCATTGTGGGTAGAATAGGACTCATTGTGAAACGATATAAAATGCTGTTGTATCTTAGTGTGTATGTGATCTTTGTATGCTAAGGGTGGAATAGTAAATTATTTTGAGTCTGCACCAGGACATTCATACTAGCTTTCTTCCTTTACATGAGATTGATGATATTATGATATATGCAGATTGCAATGTTTTCTGATACAAAAAGCCGAAGGTCATGTATTTGCAGTGTTTTTCAAGCAGCTGCTGCAGTTGTCCTAATTTACTTGATAGGGAGTGTTTTTATTCTACCAGTTTACAGACAGGTATGATCTGTCCACCAAATACTCATGTGTTTTATAAGTTGAACTTCCTAGAGATAACTTTCGGCTTTCTTTTGATTTTTGCAACCAACAATGTGTAGCAAGACTAGCAACACCTAAATAACCTCGTCTTCCTGTGCAGGATACTCCAAAAATGGGGCTTGCTGGAAGTATGGACCTATTACTAGGCAATAGATGTGAGGTCTGTTTTCCTTCCTATGCAGATAATAATAGATCGTGTGCCTTTTATCTTATTATTTTCTTTTTCTTCATGTTTTAGAATCAGTGCAGACCTCGTGGAAGCGAGTCATTGCCTCAAGGTATTGTTGCAAAGAATTCTAATTTGGAAATGAGACCACTATGGGGCCTTCCAGAGGTAAATTATGTTTCTTTTCCTTTTTTTCATATGTATGTTTAGTTAGTGAGGCTATTTAGCTAACTGTCAACCATGTAACAAGGGTTGAAGTCTTATTCAGCCAATTTAGGCATCTGTCAGCTAACAGCTAGCAATTTAGAGTTTTACTTATTTAGCTGAAAACCTTTATCATTCCTATCATGATGTGTATTTCAGTATGATCACAGTTTTTCGTGGAATATTTGATCAATTGTAAGTTTGCTTGAGCAGAAAAGTAACTCATCACTGAGTTTGCTGGCAGTTGCTGTTGGGATTAAGCAAAAACAACTTGTGAATGCAATGGTTAGCAAGGTAATTATCATCTGCAACAGTGTTCTTGCTGCTTACTGCTCTAGCACAGGTGTTGCACATAACGTACTAATTCTTTCCATGTGGTATTTCAGTTTCTCTCGAGGGGTTTTTCTGTGATGCTTTTCCATTACGATGGTAATCTTGATCAATGGAAGGATTTTACGTGGAATGATCGGGTCATACACATATCTGCAATCAATCAAACTAAATGGTATCACCCTTGTCGTATCATGCTTGTTTTTCTGTGATAGCTACACTTAAAGCTTCTTTTTGGCATGGATAATGTTCATTGTCTTTATAATCAGATTAATTGCTTATATCCTGACTTGGCTCAGCTCTTTTATGGTGATATAGGTGGTTTGCAAAGCGATTCATGCATCCAGATGTAGTTGCTGCCTATGAATATGTTTTTCTCTGGGATGAAGATATTGGAGTAGACTATTTTGATCCTTTAAGGTGTGTACCATCCTGCATTCCTGCACACGTGTAAAGCATGTACTAATATTTTAAGATGAAATCTCATTTAGATGATTATTATGATTTTGTAATTGAGTGAATTATAATTTTATGCTCATTTGTTAGACTATGAGCCAAAGTTATTACATCAAAAATGTCAAATACAGTAGTAAGTAGTTTCATTCTTCTGCAAGATGATTAAAGTCATTTCCTACCACTTAATCAAAAATCTTTTGTTTTCGAATTTGGGTGAGACGTGAGACATAAGCTGCTAATTTGAAGAGGTTGATAACAGCCTTATGATCATCTTGTAGGTTGTCAATGTTGTCATAGAAACACAAGCTTGATGTGCATTTAAGGTTAAGTGCATGCAGTTAATTTTCCTTGTCAAGCCGCATATCTACTTGTTAGAATATTATGATGTAAAAATGCAAAATTTTGCAATGCTTCACTTTTCTGTGTATATGTTTTCCCATCCTTTGTGCATTTGCTAAGTTGTTAGATTGAATCAATTTACTCAACTCGGTCTCAGGGAATGTTTGAATCTGAGGACTGGACCAGCTATCTTAATTGAAACCATTTAATCCTTATTGGGTTGCTTTTAATGCCTTTATATATTTAATGTAGGTATGTATCCATCGTTAAAGAGGAGGGTCTTGAAATCTCCCAGCCAGCACTTGATGGTAACAGATCAGAGGTGCATCACCAGATTACATCTCGGGGAAGGAGAGGAAAAGTTCACAGGTAATCTTTGTGCTACTTTGGCATCTTGGTGTGTAGTCATAGCTTTGGTCGCTTACGTTTTTGCCTACACAATTAATCCGATACATTTCCAACTCTTTTGCATCAATTCTACATTGGTTCACTCCTGCTTAATCAACTCTGGATCTGCTATGTTTTGAGCTGACATATGAACATACATTGTAAAGCTTTTTTTTTTTTTTTTTTTTGTATGTTTTTGTTTGTTGTAAAATAACTTGAAGCTATTATATGCTTTGTAGGAGAACATACAAGCATAATGAATGCGATGAAGACAGTTCTGGTCCTCCTTGTACAGGGTAATTATATCTCTACTTTAAAAGGATAAGAGAAACTAGCTAGCTATAATAATTATCTTGGCACTCTTTAAACTTAAGAATATATTCAGGGAGGTAAAAGCCGAATAAGACTTTTGATGTGTTGCAGGTGGATAGAAGTCATGGCTCCAGTGTTCTCTCGAGCAGCATGGCGTTGTGTATGGTACATGATTCAGGTTTGTCTTTCCTATGATCTGCAGCTAATATCTCTAGAATTTAGGGGATCTCTTTTTTAGATATATACATATATATTTACCATGGAATTTAGGGTATCTCCTGATTGTACATGATATATTATTGCTTTTGAAATCTTATCACAAACTTCTGTTGAAGTGTTTGTATTTCCAATCTTATCAATGTGCTATTTAAGAATAGTCTTAAAAGAGGCAATATAATTACTTAGTTAATGAACTAAAACTTGCTTGCGGTGTGTAGAGGTTTTGAATTTTTCTTCACAAAACATGCTTTGGCATTGTTCATGTTTTAATCCAATGTGTTTTGCAGAATGACTTGATCCATGCTTGGGGTTTGGACATGCAGCTGGGATATTGTGCCCAGGCAAGTTTTTGGTGATCATTATTTGTCGCACTTTATTTTGTGCATTTTCCTCGTTATAATTATAGGTTTTTTTAATTTGCTATTCACAGGGAGACCGAACCAAAAAAATTGGGGTTGTAGATGCTGAGTATGTGATACATTACGGCCTACCTACACTAGGGGAGCCACTAGGAAAAAAGGTTAGCAGTAGCGTATCCACAATAACTTATTCTTCATGACTTCATCCCTCGGGTTGTGAAGTAATTGTCTAGTTGATTAGTAGCTGCAGAACTAGTTTTCTTATCTTGTAGGTAGAGATGGCAATGGATCGGATTTGGATCGGGTGGAGCTTCACCCGCATCCATCCATTATCCTAATTGCTCCATCTACATCCATCCGTCATCCGCTTCACCCATCATCCATATCTGTCCGTCCATCATCCGCGGATGAAATGGGTGGAGCGGATGACAAATGGATGAGTACTAGAATGGAAAAAAAAAACTCACATAAACTTTAATTTTCGTTTATTTATATAATAATTTTTTTAATTTATTAATAAAAAAGAAATAATAACAACATATTGTTTGAAAAATTAATTTGTAACAAAAAAAAATAAGTAATTTTCTTGCACATTCTATATTTTATTAGTAAAATTCTTTGATTAAAAATTTAATATATGTTAAACGGATGGTTAGCGGGTGAAAAAATATCATCCACATCCGATCCGATCCATCATCCGCTTCATCCGTCACCCGCTTCTCATCCATTTAATTCGGGTTTTCGTCCATTTATTTTAAGCGGGTGGAGCGGGTTAGCGGATATCCACTTAATATTGCCATCCCTACTTGTAGGGAAGGATCACTTAATGTATCTAACCATTTTGCCGTTTTTCTTATGTAGCCTCAACTCCATGTGCTTGACAAGCGGGTTGAAGTAAGTCTTCTGGATGAATGCTTTACTATCTTCATACTAATTTATGAAAGTTATATGATTGATGAATATAGCAGCATTGCGATAACTATGACTAGTATATATAGCTGTGGTTTTCTATGCATTGAGGGACTAGAATAGTATATAGATTAAAAACATTATGATATTTTTCTGGTTGTCAGCATTTGTAACATGTCAAAATAAAGAGTGAGTATTTCAACTATTCACAAGTTTTGAAAGTACGAAAAATAGTGTGGTTAATTTGTTTTCTCGCATCAAAATTTGTAGTGCAGTTTTAGACGCTTAATGAACTCTTGGATACTTCTCAGGTGAGGAGACAGTCTTACAACGAATACAAGGTCTTCAGAAGGCGATGGGATAAAGCTGTCCTGACCGATGAATGCTGGACAAATCCCTATCCACAACCATTGAAACCAATCTCTCGGTAACAGGTACACAACACCGAAAGACTTTATATACACAGATTAAGGACATAATAGTTGTTTATAGATAGCATTTACAGAAATGAAGTCTGCTAAATACCAAACTATGAAAGAACATTTTTGTACAGAAGAGTTGTATACAATGTATAACAATAGTCAAAATATATTTAGTTATTTGTAAGCTTGTCTGGGTTTGAGTTATGTGCCATACTTGGCCTAGCTTGTATATAAATACGAATTATAAAGTATTAAGTATACAACTATAGTCTATACATGATATGATTCTATCATGCCAAAGAAAAGTTGTGTATTTTGGTCATGTTGTGTTGATCTAGTGTCATCTACCATTTTCGTCTTTTTGGGGTCATGTTATTTTTATTAATATTATTCGTGTATAACCTTTAGTTATGGACCCTTATGATAGATCCCTATAAAAAGATAAGTTGTTGATTTATTTACGGTTATGACTTTGATATATCAAGGAGATTATTGGTATTTTCTGGATTTCCTTTTTTTTTTTTTTAATTTACTCGTCGTATTTATTATTCTCTAGTATCTGTACTTGAAACTGTTGAACAGTTAGTTACTGCAAAAAGTTAGGAATGGAGAAGTATAAGAGCTAGAGAGTTGAGTTGGTCAGCCAATTAAAGCACATCTGGAATTATTGATGGTTTATTATTGATGACTATCCAACCATAACAGATCACTGAATGGTCAAACTGAAGTAAATTAAACTGAGCAATGTTGACTTCATCACCTAAAATTTATGTACATTAATGAAGACCCCCAATTGCCAGGAATAAGTGATTAAGCAAGAACTTGTACTACGCTCCTTATGATATTATGATACGGAGTATAATATTTTATTCGCTTTAAAAGAGATCTGAAACACGTAAATAATCCGTATATTATACGTATAATCTAATTAATATCATCTCATACAAGCATACAATAAAGTAATTTACGTGGTAATGAATAATACTCAAAACATTTTTTTTAAAAAATGAAGGACAATGTATTCATATGTTATGTGTACGTTCGTTAGTGAAGTATGGAGTAGGAGTACATTAATGAAGAGCTAACGAAACATCATAAGAAAAAGGTAAAGTTGGATATTTCGAATACTTTAATTTTTCAACAAACTCATTTAACTCACTACCCACTCCACCGATTATTTGGAGTTTGGCGACCTTTTGTTTTTTAGTCCCCACTTTAGCTTAGTACAACAATTGCACTCTTCAATTGTATTAAGAAATTTCCTTTTGCTTTTAAAAAAATCGTGACAAATTTTAAATAAGTATTATGCTAGGATTAAGGATTCAATGAAAATACTTCCTAAACATTTGGAATTGTTGATTAGTTCGTTCTTACATAGTGCACCTCTTTTTGTACGTAATTATCTAGTAAAGATAATGTATCATAAATGTAAATAATGTGGCATAATTATAGATAACGAGATAATATAAGGTGGAACATGAAGTTGTTACTTTGAAAAATTGTCGTCATTAACTCATTATTGATGTATTGTTATTTTGAAATATTGTCGTCACTATTGATGAATTGTTACTTTGAAAAATTGTCGTCACTATTGATGTCTAAAGCAAAAACCTTTTATATCTTGAAATGAAAGCAATTAAAAGGTAAATGATTTAGAAGGGATTGTCATTTTTCGGGCCTTAATTGGTTGACTTTATTCCATAAATTAAATTGATTTTTCTAGACCATTCTTATATGTACGAGTATAATTTTCAAGCATCTCTTCACCCTAGGAAAAATTAAGTAAATGATGTTTTATTTTTGCCATTGTTTAGAGCAAAGTGGAGATTTTATGAAGTAATAAACTGGATAATTTAGAGCACTTTAAATAGTGAGTTGAATGTCACAATCCTTGTGAGTTGTGACAATGAAAAATTGAATAAGAACTTTGTCATGGGCCATCCCATGGCCCAAATAGATCAAAATTGGACCAAAAACAGATGTGGATTCATCAACAAGGATTATTGGTTGTCTAACCGTATCTATATACTATATACTAAAGTAATCACCAGAGTTATCCCTCAAGTACACATGTCACATTCACAACAAAAAATTTCCCGCCCAAATATTTTTTAGCTTTTTTTTTAAATTTCTTTTTTTCCCTTAAAAAATAACATGATAAAAAAAATTTAATGAAAAAAAACTTACAATAATTTATAAAATATTTTAAATAATGTATCTAACAAGAGAATTTTAAGGATAGACATGATATGAATTCAAATTCAAAAATAGAAAATGTTACATATAAGCCATTTCATTTAAACTAACTCCATTTTAATTGAATTTTATTCATTTATTTATTTATTTTTATTTTCAAGTCTTATTATTATAAACCGTGCATTTGCACGGGGATAAAACTAGTTCTAGAAATAAAATTGTAATATTGCATATGTGATGATGACATAGAACCTAATGTGTTCATTTTATTTTTAATTAAGGCCTGTTCTCATTCACTAAAATTAATCGAATTGAACTGAACTGAACTTATTAGAATTGAGCTGAGCTGAAATGAATATTTTATGAGAGAAGAAAATTAGGAGCTGAACTGAACTTAACTTAACTTATTAGAGCTGAAGTGAACTGAAAATAATATGATGAGAACATACCCTTATTTCAGGTGTAATAAGTTCAGTTAATTTCAATTCAGGATAATAACATATATACACTAATCTAATGCTCCAAGTATCATATGTATTTCCTAATTAAAATGCTACTTGTATAGTTTTTCATGCATGAAAAAACATGAAAATAATAAATAAGTTTGCCTTAACTAAAACTCTTGTTGAAATATGAGTTCATTAGAAATATAATCATTTAAAGCACAAAGCCCAAAACTAAGTCAATGCATGTAATTAAAAGAAAGATTAGTTTAGTATGGTCATTTGAAGCCCAAACCCCCCTCTCTCGAACCACCCATCCAACCATAAATGCCATCACCTACACTAGTACTTCATACAACCACATTGACTCTAGTCACCATCATAAACATATACCACAATAATTCGATAAACACTTCATCGAGCATCGTGAGAGTGGGACATAAAGAGAAGGTAAGGAAATTCCACTCTCAAAGCGTCCTGATGGAACTTGATCCCATAGGTCGCCAAGGGACAAGTTCTAACCTTTGCACCGAGGTAAGCTTCATGTTTTGGAATCGGACACTTTCAACATACAAGTACTTCGAACAAAAAGAGCAACCGGTTGCAAGTTAATAAAACGTCCCAAAGTCCATATATAGAACCTTTTTTTTTTCATTTTTCTTACACGGGAAGATAAGAAAACCGCGACAGGCAATAGAGTTTTACATTTAGATTCGACATAAATGACCTAATCATAAAGATCTAGCATATGAACATATTTTGCTGAAATGAATGTTTGTCCTCTGCTTACTACCACATACTTGTACCATACCACTCGTACTATGGTTACCAGGCAAAGCATTGAACATCTCCAAGCAATACTTTTTCCAAGCAATTGGATAATTTAGAAGAGTACAAATGAAATAAAACATCTTTAATACCATATCAATACTTGTCCCCTCAATTTGACAATTAAAAAAAATAAAGTTGACCCCTCAATCTTGTTGTTGATGTTTTTGTTTTTATCTTTTGTGATTAAAGCATTAATTTGTTTAAAGGGTTTCATTGTAAACATAACCTAAAGTGTTGTCAAGCTGGGAGTTTATGATAAAATTACACATTATTTTATCCTTATAATGTTTCGTCCCTGGCTAAGAGACGATTTACATCTTTCTTTAGAGCGCGACAAGCTAAAGTACTTTCTTAACAATCTAAAGATTGTTCTTTAAGCTATAAGCTCACTTTCTTCATAATCTAATGGGACAAAACCTTGTTATATAAGACAACAATGTACAAAAAGAAAAAACAAAATTTAACAAAGGGAAGAAGCAAGAGAATAAAGGTCAACTAATGGGACTATATATAATTACAATCAATCTTCTTTTTAGTCCACTACAAAGATTCTAACATCAAAGTAATAAGAAACAATACATAAACAAATATCATAAACTTGTATAATCCACAATTACATTAATCACAATCTCCACTATGCACCTTAATCAATTACTACTAATATAAAACTAATCTAGGGCTAAATTTTGGGTCATCGCTTTTTCCAAGCAAACTTTTGCTACTTTTTTTTTTTTTTTTTTTTTTAAGAAAAAAAAATCTAACTTTCTTATGAGGGTCAAATTTTTTTTCACCAATTCCCAAGAAATTGATCAGACAGACTGACAAAAATCATAAGAAGTAGCAAAACCATACCTGGAAATAGCTGTCCCAGTATAACAATGAGCATAATAAACATTAATTGGTAAAATGAAAAGAAAAAAAAAAAAGACATAGCTAGAAGGCCTAGAACACAGATATTCTTCCCATTCACACTTACCAACAGGATTCATATTTAGACCCACAAAAATTAAGGAGTAATTTTTTTTTTCTTTTAATTTTATAAACTAAATCGAGAGCCTACTAGACTCCGACTAATTTCAATTCGAGTCGGGTAAAACCCCTTAGGGGTTTTAAATATGGCAACCAAAGCAATTACAAACCTTAGGAGTGAAAGAACAAAATCCAAAGGGCCTATTTGGTATGTTGCAATTGATAGCATAGCAACAAGGTGAAGGCAAGCAATAACCTTTAGCTCCACAACAAGTGCAAGGTGCACAAATCTGGAAACTTCCGAGTTTTCTTCTTGTTTCATTCATCACCATCATCTTCTCCACTCTATCTTTATCAATCAATGGGTATAATTTCATCCCCTGTTCTTCAATTGCATTTGTCATATTCCCAGAATTTGAAGAGGTACACAATTCATTTGCCTAAAAATTAGCAAGAAAAAAAAAATTAAATCTTGAGAAAACCCCAGAAAAATTGAACTCAAATTACAAGTGGGAATCAAAATTGGAGAAATACCCTGAAAAATTAAACTCAAGTTACAAGTGGGTTTGCAAGAAAACTTACATGGGTAAGCTTGAATTTGTCGGAATTGAAGAACAGCAGTGTTAAACAGAAAACAATCAAAGTAGTAAAAGTTGCCATTTTTGTTGCTGATCAGATCTAAAAATGAGGGTTTTTGAAGGGGTTGGAGAGAGAAAGTTTAAGGAAAGATATAATTGGGTTTTAAAGGTTTATGAATTGAATTGGTGGAAGTTGGGCAGTGAATTCACATGAATCTAATAAATTGTTTGACAAATTAGGGTTTTATATTTTGGGGGAGTTGGGGGTTTTAATGGTGATGATCTCAAGAGGTTGAGACTTGAGAGTGTGTACAGTGGAATGAGAAGTACTCTGTGAGTGAGTGAATTTTGTAGTGAAAATTATTTTGAAATATAATAATACAAATTTTTAAAAAATTTAAGCAATAAAAATTAAAAATTAATAAAAACATGAGGGAGATGTGTGGAATTTGCAATAAAGTTGTGGGGTAATTATGTCCTACATTACAACTGTGTGGATTTATGATTATCATTATCATTATTTGGAGCACCATATTCTTGCATTACCTATTAACTATGACACGTGTCAACATAAGAGAGGTGTTTAATGATTATTTTATTATCTACTTCCTCTTTTCTCTTTTTGTTCTAGTTTGACATTTGAATCCTACTTTAGCATTATTGGCCATGGATTTATAAAAATTTAAGAATGTGATTTGGGGGAGCATACATCAAATCTTATCAAATCACATCTTGATTAAGGCATCTATCATATTGTAAGTTAATTTGGAG
Source organism: Chenopodium album (assembly GCF_948465745.1). Taxonomy (NCBI): domain Eukaryota; kingdom Viridiplantae; phylum Streptophyta; class Magnoliopsida; order Caryophyllales; family Amaranthaceae; genus Chenopodium; species Chenopodium album. Next base: position 3,552,222 of record NC_137837.1, on the reverse strand, counting down.
TTTATTTGTTGTTCCAATTCAATTGATATTGCTAAAATGTTTTTTCCACTCAAAAGACCCTACAAGAGTGTTATTATTTGACATAATTAACACTTTCTCACATTGTCACAAGTAATGAGCTGATTTTAGGGCCTGTTCTGAACGGAATTGATTGGAGCTGAACTGAGCTGAACTGAATATTTTATGAGAGAGAGAAATTAGGAGCTAAACTGATTGGAGCTGAACTGAATTGAATTGAACTGAAATTAAGTAAATATGAACAGGCCCTTAGTTACAAAATAAGTTCCTCTGTCTTTTTAAGTTGATATATTTTGAATTTTTTTGGTAAGATATAGCAAATGTGTTTGATATGTCGTCAATTATCTGTTGTTTAACATTTTTTTTAGTTAGTCCACATTAGTTGACAATTTAGATTGAATATTACCATATTTTATAAAACTCTAATGTTTCATAGCAAAATAAATGGAACTATGATCTTAGCATAAGAAATTTTCATATGAAAGGGCTAAGCTACACTTGGATATTGGACTAGACGTATATCTAATCGCTCATACATCAGTCTGAGTATGAAATTGTATTTTTTAAGGAATAGGGAAATGAGTTGGACAAAGCATTTGAGTTTAAAGGCAAAGGAATAAATTAATAGAGCCCTTTTTTTAATCAACCAAACATATTAAAGGCATGTTCACTTCAGCTTAATTTCAGTTCAGTTCAACTCCAATCAATTCAGTTCATTTCATCTCAATTCAGCTCCTAATTTCCTTTTCTCGTAAAATATTTGTTTAAACTCTATTCAGTTCAGTTCAGCTCCAATCAGTTCAGCTCAGTTCATTAAATGTGAACAGACTCTAATTCGTTATAATCACAAGGACATTGAAAAGATTGAATTTTTTATTTTCTTGAGCCGAAGCATATATACCAAACACATTAAACATAAAATTAGAGCTTTTATTAGTAACTAATAAGTGAACTAGATAGTGATCCAAACTTCAATTCGAAATTCAATACGTCATATTAAGTATATTTCAACATATAAACATTCCACCACAATGACCATTTAGATCAACAACAATAATTTCATCAAAATCAAAGCTAAACTCTATAATGATCAAGAAGATCATGCAGGCCCTATTCTTTTGAGCTTCTTGGCAGAGCATAACATAACAGATCTGGGGTCAACAAAGCTGAGTTCCCAACACATTGCAGAGGAGAACTCAGCAGAGTATAGCAGAGCTGAACAGTTATAAAAAAAAAAAAAAAAAAAAAAAAAAAAAAAAAAAAAAAAAACAGGGTTGTATGTACTCACTCGATCAACTTTGCTAGAGTTTGGGCAGCCTTCATTTTCTTTTCTTTCAACAAATGCAAAAGAAACAAATTGACAGGAACTTGCAATGTGGAGAATATATACTTAGAGCCTGTTCTGTTCCGTTGAAATTCAGTTCAGTTCAGTTCAGTTCAGCTCAGTTCAGTTCAGTTCAGCTCAGCTCTTAATTTATGTCTAATGATATTGCTAATGATATTAAGCCAAATTTCATTCTTTTAAGCTCTTATTACAACGACAACAACAACAAAAATAATAATAATAATAATAATAATAATAATAATAATAATAATAATAATAATAATAATAATAATAATAATAATAATAATAATAATAATAATAATAATAATTGAAATAATAATACTAATAATAATAATCAATAAATAATAATAATCATCAATAAATAATAAATATATAGTATATGTGTTTAAAATGTTTAGAGGCTTCAAGTTTTTAATATATTTTCCATACATTTTATAATATATTTTCCATACATTTTATAATTATAATTATATAGTATATTTTTCGTAAATATTTTAATATGTACATTTGTATATACACATATGTATAGTAATAAATAATCAATAAATAATCAAAGATCACTAATCCGTAGTTAAAAATCACTAATTAAGAGCAAGTTTAGCCCCGGGGTGACATCATCAAATTGAGTCTTAAGTATAAGATTTATACTTAAGACTTTTCCCATTTTTCTTCAAAAATCTCAAGCAAGTCTCAAGTTGAGTCTTGAAATTCTTAAGATTTGAGATTGGGACCCACTTCACTTTTATTTTTATTATCCTTTTTTTTTTTTTTACACTTTTCTACATATAATATGTCAAATAATTAAGTCTTAGGGCTAAAGTGATAAATTTGTGTAAGTCTTAGTGAGTCTTAACAAGAATTTGATGACATCATTTTCAATGGGGACCACCAAAAATGATGTCACATTCAAGTCTTAAGACTTGAGGCTAAACTTGCTCTAATAAGTTCAGTTCAGCTCAGCTCAGCTCAGTTCAGTTCAGTTCAGTTCAATTCAGTTCAGCTGAGTTCAGTCAATCAGAACAGGCCCTTAGGGTCTGCTCTTAGCTTATTTTCAGTTCAGTTCAGTTCAGTTCAGCTCCAATAAGTTTAGTATAATTCAGTTATTATCTTAATTTTCTTCTCTCATAAAATGTTCAGTTTAGTTCAGTTCAGCTCTAATAAGTTTAGTTTAGTTCAGTGCAGCTCAATTCAGTCACTCAGCTCAGGCCCTTAATAATACTGCTTGTACTAAACACTTAGCAGGGAGCTTTAGCCATCTCCAAGCGCTGAAATTAGCTGTTGTTGTCTGTCGTCTCAAGCAGGAAATTCGCATAATTTATAAAGTAAAAAAAAAATAATAAATAAATAAAAAAGGAAAGAAAGAAAAAAAGAACGGATAACGAAATAAGTGGCCGGTGTAATGTACTACTCGTAATGTAAATCAAATTCGTTGGTTTATCTCAAAATATTTATTTTTATTTGATGTATTATTTTAACTTACTGGCTTTTATTTTAGGAAAACTTTCCTTAACCCTTTTCCTAATCCTAGGAGGTTTAATTAATTGTAACTAAAATCCTAAACTAACTACACTACGAAATATGCTTACCCACATTCTACTTTTATAAATAATCCATGCATGCAATATGATTCACAATTAATCATCCTAGGGAACTAGGAAAAAAAAGGTTTAGGAAATTGATTTGTCCCAAAAAAAAAAAAAAAAAAAAAGATTAAAAAATAGTCAAAACCTTGTCTTCCAAGGTACAAACCATTAGATTATAGTCATAAGAAATAATTCAATATTGTATACTACAAGCTATACGGTATTTGATTTTGTTGTTTAAAAAAAAAAAAAAAAATTCATTATACTAACGTAGCTACAAATAAACATGTCTTTCAATGGAGAAATGTACGAGATTATGTCATGGTTATCCACAAAACCCTTATACAGATTATCGACCATGGCAAAGTCAACACTAGAGTACCTTTCCGAAACACATTTTGCAAAGAAACAAAGCCACAACTCGTGCATGAAAGCGGAGGAGTCTTTGATCATTCAAGAAGATTCAAGTTTAAGAGAAAGAGTTCAAAAATTACGCGTTTGCTTCTTACCTGAAAATCGTTCCTACAATGATGTTCCTAAGGATTCCATCATGTTTTTAGTGGAAAAAGGTCGTATCTTAGCATCAAACAACGGTTTATTTCTATGTAGGACAATTGATTCTAGTGTACCAACTGAATTATTCCTGTGCAACCCCTTGACGAGGACTTGGTTACCTTTGAAGTTGCCTAGTGAGGAATTGGCTAAGATATTTCAAGACAATGGGGAGTTAAAAGTTGCATTAGTATGTGGTAATGTTTTTGGTAAGAAAAGTGAAAATTTTCCTTTGGATTGCACTCTATTGTTGTTTAATGAACATGATTTGGAAGATTGGAATAGCGGATATGATGTGTACATGTTAGAGGAAGGCGAATGGATACTCATAAACGAAAACATTAAAACAAAAGGCGGAGATTTGGAGTTTGATTATCAAGTTTGTTGTGAAGATGGTTTGTATATCCTAGCAGAAGGTTGTAGTCCTCATGTGTTTCATTATGATGTCGAAAATAGGACTTCAAGGGATATAGCATTGCCCGAATACAATGAAGAATTTGGTTATTTAGATATTGGTTGTTTTCGTGTGTTTGGATGGGAGCGAAAGGAAGGCAACTCTTGGTTTGATTCCATTTGTTTGGTTAAGTGTTTCGATAACTTGATCACTATATGGGTGCTTGAGCACAACACAACATTGTCGAAAGAAAAGAAATCGAGTTCTTGGCGTTGGTTGTCGAACATACACATTGAAGATGATTTGTGCATTGAAGATTCAAGATGGACAGACAGCTTTACTATCTTGGAGAAGCAGTTGATTTTTGCTGATTTAGATGGCAATATTTATCGGTATTATTTGGAGGGCAAAGATTACGGCAACTTAGACAAAATTTACGAGTATGGTTATAGTTCTAGCTTAAAACTAAGATTTAATTCCTTCTCTGCAACTCTTCGCCCTTGCTCCATTGATGGGCAAAAACCGATTAAGATTAGGTAGTTTTACTTACTACCTCCGGTCCAAATTACTCGCAACCTTGGAGTATTATTTGTGAGATATAAAATATTCCAAAGTTACTACTGATTTGGACCGGAGGTGGTACAATTCTTTACCTAGGATTAAAAGAGTTACTGTTTTTTGTATTATTAGTGAACCATAAATTGTTGTTAAATATGGAAATTTTCCAAAGATTTGATTTCATTGTCAAGCTAATATTTCCCATGAAACTTATTATAAGGTAATAAAAACTCAGAAATTCTGCAAGGATAATTTCAAAGGTTTTTCATAACAGAGAAGGTGATCAATTGTTCACAATGATTTCACCAAATGTGACAATAATTTCAGATTTACAGCACATGAAGGAGTAGGGGAAGGGCGGCCAAAACTCTCGGCTGTAATACATCCTTTTTTTTTTTTTTCCAGAGAATTTGTAAGTATATAATCAACTTAAACATGAAAGGAAAGCTGTACATCTTCAGCAATCGGAAAATGAATTTACAGGTAAGCTCCTCATAATGCCGCAAAAGATTGCAAAAAGGGGAGTCAACCCATCAAGCTTCTCTATTTAGGAGGAAGCTTAAGCTTTATCTATCAGTTTCGACATCATCATCACCAGACTGCAAGTCCCTCGTTTCTGACAAAGAGAGCCTCCTGTTCTTCCCTGTGCCTGATTCAACCAGCCCTTCTGACGTCAATGTTAAGCCTGCTGCTGATGATGATCCCAGATAACGCCGCATAGCAGAGGCATCAGTAGATGTGGGAGAGACATTGTATGCAAAAATTCCCATTGGATGATCAAACTTGCAGTTTGGACCGAATTTGCATATACCATAACGAGAATAAAATATGCACAAAGGTTCTCCCTGTGAAAAAAAATAATAATGAAATACAATTAGCAATGCCGGAGCATTCAGAAAGACGGCATTCGATAGATGTTAATAATCCCACAGAGGCAGTAAAATAAACAACTTAAACAAGTTTTGTCAAATGCCAAAGGAGAGAAACTAGTGGTCAGTTGTACTCTTTCACTGCAAGGAACTTTAAACCTTATGATCTCATTGTACACATAAGGAAACTAATACAATACGACTAGTATTCACAAATTATGAACATGGATCATTTTGAAATACCAACAACACAATCAACAAACAAAACTTCTAAAAAGAAATATACCCTTCAGTCTATAGAGTAATAAGAGTTAAAATGTCGATAGGTGTTTATTTAATTATTTAATTGAAAACACACCTTTGTTTCTACTTGCAAATATAAAAGACCGATAACATTAGTGGCCACTCACAAGTCAGAACACACAGTCTAATCAAATATCATTTGAAGGTTTTGTAACAGTCAGTGTTTTAACCCTATCTGAGAGTGATTACTATCCCATCTCCCCTCCGTCCCCAAAAAAACAGGGGAAAGTAGAAAAAAAAAAAATCTCAATGGTGCATATCTAAATATTGTGAATGTCAGATAAAATTGAGGACAACAGATACAGGCTACAATCATGTTACTAGGATTCGAGAGCTCAAATCATACAAGGGTAAATTTCCAGGGTTGGATTCATTTACTTTTTAGAGATAACTTCATGTTACAGATAAAAAAAAAATTAAAAAAAAATTAAAAAAATAAAGAAAGAAAGAAATGAAAATACCCTTGTCAAAGACTCGGAATGTCAAAGATACTTGAGGTCAAATGAAGGAATCAAGTAACATAGGGCTACAGCATAGTATTGAACACAAAGCAACAAAAAATTTATAATATTTTAAAAAATATATTTGAAATACGAGTAGTAGATTTCAAAAGAAACTTTAAAGGGGAAGTGCAACCTACCGGACGCAATGGCAAGCCCAAAGCACTCAAGAGGCAGTCGGGAGCTGGAACTAGTCTTTCTCTGGGATGATGAAACCGACAAACTGCGCCAAACTTACAATCACCAGTCTTCATGTAGTATTGACATTCGGGTTGTCCAGGCCTCTCAGGGAAAACATTGTCTCTCTGAAGCGCATAGTAACCCATAGGGATAGATCCAGTGCGATACGAAGAATATGCACCCTGAGAGGCAGCAACTGCAGATTCACTCTGGCGTGCAGTCCCATAGCCAGGACTGTTTCCTGATGTCTGCTGCTGTCCTTCAGGAGACGAGACTGAACCCATCTGACCCTAAGTAACAAAGAAGACGTGTGAAATAATACAAATAATATAAAGTTTCATGCTTTCATCAAAATTAAAAATGATATTGGCAGCTGACACTTGTAAAAAATAGATAATCTAGAAGCTTAACTATGCATCAAATGCTAATAACATGAATAATTACGAAGAATGGCAAAGGATGCTCCAACTTAGAACCCAACAACATGCTGGTCCATCACTGATTAAGCCCACCTCTGTTCGACTTATTTGACTTAATCAGACAATATAAAATCAAATTTCAAATAAACTCAGACAAAATAAGTTCAAATAAGAAAAGTTGGGAATTTGAAGACAACAAAAGTCAAATAGAACATAGCCTTATTCATTTTGACAACCTTTTTCAATTAAAATGCCAGCTATTTAGAAAAAAAAGGTTTAAATCTTACTATAATAATTATTTCTTAATCACCAAATAGTTGAAAAGGCTAGTAGCAAAGATTACCATATAGGCATTCCACCCTGGAACTGAAACAACTCCTTGTGGAAGAATCAAAGGTGTGTAGCTTGAAGGACCTTGCCAACGCGGACTAGGAATAATTGAGGCTCTAGACAAAGACCAATTTGTTAATCCTCCTGGATATGACTGCTGACCAGGAGTTGTCGGAGATTGAACAGGTGGATACACAGAAGAACCGCGGAAAGAAGCAGATGGCTGAGGGTGATGGAACTTGCATGTACTCCCAAATTTACATTGTCCGGTTCTTAAATAGTATGCACACTCAGGTTCATTCTGTTAAACAAAAAGAAAATAATAAGAAAACTATTTTAGTATGTTTCAGATCTTATAAATCAGTTTTTCAAAAATGGAAATAAAATAAAATCAAGACCATGAGTCCAAGCAATAAATTCTACCGGGCGAAGCGGGTATCCTAAGACATTTACAGGTACTCTTCCAGCAATCCCAGCTTTGTCTTTAGGATGATTAAACTTGCATGTTGCTCCAAACTTGCATGTTCCAGTCTTCAAGTAGTACTGAGAAGTTGAAGCAGCACATAAAAATTATATAAGAAGAAAAAGAAATAACATTAGGAAAGACTACACACAAAATACCCAAAGGCTTATTAAGACTTTTATATGTGAAGAAGAAAGAGAGAGGAGAGAGGAGGCACAAAAGTTATTCAACAGCAGTTTTCACTTCAGCTTGGACTTCAAAATTTTCCACCACAATAATCCACGATCATACTAGCACTTTCTCAGTTCATCATCTTCTCTGCTGCCATCAAGATATCATATATAATACTTGACTTTTCAAGAAAAGGGAAATTTTATGCTTGAAATATTCCTGTGATTCATTTATTAGAAAGATAGCATGAAGAACAACTTACAGAAATCATCCCCTTTCTTACACATCCCTAATCGAGACAAGATCTGAAAGCAAGCCACAGCATATATCTCTGTGGCTCAAAAATTGCATCTATCTAAGTTTTTCAGGTGAACAAAATGGCACATAATGTTGTATCAGGCAAACTGTTTTAAGTATTACATGCCAAAGAAATAACAAGGAAACGCGTCAACAATATGTATACACCAATTGGTGACGTGTTCAGTGACACAAATCTGTCCATGGTTTTTGAAAAAAAAAAGGATCACGTAACACACAAACAGACTAATCACTCCTAACAATCTCATATTGAACTCATCCAATCCATTCCGATGAGCAAATATTCATGTCAGTTTCTTGGGACCTCCTACTGTCCAGCCTAGATCTCACATCTGGAGACCTCCAAGTATTCATATATTTCACACATTGAATCTCTATTTTTGGGGCAAGTGAGAATTCTTCTAAGTTAAGGGAACTATTAAAGTTGGCTATATGTCATCAGTCCTGCGCATATGAGCTCCTTAATCAAGATTCTTCATCAGCCACTCAAAATTAATTTCACTACCAAGTGCTATTCAGTAGCAGCTTAGAACTAAAGTCTATCCTGAATGCATCTCAATTGGAAGCTACAATGTCCATTGTTGAGAATCTTGAGATAGCTAGCAGCAAGGCACATGCAATCCAGGTTAAAGTTAAGTTCCATTCCAAAATATTTATTATATAGCCAAACAAAAAATGTAGCGAGCAGTGTAGGGCCCTGAGTTGACACGGTTTCCAAATGATCACCAAGAGGTAGATATGCGCATATGCCTAACAGCATTGCTGACAGATTGATTGGATAAGCATTGGCATTTTGAGCTATGTCTGGAATTTCACATTTCTATTACATGTAACGATAATAATAACTCTACACAAACCACCACTCGCCAGAAACTAATGAGAGGCAATCAGTACAAATGAAAATCCCCAAGGGATTTCCAGAGCATCATTACCTTTTCAAAATTATAAATGAATAAATAGCATAGAACAAATGGAAGAAATATTCATGCCTGGCATTCAGGTTGACCGGTCCTTTCTGGAAACTCCCCCTTCATTCTTGCAGTGGCGAGAGCCTGTTGTACAATAATATCTATCAAATTCATCAAAGACACATCCTTGCAAGAGTAAGACATTTATGATAAAAAGAAAATATCAAAACAAAAGTACCAAACACTTCCAAATTTGGGATGTAAAGCAATTACTGTACACAACCCTATTTAAACACCAATTTGAATATCTCTTGTAATGAAAACTTATTCTGCTCATTTTCCTCATAATGATTTTCCATTGAGAGGCAAGACTTACTTTTGCAATGAAGTTGAAGTGGAGATTTGGCAATCCAGATAGCAATGTCAAATCATATCAAATAGAAACAAAAAAAAAATGGGTAGAAGAGAAAATTTGGCTTGTAAGAGTGAGGTGGAGGAAATAATTCAGAAACCGTTGCTGAAAAATACAACTTCTTACAAAAGAGTTTACATCCCAAAGCATTTGTATGCAACAACATTGACACGATGATGATGAAACAAACCCTTAAGTCTCTAATTAAGGAAACCAAATCTAACCCCTGACTTTAGGCATCATGATTTTGTCCCAGCAGTATCTACACAGAAATCTTCATAAAGTTATTCATGCGATCTTGTTAATAACCCTTTTTCATTAACCTACATGCTAGCATGCCTATGATATCAGCGTAAACAAAACGGAGCAGCAAGAATCTGAAGACAGCAGAAAGTAAGAGACAAGAACAGTCAAAGATTTGCAAGTAGCATGTTATGTTTCTACACAGTGGGTGCCAGAACTTACTAGCTTTCTATTCGAAGGATGATTGAAGCGGCATGTCGAACCAAATCTACAAAGTCCTGTTCTGAGATAAAAGGAACAATCTGGTTCCCCTTCACGCTCAGGATAGGGACCAGGAGGATAAATTCCAGTATCCAATGCTTCAGAAGATCGCATATTTACAGGCCACATTGAATCTGAAATATCAATGTTATTCATATAAGAAATACGAGTACAACACAACTCTTTTGCCATTTGACAACAAGAAACAAGTTACTTTAGTAAAAACTTTCACAAATCTAAGCTATACACAGAACCTAAATCCCAAATTGCGAATGGGGGACAACGAAAGTAACACTCAATGTACATATTTCACATGGAATCCTAAACAAACATTCCACCTTTAAACCATCATGAGAAGACATACACTGTCAAAATCCGTAACACTCGAGCTAATCATGATAAACCAGACACATCCAAAGCATCCAACACAAACACATCAAGTTTTAAATGTTAATTCTATTACGTTTATAGGATTATACGGAGTAATTCGCGCCCAACACTAATATCATAGAAATCGTTGATTAAGGTCTTCTTCAAGATAAATAGTTATGATCAAAAAGGACAAACCCATTTACATTTACAAACCAAGAAATGTTATGTTATCAAAAATGTCATCCACATTTATCAAAAGTACTACAATTTTAGTGACTCATATTCCATAAAGCATATCAAGTGGCTTCAATTCTCCGCAACCCCCAAAAATTAAATAAAGCAAAATAAAAATAAAAATTCCCATTTTTCCAATCATTTTTCCCAATTATTCAATTTTGGAAAACATACATTATTAAACCCATTTACCCAATTTCACTACCGATCAAACCCAATTCCCCAACCTACTTATCAAATAAATTAAAATTAATATTATAAATATAAGAAAACAAAATGCCGATTAACCCAATAATTGAATTATGTAAGAGTTATAACAAGGAACCAAAATTCTCAATTTTACATTTTTTTAAAATAAAAAAACTAAAACCCATGAAAAAAAAAGGGGTTTCACACTAAAATTATCCGATCAAAACCAAATGAAAAAAATAAAAATAAAAAACCCCAGAAAATACATATGAAGAATTCCCATAAATTAAAGAACAATTATAAATAACAATCACCAATAATATAATACAGCATTTGACAAACTCCCAGAAAAAATAAAGAATTATAAAAAATAAATAAATAAAATTAAAAAAAACCTTCATCTAAAAGAGAGGATGATCCAGAATTAACAGCAACAGCAGAAGGTCTAGAAATGGGGATTACAGCTCCATCATCATCATCATCATCAACAACAACACTAACTTCTCGAAACGCCATCGTTTTAACACTAACTCCATTCAATTCTTCATCATCATCATCAACAACACTACTGCTATTTACTTCTTCTTCCTTCTTTTTCAATACAAAATCTCATTATTTTATTAACGTATAAATGTCAATTTATTTAATAATTAAAACCCCAACAAATATAAAATAAAATTAAAAAGAAAAAAAAAAAAGGGGGAGAAGAAAAAGAGGAGAGAGAAAGTTGTTTGGGAAAAAAGGAAAGTGGGGGAAAAATCTAGTTCTCTCTCCTCCACAAAATACAGAGTGTAGGAAAAAAAAGAAGAGGAATAATAAAAACCAACCATTTTTTTTCCTATACAACTATATTTTCTATTTTTTTTTTTTAATTAATATTATTATTATTTGTTTTAATATTTGAAGAAGAAATTAAATTTTTGGTGTTTTTTACCTGTGTAAAAAACGGTTATTTGACGCGCAAGAGTAAGTGAGTGTGACGTACGCGCTTTGTAATGGTAGAGGGTAGAGTGTACTTTTATTGTAAGGACGCGTTTGGTTGACGGTCGACATCCTTTTTTAAATCATTGTGCACTTGTTTTTTTTTACTCGTGTAACACAAAGGTTTGTAGAATATTGAATCAGTTCGTCCTGTGTGCGGCCGGCCACACCGTGTGACCACTTAAAGTAACCCCTATAACATTGATTAATTAACCCCTGTAATACCAATTAAGTAATCCCTATAACACTGACCGAGTAACTCTGTAATAATGATGAAGTAACCCCTTTAACACTATTAAGTAACCCCCATTACACTAGCAAAGTAACCCCTATAGTGGCTGGCCACACGGTGTGGCCAGCCACATATAAGACTTTGTGATATTGAATACACTTCCTAAAAAGGAAGTATTTTAGTGAGAATTTATGACAAAATCACTCGTTGGTTAATATGGTGGGTAAATGAATGTTTATTGCTCGTATAACTGGCTATTTAAGGTTGATTATGTTCGGTAATGTTGTGTGTAAGGAATTAGGATTCATAACTGGATTTTGTGTTGTGATAGAGTGATAATGTAGGTTATGTTGTGTTTTGTGTCATCTATAGGATGTGTAAGGTAATTATCTGCATGTTGTATAACTCGTGTTTGTACTTTGTAGCAATTGAGTGTATACTTGTGTTATTTTTGTGAAACTACGTTTTAAGTAAGATATACTATCACTACAACCGTCATTACTGTTTCGAGATTTGTACTTTTTGATTATGAATTAAGTTCAAAATGAGAAACCTTTTTCCTATTTATTACTTAATGAATCTGAAAGGTAGCACAATTAATACTAACTACGAATTCATGTCTGATCTATAACTTATTGTTTTACCATTCTGACATTTTTAAACTTTAATGAAGCATTAAGTCAGTAAACTGAGTCTGAAGTCGGCAGTTACTTAGCTACAGAGCACTTATGCAATGGCTCCAATTTGTAAAAAAGAATTTCCGGTTAATCCTACCTCAAAAAAAAAAAAAAAAAAAATATCAATGGCGAAATTCTATTTTTTGCATTACATCCACGGAATATAAAGATCGGAGTTTTTTTTTTTTTAATCTCATGAAAAATTAAATCGTATATAGTTACTCTAAAATCTACTCAACCAATCAAAAGTTTGAAGTGAAAGAAGGTATACTAATACCACCATTAGTTTCCATACAATCACTTGGAGAATTATCGAGAGTAAGATAGATTTATGTTTCTTTGACTACTAGTCCCTTTTCAATCACCAATGTCAAGAGGTAAAACAAGGATTGTATTTGATGGCAAGTTATGATAATAGTCACTTTCATTCTCCTATAAAAGTTGTACCACTTCAATTCCACTCATATATAGTCACAATGTATTTCCTTCGATATTTCATATATTTGATTTAGACATAGGTTCTTTTCCCTTAACTAAAAGTCAATGTACTCTTTATCGGTTTTTCACTTAATTTATATGCTTTTACCGTTTTAAAAAAGCTGCAATACTTTGACTTTAAACGTGAGAGCTCGCTGTGAACAACTGTTACAATTTTTTAAAAACAAACAAAGTATTTTTCTATATGATTAATTGGGAACTTTCAAGCTCTTTTAGAGCAAGAGTAAAGCGAAGAGAGCTCAGGGAGGAAAGTTTATCTAAAGTTAGTAGCTCTTATACGAAGTATTACTTTTCTAAACTTATTATTACATATTATCTTATACTCGTATTAAGGGTATGTCTTGATTTACTGAAAATAATTGAATTGAACTAATTGGGGCTGAAATGAATTATATATGAAAAAAAGAAAATTAGGAACTAAACTGAAATGAATTAATTAGAGTTGAAATGAAGTAAAGTGAACTGAACTGAAATTAAGCTGAATAGAATAGGCCTAAGGGCCTGTTCTTATACGTTTCAGTTCAGTTCAGATCAGTTCAGTTCAGTTTAACTCCTAATTTTCTTCTCTTATAAAATATTCTTTTCAGTTCAGCTTAGCTCAGTTTAGTTCAACTAATTTCAGTTTATTAGAACAGACTCTAAGTAAAGGTAAGGAGACAAGAAAAAAGCCTTATTAGGTGTGAAGAGAAACAAAGCCTAACGCTGAAATAGAATAGTAGAATAGATACGATTAATAATTTAATAGTGTGTGTTGGGGAGACAAACGGTCCTCTTTAAAACAAACGTACAAATGACTGAATTTGATTAACGACACTTTGCGTATAATACAGTACTTTTATTACTTTTTAAGGTTGACGTTTACACTTAATCATGCTTAAGCTTAACCAGGACACGTGGACACTTGTAATGGCGTTTGCAATATTTTCTTTTTTATAATTAAAAATTAAAATAGAGAATATAAGGGACTGTTTGGACCAGGTACCGGGGATATCGGACCTCATTCGCAAAATCTACTCTTTTTATTTATTTTTTTTTTTTTTTTGAGGCAAATCTACTCTTTTTATTTTTTTTTACCAATTACAGGTGTCTCCTGTTTTCATGATATTCTTATTATCTTTGTCTCATTTTTTTTTTTAATTTATTTATTTTGTAATAAGATCATGTGTCTAAATGTTATAGGTCACTAAAAGTTCTAGAACTGATAAATTTATAATTTTACTTGGCTAGTAAAATCATTGCCTGCATTTTATCAGATTCTGAGAGTGACATTTTAACAGAAGGTAATCAACTTTTTAATAGGAAAAAGGTTAGTGCTCATTATTTTTGACTGCATTAAATAGCTATGTAGCCTTGATTATATTGGTTTAATTCCAAAATAGTGGTTCAATCTTTGGTTAAGTTGAATTATGATTAGGTGACTCACTAATTAAATTGAATTTTCTCTTGATAAATCATAATTATTAAACGAACAAATTTTAGCACAGGTAGTTTTTGGCAATAGGAAAAATTTGTTGTGTATTGTATAAAAAAATAGGAAAATTTTGTTGTGTATTGTAATTACCTTTCGAAATGAGAAAGTTACCATTATAAAAATACTTAATATCTGTGAGAGTGTAGTGATCTTGAAATAGAAATATATTCAGTATAATATTAGTGAGTTCAAATTATATCCAAATGAAAAAAGAAAAAAAAAACAACAAATTTGACATTATTGCTCTATTGTCCATATTTGTTTTCAAAACCATTTTTTATCATTCAACTACCGCCCGACCAGACCGTATAAAGTTGTTTCATACCAATAACCTAATTAATACCCATCAACGTCATTTTCATGCTAGCACCCTGATCGAGTAACAATGTGATATCATGTGATAACTCGTGATAATCAGATAATACATGCAGTTGGAGATCGAATATATTCCACGCATATTAATGCTCTTTTTGGAACTCTTTTCAAATGAACAACCATACAACAATTCACAAGTCAATCAAAGAATTTACATAGCTGACAAACAGTCACAAACTAAAGAATCATTATTAGCATAATAACAGCTACGCGCAGATTCATAAACATGGATTTATACGAGTAGGATTTGAAAAAAAAAATAATTAGTGGAAATTTGTTAATTAGCAAAGTTAAATAAGAATAACAAAAGGGGATTTAATTATATAGAAAAAAAAAAGATTCAAATTTTTTTTTATCAATGTCATCATATGTCTTGGTTTGTGAATTACAAGTTTACAGCATTTAAGTGTAACAAAAAGGGGAAAAGGAGAAGTATTGTTTGAACTAAAAGTGTAATTAAATATCCTTTTTGCTAGATTGACATAAAATTTCTTAAAAATATAAAATAAAATAAAACTCTTGAATGAATAAAAAAATAAAAATTATTCCACTTTTGCAATTCATATTAGACGACTAAAACTTTAGGTAAAGTTTTTATCCCTATTCACTCAATTAATGTTGTACACTTTAAGGCAATAAAAACGTAATTATGAATATCTTAATTTATTATATAATTCACACCTCTGTTTATATTAGACTAAAGATGGCACTGTACTAGGTTGAGTTGATCTATGATACAATACGACACAGCAGGATACGAAGTACAACACTAGACACCATATATGCTTGCAGTTTTGGGCCAATTTAAAAAAGACACAGTGATATGAATCCGTATGATGCCACACATCATCGACAATGAAAATAAATAAAAGGAATTAGGTATCGCATGACGCGGCATGGTAACACGTATTCTCAGCCATGCTTGAACCATTTTGTTTTAAATTTTCCTACACGAGTACACAATACTTAGGGCCTGTTCTCATACGTTTATTTTTCAGTTTAGTTCAGCTCATAATTTCCTTCTCTTATAAAATATTAATTTCAGTTCAGTTTAATTTAGTTTAGTTCAATTCAGTTGAGTTCATTTAGTGAGAACAGACCCTTAGTGAGCAGTTGTTGACCATGTTTTGTGGCATAAGACATATGGGTTTGACATAGTAGTGTATAAATCTACATATATAAAAATCACCAAAAAGAAAAGGAGAATAGTATTTTCTTAGGTGGATATCCCTTTAATCCCTATAACAAATTGACAAGTGGACAAGAATCAACTACCATATACTCTTGTTCTAATCATAATTGCATGAATTAATCAAATCGGTAATGACAAAATTAACACTAATAATGAGCTACTCCGTAGCTAATTGATGAGTACGAGCCTATTCTAAAACCCTTTCAATCCCTTTCTATTTTTTGACCAATGATGAAGTTGGAGACTTGAGCGGGAGAGTAAGCTTTATACTGTAGATTTTACTTCGCTTTCTATGCCCATTTTTGTAAAGCTTTACAAACAAATTACTATCTCAGTTATATATTGTTTGTAATGATTTGTCATAAAATGGAGAGAAAAAATGTCTACTCATTGCAAATAGTATGAAACGGAGGATACTAGTAAAGAAGTTTTGGCTTTCAAGTTCATACAAGGTCCAAAGGGATCGGATAAGATTAGTTTCTTTGTGAACCCTTTTGTAGTAAAACTAATAGCAACGAGATTAGAATCTTTGAAATACTTAGTAACTAGGTTAGAACCCGTGCGATGCACAGTTTATATAAATCCTATTTTTAATTTGTATATTTTTAAAATAAATCGCTATTATACATGTATATAAATAAGAATTACATATATTTTGTAATTTTTTAAAAAATTATATTTTAATCAAAATTATGATATGGTATATGTTCCACGTTGTCTAATTTATAGTTCAATGTAAGATGTCATTTATTAGTGTGCTATTTAAAATTGTTTCAATTTCCTACGATAAATTGATAGGTTTTAATTGTAATGTAGAAGCTTCTAATATTTAAATTTCAAAAATGTTAAATATGATAGTTCTATAAAAAAAAAAAAAATTTTTTTTTTGAAAAAACGAAAGAAAAAAATGTGATATTATCATTGCATTCAGGCGGGAAAAATTTTATTGAGAAAGTGACACGTGGACAATGGTGACGTCAACAAATTCTATTTTATTAATAGTTAATAGATAGATAGATAGATTAAGCATTAAAGCTTGGTAGAGTTCGTGGAAATTCAAAGTTCGAACCCCACTAACTACATTTGCTTGAGAGTTGAGGGATTCCCTTATCCTCTTCTCTACTCTCAAGCATTGACCTATAAAGTAGGTGTACGATGATCAAAATAACACAACGAATACTCACTACGTTACGGATTACTCTGTATAATATACACACACGTTGATAATCTAATTAGTTTAACAGTGATAAACGGAGTCAACTATGATGCTTCTAAAGTACAGTAGTAGTGTAGTGCAACTTGGTGGGTTGGTGAGCTTGCAAATCTTGTGATACGGAGTATCCAACTGTGTTAAAGCGCCGAGTTAACTCAATTGTCGGCCATGGCTTAATCTCTCTCTCTCTCTCTCTCCTCGTTTTTTAATTCAACCCAGAAATTAGAGTGAGAAACTGCTTTTGTAACTCCACCCAAATCTCATTTTTAATTATTCGATCTTGTTTTCATCTCCCCTTTACGGTCAATTTACGCTAAATCAAACCCTAATTTTCTGATTCTTTCCCCATTTTTTATCTTACGATTTTGGGGATATTCCTTTCAATTTCACATTTCCAACGAAGATCCTTGAAGATCTGATTTCTAATCATTTTTCAAATTCCCCCAATTTCCCTCTTCTTTTTGTAGATTTGGGGAAATGGGTTTCCGATTAAACCCTAGAAATAGGTATTTGACTTACCGATTTGCTGTTCTGTCGATTTTTGTCATTGGGTTGCTGCTTGCTTCTGCTATCTCAGCTCAGGTAATTAGTTTCTTGATCTGTGAACAATTTCAATATTTTAATATTTCTGGGAATTTTGAGATCTTATGAAGTTGTATTAATTTTTCAGGAAAGTGGTGATGATGATCAGAATGAGAGGGTTGGTGGATCAGTAAAGGATTTGGGACGGCGTAGTAAGGTTTGAGGAATGCATTGATTTGACTAGATTTCAGTGATTTGAACCAATGTAGTGTGATTTGGTGCTAGAATTTTTGATAATTTTTGTTCATTTCATTGATCTTGATGGGATTGGTTTATACATGGAAATTTGATGCATTGATTTATTTTAATTATACCTTTTAAAATTGGGTTCTAGTTCTTCTGTAAATGCGTTAATAGTCTGATAATGATGAACAGTTTAACACTACTTTTTTAGTAATGCTGCTGAATTTTGGTTACATGGCCTTAATTAAGAACATGATTTGTAATAAATGAGTTATCCAAGTCTCTGAGATGCAACGATAGTTATTTAGGAAGGGTCGGTTTATTCAGGGTATTGGAAGGGACACTTTATTCATTGATCTATGTACCATGCCTATGCAAGTGACAGGCATACCACAAGTTTGCAAATGTGCATTTGCCTTTAACCTATGTAGTGCACTAAAAGCTCTATGAGACAACATAGAAGATGATGAGTATTTTGTTTGTAGAATGTGGCAGTGGTTATATGGACACAAGGTTTTCAACTATTTGTACTCCCTCTGTCCCTAAATTACATTCCTACTTCTAGCATTACATTCCTACTTCTAGCATTTATTCCTCACATAATAGAGAAAAGTAGGAATGTAATTTAGGGACGGAGGGAGTATCATTATAGTTCTTGCATATTACGAGTAGGCTTTTAGCTCAGGGATAGAACTAATAGAAGACCTGAAAGCATTTATACATTGCTGTTGTCTCATTACAAATACCTGAATAAGCATATAAATTGCCAATCATCATCTACATTAGACCTATGTGTTTCAGTTTTGAAAATGTAACTTGTTAATTAGGAATGCATGCTCTTCATAAGGAGCATCTTTGATCTTTCATTATCCACTCTTGGGAAGAATTATACTTCCTCCGTTCTGTTAATATTGCAACAAGGAGGAAATTACGCATCCCGAAACACCTTTTATATGCTAAATATCTAAAATTGTGTAAGAGTAAAAATTATAAAAAGTTGATATTGTGAAAGTATTTTATGAGACGAATCCAACAAGATCCCACTTGACTATATTTTGCTTAACGTATAACTCATATTATATGGTCAAACAAGAGTGATGAATAGTGCAAAAAGTCCATTGTTGCAATATTAATAGAACGGAGGAAGTATTAAACTTTGTCAATTTTTGGCATCTTTTATTAGTCATTGTCAAATAATGCAATTACTTTATTGCGTCAGAGTGCAAATTTTAGTAGCAATTTTGTGGTGAATTGGTGGGGCATAACTTTTGTCCTTTTGAAGGGGTAAGATATTATGGTCAATAGGGCGACAATGATATGAGAGTTCCATGATTAAAGCTCTTTCAATCGAAATTGCTAGTGGCCTACCTTGTGCAAGGTTTTGAAATCTTGTATCATAAAGAGTTGTTTATTTATTTAATTTTTATTTTAGTGAAGGGTTTTACTGACATAAGACATATCAAAGTTTGTGCTATTATTGCAAATACACGAAGAGCTATCTAACATTTTGACTATTTGTCAACTGTTGCTAAAATCTTTCGATACTGAAGCTAAGAAGTTATGATAATTGCTGCTTGTTGCTTCATGAAGTGGTGTATTGCCTTTTGATTTTTCATTATCTGTGGCTGGGATATATGCATAGCCTAATTGTCTTTTTGGATCTGGTTCACTTGTCATAAAAAACTGCAGTTGTTTTTATGTTGCCGAGTTCAAGATTAGCTAGAATATATTGTGAATATTACCATTAGAGTCGTTTTGGAAGACAAGCATGAGGAAGTTAGTATGTTGAGAATGGGAGAGTACAAGCGTACTGGAGCTGCTCAAGCTGAGAGTTTGTTGCGAAGTTCTTCCAAAAGACTCCAATGGTGATAGTCACTATACATTTGTGAAGTTTTGAACTCATGCAGTATAGAAACTTGCAGTTCTGGTGACAATTGGCCCAAGAGGCTACAAGTGATATCTATGTTTGATCCCTTCCAGGGATGGTGACAATTTAGAAGGCTGCCACCACTTCATGCAGCAGCATGTAATGCACATTCAGATATATCTTAGTTACTAATGTATGTGTACTTGGTGAATGACAATGGTGAGGTTTAAACAATTTAAGGTTTAAGTTGACAAAATCTGGAAATGTGCTATTGTGTGAGGGACAGTGGATGAATTTAGTTATCTGGGCAGGTTCCCTCCTCTGATCTCACCTCTTTATTTCACGGACTCTGGAATTTAGACTTCCCATTTTGCTGGTTTCTTATATGTTGTATCAGGCTTGTATTGATAGTTAAATCAATCCTTTCTTTTGGTCTTATTTCCTTCATCTTACCATAGTTATTTTCCCATTTATGTTCTCCTTATATTATCAATGAATATCTGTGTTGATGTCTTGCTCTATCTATCATGCTGACGATATAATACACAATGTTGGCTTTATCATTAATATATGTGTGTTGGTGGGTGAGTCTTTGGTGTTGGTGTAGATATGTTTTAATAACTGTAATATGAATACATCTCAAGATTACAAATATGGGTTATTGTTGCAGATTGTGCTGGAGCACCTGGGAAAAGATGCTGATTCCATACATCTGGGCATAAATTTGGACTCTGGTTTAGGAGTTTTTGATGCCTTCTTTGCAAGTTTATGTATGATACTTGTGAGCGAGGTTTGTTCTCCAGCCACTACTGTAATAATATTCAGATCGTTGTACATTAAATCATAACGTATCATCACCACCTATTGTTACTATTTACTCTTAGTTCTCTCCATCTTATCTTTCAGTGTCCACTCCTGCTAGATTCATGCATATGTAATTATGTAGGGCTTAATAGCTGATGATTTTGTGATAGATCGGAGATGAGACATTTATCATAGCAGCTTTAATGGCAATGCGTCATCCAAAGTCCATTGTATTATCTGGAGCTCTCAGTGCCTTGGTTGTGATGACAGTAAGTTTTTCTTTTTTCTTTATTCAGCAAGAATTTTCTCTTTTATCTTCTTGTACTTCCATGTGATTTTCTGCAACCACATGCATTTGCAACTATGGAAGATAATGTGTTGTGCTTTGGTGAGGCTCATTGATGTTATTTTGTCAATAGGTTCTCTCCACTGGACTTGGTAGGATAGTTCCAAATTTGATATCAAGGAAGCATACAAACAGTGCAGCTACAGGTATATCTTGTATATGCTGTTAATGTTGTGTTCTTTGTTGTGTGTTGGGAAGGGTTAGCCTTCTTTTAGATTGTTATACTACTATTTCATGCATATTTTATTTAATTTAATTTTATTGTGTGTGGGGATGGATGTGTGATTATTTATCTCTGAACCCCAAAATTTTCAAATATCTTATTTTCTGCGTTGTTGGCATCTCATTAGCTATTTTTTTTTAATGCATCTTTAACCAACACAGATGTTCCATAGTGCATTAGCAGCACTTGTAGGAGTTGATTTGCAGTTTGTCTAGAGCTATGCACTGTTTCTCAGTTTATTCAATACCCTAAGCAGTAATGTGAGCTGGTCAAATCGACCAATTCAATCAAGTATTAGCTAACAATTAACAATTCCCCACCCACCCACCCACACTCAAGACACTGAAAAATCCCTAGTTAATGACTGCTGTTTCATGTTGCTTGATTATTTTGCTTATCAACTTATTGGGTTATGTGCTATATTTATTTTCTTACAATGTATATTTTCTTTTTTCCATGCAGTTCTTTATCTATTTTTTGGTTTGCGTCTGCTTTACATTGCTTGGAAGTCTGATCCTAAAGCATCACAGAAGAAGGAAATGGAAGAGGTATGTCATCATTCCTCTTTCTACTTTAACTTCTTTGCATTTTGCATGTGGATGCTTCTTTCTTGTTGGTTGCCTTTATTCATGTGGCATGCCATCGAACATATATTATTCTTGTAATCAACAAAGTGCTAGTATGTTACTTGTGCAATTTATGATTGATTGTCATTATCTTTTTTCTTTGGGTTATGAGACTGGTTTTGTTTGATGTTTATGTATCGATCAATAAGTCTCCTTGACATCACTGCTTAGTGTGTTGCAATGAGTGGCTCTAATGTTTATTTAGTGTTCTGAGTTTCTTTACTTTGTATGGCTTTTATATTTGATACCTGTCCTTCTTGGATTAATTGTTTAGAGAAATTTTCTTATATTGCCTGACTTTATTGGGAGCAAGGACAATTCATGGCTGCATGCCTGGAACATTATATCCCTTTCTGTAGTTCCCTTGTAATATATGAAACACCGAGGCTGACTCTTGCTTTAGTAGTTGAGTAGCTATGTAATTTCTGCTTACTGATTTGGGGTGCCTCTGTATTTATTAAAATTCTTTTACTTAATATCTTGTTTAATTTTTATTTTATTTATTTACATATATATTTTTCCAGGTTGAAGAAAAGCTCGAGGGAGGACAAGGCAAAACATCCATACGCCGTTTCTTATCAAGATTTTTAACTCCTATATTCTTGGAGGTATGCTTGGAACTGATTTATATATTTAATTAATTCTTCTAGTATCTGGAAAACAAAATATGCAATCCCTCATTATATCTAATTATTTATAAGGGAGGTCATGTTAATGTTATTTTAAAATTGTCATCGAACCTCTTAGAAGAGTCTTACTGCAACGCGGATCATCTAATATTGTTGCTTTACATATTTTGCAGTCATTTATTCTCACCTTCTTGGCTGAATGGGGGGATCGTAGTCAGATTGCTACAATTGCTGTAAGTTCAACTTCCATTGAATTTATAAACCATAAGCACTTCTACAAGTTTTCTCTCTGCCTTTTAAATTCATGACAATATGACTTTCATTGCTTTAAGCAGCAGCTATAATCTCAGTGAACGGGGAATATTGTCATGCTACTAGCTCATAATTTCAATTTGTCTTGTGATGAATTCTTTTGTTGCATCGTTTCTCATTTCCTTGCTAGTTTTGCATGTCATTGTTTTGCTTCTAATAATAACTGTTGCCTGCTGTTTTCTTTACGAGTCATCAAGCCCTTGATTTTAAGCACAAGGAAAATATGTAAATGTGGACAGAGTTCCTGTGGTTCTGGTTTGATTTTTGCGTAATTGGCAAATCTATCTTATTTTCACCAAAAGTAGTAAAGCTGGAGCATGCATTATAAATTTATAATGGGTTTTGCTTTATATGTATGGATTGCTTTTGTACGAAATTTTGTCCTGGGTCTTGACTTGCAGCTTTGATAATTCTAATGAAAATATTATCTTGACTTGCAGCTGGCCACACACAAAAACGCGTTGGGCGTATGCGTGGGGGCCATACTGGGCCACTTGGTCTGCACTTCAGTAGCTGTGGTGGGAGGAAGCATGTTGGCGTCCAGGATCTCGCAACGCACAGTCGCCACCGTCGGTGGCTTCCTCTTTTTAGGATTCTCCTTATCATCATACTTCTATCCTCCACTATAGTACAAACTTATGGATTTGTTGGCTAACCACATTCATGTAATGTCATCATGTTACTTTTCTTTCCTTCTCTCTATTCAGAATCTCCTTTACAGTATTTCCTTTTTTTTTTTAAAGATATAGTAGTATAATACTAGTATGTTAGCTTTCCTTTTAACGTCTGTTTGGGGTGTAAAATTTTTGATCATGTAAAGGAAGGGAAAGTTTTCCCATTTTTTTCTACCATAAATTTCAAATCTAGTTGTTCTCATTCAGAGTTGTATACTTGCATGATGTTGGATCTCTCGGAATTGAAATTCAATGACATGTTTAGGTTACACTTTTGCAAAGTTGAGAGCAATTACTTCTGATCCTTCCAATTCAAATAAGGCACTAGCGCGAGAAGTTATCTTGGACCCTGACCCATTATTCCAAGCAATTATCACGCTTGTGTGAGATTTGCCTTCAAAACAGTAGCTGTTGGCCTGTTGCCGCAGGCTGTGGGAGAAGGATCGCGCTCGAAAATATTTACAGTACTGCAAAGCTGGGTAAATAAACGAGAAACCTGAGTTCATGCTTCATTTGTTTTCTCCTTTTAGAGAAAAACAATAAATTAACAATAACAATGGAAAAATAAAATAAATCCATTCTTATTTTCACAATTTATTATTACTTATACGTCTTCCGTTAAATGTTAATTGCAACAGAGGATTATTTTTTTGTGAGATATAAATATTCTTTTGTTGCAATTAACATTTAACGGAGGAATTATATCAAACGAGCCGTGAAATTAGTACTTATTAGGTATTGAAGCATGATATAAGCTAGCTCTAGTTAAGTACATATGCATGTGAGTATTTATTGAATGACTGCGAAGACCAGTTATATTAGCATCTAGATTTCCTCATGATTAGTACAATATGATTATGAAGTTGGATATTTATTGTACTTGTATGACATTGACAATATAATGCCTGAATTTGTCAAAAATTCTCCATTTTCTACACTAATACGACAAATCAGCCTACATATAATGTTCCAAAAATGTTGAAATATGATTGAATATTGTAATTGGAAATTTCAAATTAATCAATTTTATTGTGTTTAGAGTATAATGAGGCATATCAAACGGGAGATTAGGTTCGTGATTACAACTACTCCGTACATTACATTTAATTTATTTCTTCCTTCTATAGTCCATTATAAATATAATTTGGACATTTGTAGAAGTCAATCAACATAAATTTATTAACTTTGTTGAAAGATGATTGAATACAAGAATAATTTCTTAAAGCTTCAAAAGAACTAATAACAGAATATACCAACGTTATTCGGCGAAACTATTAGTTTTCATTCAACTTCCTGTCAAGAAAGAGCCATGTTAATAGCAATGAACTGTCAATGAAGTCATAGACTTTATTATCATGTAGATGATCATTCACGTACTTTACTCTTACAACTTTTAGTAGGTAGTATAACATTGATACTTTATGATGATGAATGAATTTACACTATAATATAATGCTCTAAGAATAGCTTCATTCAATCATTCATACAAAATGTTAAAGAGTACATAAAATTCATTATCAGACGACAAAACAAGACGCACGAACAAGTTGTACGGAGTATATTCCTAACAAAAAATCAACATCATACAGAAACCTTAGGTTCATGAGTCATGGTAAAAGACAGAGACTCCGCTGAGCTCGCTAGCAAACGACAAAACAAGACGCAGCAACAAGTCATAGGATGATAAAAACCAATAAAAAGAAATATGTACACATAAATAGTACTACTAATGACCTCTTCAACTCAAAAGTGTACAAACTACAATATAAAGTTGAACCCAAAATAACATCTAACACATTATAATCTAATTTCAGAACAAAAAATAGTACGAAAAGTACAACATGGCTTCCAATATTGTTGGAGAGAATTACGAGTTATCTGAAACAAAAAAATTTGTTCTGCCAGTTGATACAGAAAATAAGGCCACAATTTTTCCATTATTTTCAATTGCAAAGCCTCATATGGTAGCATTTCATTTGAGTTGGTTTCAATATTTCACTTGTTTTCTGTCAACATTTGCAGCTCCGCCTCTGTTACCAATTATCCGTGATAACCTTAATCTTACAGCCAGTGACATTGGTAATGCAGGGATTGCATCTGTTTCCGGGGCGATTTTTGCCCGTCTTGCCTTAGGTTTTGCCTGTGACATGACAGGTCCTCGCCTCGCTTCTGCAGTCACCTGTTTACTCACAGTACCTGCTGTTTACCTCTCTGCAATGGCTAGCACACCTGTTAGTTACTTCCTGATGCGGTTTTTTACCGGATTTTCTCTAGCCACTTTTGTGTCTACACAGTATTGGATGAGCTGTATGTTCTCCCCTAGAGTAGTTGGTATAGCTAACGGTCAGTCAGGTGGATGGGGGAACCTCGGCGGAGGAGTAGCTAACCTTGTCATGCCACTTCTTTACAGTTTAATCCTCAAGTGTACTGGACCTGAAACAGCATTCACTGCCTGGAGGATTGCATTCTTCATACCGGCTTTTTTTCAGATGTTTTCGACGTTTGCTGTTATGCTGTTAGGCCAAGACCTTCCTGATGGGAATTTTCTTCGCCTTCAGAAATCTGGTGAAATGCACAAGGACAATGCTAAGAAGGTTATATATCATGCAGTCACCAATTACAGAAGTTATATCACTGCTATAGGATATGGATTCTGTTTCGGAGTTGAACTAGCCGTCACAAATGTCATTGTTTTCTACTTCTATGATCGGTTCAATCTTAACCTTAACCTTGCAGGAATTGTTGGTGCACTATTTGGTCTGGTTAACATTTTCTCTAGGTCATGTGGTGGATTGTTTTCGGATTTCATGGCGAAAAAGTATGGAATGAGGGGGAGATTGTGGGGGTGGTGGGGTGTTCAGACACTAAGTGGTGTAATGTGTATTATTATGGGACGCCTTGACACTTTAAGCGCTACCATTGCAGTCATGTTGATCTTTTGCTTTCTTGTTCAAGCTTCTGAAGGACTCACATTTGGGGTTGTTCCTTTTGTCTCAAGAAGGTAAATTAATCATACTACTTCAATAATTTCTCTGTTTTATATGTCTTAGCGTAAAAAGTAAAATATCAACTTTTTATAATTTTTTACTTGCTACAATCCTACAGATGCTAACTTGTAAAAGTTATACGTACGTGTGTTTTTTTCAGATCTTTGGGGTTGGTATCGGGCATATCAGGAGCAGGAGGAAACGCGGGTGCAGTGATATGTCAAGCAATATTCTTCAGAGGTTCACAATTTAAAATAGAAGATGGAATAACATACATGGGTATTATAATCATTGTTACAACCCTTAGCTTAGCATCGATATATTTCCCTCAATGGGGCGGTATGTTGGTCGGTCCAAAACAAGGTGTTACAGAAGAAGACTACTACATGAAGGAATGGGATGCAGATGAGCAGGCAAAAGGGCTTCATAAAGTAAGCATGAAATTCGCCGAAGGCAGCAGGAATGAGAGAAGTTCTACAGCCAAACATTATGTATCAGAAGAAGATGGTAGCACACGACGGGGCACACGGCCAGCCAATGTCTAGCTTGACTGGCTTTCTGTTTGTAATACATGATTTTTTGTTAATTTATTGAGAATTTGTGCCTATGAAATAACAAATATACTTCTAAGTCTCAGATGATCAGTTCATATTGGTGTAGATTTATCTTCATAACATGATTGATTGCATGCATAAATCAAGATTGTCTTTTTAATAAATTTACAAAAGTAAATGACGTCAATATCTTGTCTAAAATATAATTGTTCTCATGTGAGTTGGGATTAATTGTCCCACATTAATGAAATAATTAAAGAGAGACGACTAATAAAATACAAGTTTATAACGTTGGTGAGCTTCCATCTTTCTCCAATTATATCAGCAATTGGTTTTACAATGAACTTGACATCACTAAACAAAAGTAAAGTTGATATGGCGGCTTGACAATTTTCAAGGTATCACGTATTACGTTTATGGTTCTAACACTTCATTCACCCAAGCTATGTTCAACTAATTAGATCGCGATCACATTTTTTGGAAGAAAGTATGTGAAATTGGGAAATTATACGAATTATCAAGGTGTTGTTTTAACTTAGGCTAATTAAAACTAATAATAGCATTATTTGAAAATTAAATGAGCCTTGGAAACTCTTGATTGAAGCTGTGATACGCATATCACAATGGCAAATGGTGTAATTTGGGAGAAAAAAAAAAGTTAGAATTTCATTCAATCATCTATTTCTTATTATTTTTTCAGAGATGTCGTATATACATTGACATGCAAGTATAATAATCGGTTAATAGATAAATAAACAAAAGGAGAAAAATATATAAATAGTATAAAAGTCGAAATTTTGTACTGTAGAGAAACCAAATGTGAATATGAATACATAATTATTCATGAAATGACAAGGGAATGTGGTGGATGATAAGATGAAGTTGATTAAACAAAGGAAAAACTTTGATTACTACATAAATCGACAAAGGTACGGTGTTAGCCGTATAATACTAGATTGAGTAAAATATATCCAATACAATTCGTCTGCATGAATGTGGCATAATAACTGAAGCAGTAAGTCAAACTATAACCTTACTTTGCGCATAAAAAGAAAATTAAAAAAATTAGTCAAGATAACTTAGATAAGTAGAGTTTAAAGTCAATACCTCACGTTACCGTTCATTTCACGTGAAATAAAGGTTTATGAAGTCCTGCCCCTAAATACTTGAAACGCGTTTCTGGCTTTTAATTTTATACTTAGAATAATTTTAATTTGTTTTTTGTAAAACTTGGTAGATGATAGCTAGGAACAAGTATATTACTTGAACGGTTGAATCCTAAAAGGCTAAAATAATACTCATAAGGTGTTGAAATTATAATTTTTATAATTAAATGTTCATATTTATTTAAATAATGCCTTAGAAAAACTATTCAAAGAGTTGAATTAGTTGTAAATTAACACAACATTTTACTCTAAGTGCATGTATAAGTAGGTGTATCTAAGGGCTGGTTTTTACTCATTTGATAAAGTTTTTTTTTAAACAAGAGCTGAAAATAATTTTAGGTGTATTTGACACATTACACCCGGGTATGTTGTGTATCTAAAATTTTTTAGTAAGTTAAAATATACTACCTCCGTTTCATATTATTTGTAATGATTTGACATAAAGTAGAGAGAAAAAAATATCCAATCGTTGCAAGTAATATGAAACGGAGGTACTAAATGCTCTAAATAGCATTTGATCAATTTCAATTTAGATGTATTCTCAAAAAAAAAAAAAAAATCAATTTAGATGTCAAAAATTTTCCAAAATAACCTTAGCCATAATCATCTTATTATATACATTTGGGCAATATACCCCATACTTTGCAACTTTATTCCGTACTACGGAGTATACGGTGACGTGTGATATTTGCATGGCTTTTTTTAACGGGTAGCTGATTAAATACGGAGTATTTGGTATTAATAATTTTGCCGACTTAACAAAATTTTATACTCGGAATATGCTGTTATCAATGCAAGTTGGTTTGAAGGTGATAAGATATCATTTTTTGTAATGCGAAAGTGATAAGATATCAGGCTTCGATTCCTTCGCCTTATATGCTTTGATAATTAAACTTATGCTCATTGACTTTTCTTAATGTTTTTTTTAATTCTTTAATTAGTTTACTCGGTTTTATGACATTTCTCACATGTTTTGTTTCATATGAAATATTCCGAAATTAGTGGAGTTATAATCTAGCTATTTAGCCTACCACATGCTAATATTCATTTCGAAACTAAGCACTAACTATATTTTTTTTTTTTTTTTTTTGTGGTATTTAGAGAGCCATAAGGGCGGGGGTGAGAATCGATCCCAGGACCTCCTAGAATCGGGAGTGAAGCTCTAACTACTTGACCTATTCCTCACTCTCAGAACCAATTATAATATAACATCGAGTGTAATTGTTAGTTAATGGAGTTTAGATTATATTGTTCGAGCACGAATACCTGTACAAAATAACCAAATAATAAAAGGAAAATGTTATACTTTAACTCTTTAATGGCATGACATTTGATCAATGTATATACAATAATATAATTAAACCCTAGATTTCTATTAATTTGATGTATTTTATAATCTAAACAAAACTCAAATTATTTTAAAGTTTCACAATGTGTTGCTAAGTTTGTTTTATACACACACAAATTAATTACATATCTAATAATTAAGCTATATTCGCTTAATATCTTAGTTAATGTACTTTTATTCATGCATTTCATTTATATATTGAATGAGTTTAATTTCACCATGGTTCCAATTTTTGTATGTATGAATTCCTTGGGTTTATTTAAACCTTGGCTTTTTTCTCGAAATAAAATATATAATTGTAATTGTAAAATGGTTTAATGCCATTAATCATGTGGTAAGCTAGATTATCTCCACAAAATACGGAATTAAATTAACAAAAAAGACAAAGCATGTGCGAAGATGTCATATCAATGACTAATATGTAAGTCCGTATAGTACAAATTAAGTACAACGTGTAGCCGTGTTGGTCGTCGTGACACTTGATCACAACTACTCCGTACTACGTACACCGAATTAACTGCTTTTCTATGTTCAAATGCACAACTGTAATAGACCAAAAGAGTTGATTTTTTTAATATTACTAAGAGATTGTTAATTGTTCGTTGTTGCTAAGTCAGATATTAAGTGGAGTAATAATTTATACGACTTGAAGTTATGAAGTATATTATAAAGACAAAGTTTCTTCCAAGAACCAAAACATAATACTATGGTAAGTTATTATACGAATTGTTGAACCTTTGTTTCTCAAGAATTTTGTTTGATTTGGGCCTATTCTTATCAGATTATTTTCAGTTTAGTTCAATTCAGTCAATGAGAACAGACACTTGCTTCTATTTGTGGGTATATAAAAATTAGTTAGGTAGCTTGTATTTAGGACTTTTGTGTATCTTTGATCTATCTTGAGTGAAACTTGGACAATTAATATATGCATCATTTCAATTTGTATGTCACATAGGGGTGATTGTGATGCTTGTCAAGTGGATAAATGTTATGGTACAAGTGTGTGTTAAAAAGGTCAGTAGTTACTGATAAGGAGTTTGTACAATAGTTGTAGAATAATGTTGTTGGTTCTGTTGCCGATATGATATTCAAGGCACCTTCCTTTATTTATCTGTACCTCATACACTATAATAATTGAATATGAAAAGCTACTTTTTTCTTTCTAGTGTTCATTGCATCTGATCTTGGTGATTTAATTTTGTCTTTATGCGGAAGGCTGTAAACCCTAGCTAGGTTCCTTTTGGGATGAAAAATATATCCTCTTATACTTTCTCGATAAATAGGCCTAAATTACCTAGCGAGACAAATTAATGACCTATCGATAGATATTTGTTCAATTCCAATCCAAGATCAATCGAAGACACTTTTTTAACTATATTTTTGAAACTAAGATCTACGGTATTTGTATAATTTTTTTTTTGTTCTTTACACAAAGCAAGGTCAACTCCATAGGTTACCGAGTTTTAAAAATTGGACATAACATACAGTTGATGAAAATACAATGACAACATTACAACAGACTGATCAACTATTCAACAACTAACTACATCGCGAAGCTTCTATGATTTATCAAATTGGAAAAAATGGGAATATATTTGTAGAAGTCAAAGACCAAAAATTATCAAATAATAAATTAAACTTAATAATACGGAGGAATCAAAGCATGATAACCTTAGCAAGTTGCACTATGTTGTTGTGTACTTATATTGTGCGTAATTATTGTCATGAAAGTTTATTGTGCTTAACTTAACTTGTCCATCGATAAGAAAGAATCTAGCTTACATCGATGACACGTTTCCTTATCATCTCTGCCAATTTAATTGATTGTAGATTACTTAATTGAAATTACTGTAATAATGTGTAGTGATTATAAGTGGTAGTATGTGGTTTAATTATTAAAGAACTAAAGATCAGATTTGCATATTGCAATTTCGAGGTTTGTTGTTGGATTTATCAATAACACAAGGGCACTTTAGTTTGTAAGTGATCATGATTTCCAATTCAGCTTGCAATTAAAACACATGCACAATATTCCTTTGTTGCGATTAATGTAAACCGGAGGTAGTATAAGACTACTAGCTGAAAATCATCTACTACTAGCATTATACAAGTAGATTAGTCGATCTCTAATTAAATTTTAACAAAAATAATTAAAAACTTTTAGTGTGTATAAACGAACCCTCCTTGTGTGTCTTGTTATTGGCACCAATCATTTGCTTGGTTGCATGAGGACACGGATTCAATTCAAGGGTTGGTAAGCAAGGGAAGGGATGTGAACAAAGGATTTTAACCATACGCTTAATTGTTTAAGTTTTTGATTAAGTTGAACCTTAAACTGAGGAGAATATTCTATGTATACTCTCTATCAAAACTTTCTTAACTAACTTGATTTGAAGAGAAGAAATTAATGTCATGAGTAACTCGTTACAAATCTACAATCTGTCTTTTGCCTCTCAATTTTTTTTAAAAAAAAAAAATTAAAAATTATTAAGATAATAATTTTATAAGTGTTGAAAATTTGATTTAAATTGTGAATTGATAATAAAATAATCGTGTTATTATACCCACGTAATAATTGCTTCACACTTTGTTTACTTTGTTATACTTATGCCAAAAAAAAAAAAAAAAAGATACTAGGCCAATTTCTAATTAATTAGGGCTCTTATCTTAATTAACCTAATCTTTAACCCCTTACTAATTGTATGATGTGATTTTGTACCGTAAAGTACAGGGCGATAAATTCTTACATGTACCTACGTGTATATAGGGATAGATACACCAAGGATTTACTATAAATTATGAAGTACAGAGTAACTTTTTGGCTCATTTAATAAGGTGCTTTTCCTAACCAATTTTTTTTTTAAAAAAATGAAAAAAATAATAATATTCGTATAGTACAATTAGTACAATTAGGATGTAGGAAAACGCATTTGAAGCCAGCGTTTCGGCTTCATAAACGTTTTCACGTGAATTTTCCAATTTTTTAACCGCACTTCATCTTTACTTTCTTATTAATTGCTTTTTAATTTTATTTAAGCAAGGTTGTTGCTTTAATTTGCTGCATGCTTCACTAATTGCGCCACTTGTTGAATTTCATACTTCTACTCTATTTTATTCAATCTTTGACTTAACACCTTTAATTTTATCATTTTCATCAAGTATGTCATTAATTACAACATTTGTCCTCATCTAATTTGATGAACTTTCGTTATATTTGTAGTATGATTAAATAAATGATTAAATAATTCTCACCTCTAACAACCCATCAAATATATCATGCATTATATTGTGATTAATAATACATTGTGATATGCAACTATACATATCATATCACATTCATAATATAATGTTCTTCCACATGATTAATTGATAAGCTGTCAGAAATGAACTAATTAAGCTTATAACCACTTGCACATATATTACTATTTACTAATTCCGTATTTTCCGTACTCATTTTCAACCTAATTAAAACAACTTAATTCATGAACAAGCAAAAAGTACTATATATAGCTTTGTTGGATGAACCTTATTTTTCATCCTAAACTCACTTACCTCCTTTCTTTAATTCTAGCCAATTCAAATACTCGTACATTGTATTATAAAAGTATTTCGTTTCCCATCTTTAAAATTAAGATTTCGATTGTTGTTTTTTTTATTAAGGTGATATTACTGATCATATCGTAAATCATTATGGAAACTCAAAATGAGAATAATATCGGTGTACTTGAAGTATCAAAAAAATATAGTTTTCCGGTAGATACAGAAAACAAGGCCATGACATTTCCATTATTTTCTATAGAAAAGCCTCATATGAGAGCATTTCATTTATGTTGGTTTCAATATTTCACCTGTTTTATTTGCACATTTGCTGCACCACCCCTTCTACCAATTATCCGAGATAACCTTAACCTAACCGCGAGTGACATTGGCAATGCCGGTGTTGGTTCGGTTTCCGGGGCGATTTTCGCTCGTCTAGCCTTAGGTGCTGCCTGTGACTTAACCGGTCCTCGGCTCGCCTCAGCAACCGTCTGTTTTCTTACAGTTCCTGCTGTTTTTTTATCTTCTATGGCTACTACACCAGCTACTTTTTTCATGATGCGGTTTTTTACCGGATTTTCTTTAGCCACTTTTGTGTCTACACAATACTGGATGAGTTGTATGTTTTCTCCTAAGGTTGTTGGCCTTGCTAATGGCCAGTCGGGCGGGTGGGGAAACCTCGGCGGAGGGGTGGCTAACCTCCTAATGCCACTTCTATACAATCTAATTCTTAACAATACTATGGCTAATACACCATTTATAGCTTGGAGGGTTGCATTTTTCGTGCCCGCTTTTATGCAAATGTTTGCAGCATTTGCAGTCATGCTATTAGGCCAAGACCTTCCTGATGGAAATTTTCTTCAGCTACAAAAGTCCGGTGTGATGCACAAGGACAACGCGAAGAAGATTGTATACCATGCCATTACCAATTACAGGGGTTGGATTACTGCTATAGGTTATGGGTTTAGTTTTGGGGTCGAGTTAGCCGTGAACAACATTGTTGTTTACTACTACTATGATAGGTTTAATCTTAACCTTAGCCTAGCAGGCATTGTTGGTGCACTTTTTGGGATGGTTAATATTTTCTCTAGGTCTTCTGGTGGATTGTTCTCCGATTTCATGGCGAAAAAGTTTGGAATGAGGGGGAGGTTATGGGGGTGGTGGACTGTTCAGACACTAAGTGGTGTAATGTGTATTGTTATGGGACGACTCGACTCGTTGAGTACTTCCATTGCGGTCATGATGATCTTCTCTTTTCTAGTCCAAGCAGCCGAAGGGCTTTGTTTCGGGGTTGTTCCCTTTGTCTCTAGAAGGTACTTTAATTTTGTTCCTCCGTTTTTTTTAAACTGTTTCATTTTTATTGACTTTTTGCATTATTTACATATCTCACTTTGACTGTATGTTTATTTTTAGGTCAATGGGTGTGGTACAGGGGATATCAGGGGCAGGTGGAAACGCGGGTGCAGTTATATGCCAAGTAATATTCTTCAGAGGTTCACAATTCAAATTAGAAGATGGAATAACATATATGGGTATTATAATCATTGTTACTACCCTTAGCTTAACAACCATATACTTCCCTCAATGGGGCGGTATGTTGGCCGGTCCAAAACCGGGTGTTACAGAAGAAGACTACTACATGAGGGAATGGGACTCCGAAGAGCAGCAACAAGGACTTCATAAAGTAAGCATGAAGTTCGCCAAAGGCAGTAGGAATGAGAGAAGCTCTAAAGTAC
Source organism: Chenopodium album (assembly GCF_948465745.1). Classification (NCBI taxonomy): domain Eukaryota; kingdom Viridiplantae; phylum Streptophyta; class Magnoliopsida; order Caryophyllales; family Amaranthaceae; genus Chenopodium; species Chenopodium album. Next base: position 3,517,387 of record NC_137837.1, on the reverse strand, counting down.
AGTCCATCCCATTAGAAATCTCACAACCGGGTGATGTTGTATAATTATTGTAGGAATTAATTTTGATCCTAAACCACATTTTACTGAAGAAGACTATTGCGCTTCAAAGAATGAGATCCAAATGAACATGAACATGAACAAGGCCTAAATGATCGAGTTAGGCATGAAATATGTCGAAGGAAGCCGGAATGAGAGCGACTAGCTCATGTATGATTTCCGGCATTTTCCTTCTTACAATGTTGGTTCTGCTTGTAATGAGATAGTCTTTCTTGAAAAATAAATAAATTTTGTTGATAGTTCTTATCTTTAAGTCTCTGTTCATACATCTATTTGTCTTTCACAACGAATAATACTTCTCATGCAAAATTACGCATAAACAATAAGAACATATATAAGCAATACTCAACTCTTTCCTCAACAATTGATACATTATCGATTATATTGGGGTTGTAATCTATAATAAAACAGAGAGAATTAAAGAGCTATATTAACAAATTAAAATTAAAGCACCAACAATATTATTTCTACTAGCATTAACAAATACAATATTGATTTCTTACCCCGATTAATCTAATGATAATTACTTCGTAATGCTCAATTGTAAATGCACCCTGTTGGTGATATATTTTCCGATAACACATATCTCTAACACACCCTTTATGAAAAATAAGATTTTTTTTTTATTTTTTTATTTTTTTATTTTTATTTTTTTTTATCAATATTATTTGTACTGTCACAAACTTTGAACTTGGCATTGTTCTTATCTAATACTCCAGTAAGAAATAAGAATAGTTTTATGCGTTAATACAATTTTAGGAAACAAAACTATATTTCAACCAACAATAGCTGCTAGGGTTCGTTCAACTTCTACCTAGTTAAAAAACAGTCCTTCAACATAAGTAAAGAAGTAAATTACTACACAAAGTGATAGAATATAAACATATTCCTGAACCTCAATCATCAGTTTAAGCTTTTGGTTGAATTAGTCTCCTAACATGGTATCAGAGTCAGCGTGACACAAAGGTCACGGGTTCAAATCTCATTCGCCCCTTCTTCAAAGTGGAATTAATTCGCACCACGTATGGGTTATATCAATCAGCTACCATCCAATGTGTGTTAATAAATCGTTTGATGTATTATAAAATTTGAAAACATGAAAGAAGCATCGTGTGCAATCAGATCTAATAGGGTAAAAATGTAAGGTAGATGACATGGATGGCGGTTTAGTACAAATCCAATAACCTCCCTAATATACGCTGCGGTGATCAGTCCAGTAGCTGGATCTTTAATTAAGATAACTGAAATTCCTTAAACTAATTAAGGTAACTGCCGACTTCATATCGATCAGACGGCCTTCCACATCACTTATGAGTCAGCATTGTGCTTTCGTTGACTAACCCTGGCCTCATTGCCATTGACTTTTTTATTCATTAAGGACTCCTTATTAGATACCTGGTTTTGATCTCCATCTATTAATTTAGCCCACCGGAAGTAATCCATTCATAAACCACCATCTTAATTAGGCTAGCCTCGCCAATGAACATGGCAATATTCCCTAACTCAAAATCACAAAAAAAAAAAAAAAAAAAAAAAAGAAGAAGAAGAAGAAGAAAGAAAGAAAAAAAAGAAGAAAAAAGGTTTTGTAAAGTGCGGTTTGTGTCTTAACCACATTTAAAACCTATTATTCGGAAAGAGTGTATATGAGTAAGTGGTAATTAGGGTTCGTAATCCTTGACCCGACACGATAACATGACCCAAACCCCAGCCGAAGTTACCGAGAGAAACCCTAACCAAACCCGAACAATCCGAATTCGACCTGATTTGACCCAAATTTCATATTTTGTAATAATATTAAGTTTTACACTATTTTTTATTGTTTCTAAGCATAACCCGAAAGCGATTCAAAGTCTGACCCGAATCTGATCCGCTGACCCGAATTGCAACCCTTAGTGGTAATCCTTTATTTTTAATCTTTTAATTCTGTATATATGATTGTTTTATATTATCGGGAGTAGTAATAACTAGTAATAAGGTAAGGTGCAAATGAGTCGATATGATTGTGAGCATGAAATGGACAAATTAGGTCAAAACTTGTTCACCAAGCAATTGAATTGTGAAAAGCTAAGGGTTCGTTTGGCATTGTTGTGGTTTTCAGTTTTTTGGTTTTTTGTATTTTAAAAGTGTATAATATATGTAATATAATGAATCCAAAATTAGTCAAATTTATTAATATCATGCTAATTTTGAAAACTGACAACAGAAAAGTGAAAACACCTTTTTCTTGTTTCCTGTTTTTGGTTTTTTATTTTCAAAAAAACTGAAAATTAAAAACAAAAAACAATGTCAAACAAGCCCTAAAGTAAAAATTTTATGCTAGCTCACTCGCTTACAAAATGAGATATAAGCTTTACCATAACGCGGTGTTTGACTCTTAATTAAGTGTCAATCGCGAATGTCTCATGCATTTATAAGTTTTAACTCACTAATAGCTAGCTTCAATAAACTTGCTTGTATAATAATGGTAAAGACCAAATTTTAAACGAGTAAATCATTTACTAATAAACTAACTTGTTTAATGCTCGATCCATCTTTTCCCTTCTCTCGAAGATTTTTTTTCCTTTGTATTAAAAAATCAAAATTGAAAATTTTGTTAAAGAGAGATTACAATTGTCAAATGAGCATTGACCAAGCTCAAGTTGATGAGCTCGATCAATTAAGCAATTCTTTTACCTAACGAACTAAACTCGAACCAAACATCATACAAAATTAAACTCGTTCAAGCTCGAGCACACTCGATTAACAATTCGCTAGCTACTAAAAAGAATATTAGCATGTGGTAGCTAAATCAAATCCTCCAAATACGGAGTATTTATTATTCCAAAAGAGTTTGTTCACAACAAAACTTTTTAAAAAATGGAACATTGAGTAAATTAAACTTTCGTACAAGTCAATGACCATATTTATAAGTTAATTTATCTAAGCAAATTAACTTATTAAACGGGCGCAATAATCGAAGCATGATACCTTATCATCACCTTCATATACGCATATCTAATCATATTTAAGCAACTTGGTAGAAGAATAATTATTCCGAGTATAATTTAGTAAGTTTGCCAAATTGTTAAAATGCAAAGTACTCTATTAGACGAACTTGCCGTTAAAAAAGCCATGCAAACTGTACACGTTTACTTTATACTCCGTAGTACGGTATAGAGTAGTTGCAATTTAGTGGGAGATATTTCATATTTTTGGTTTTGTAATTTTTAGTCAACGGATGAAAGCTTTTATAAATTGTCACAATACTAGTATAATGATTTTTCTATGAAACAAATCAAATGAGATAATTATATATGTTATCTTAGCTTACACAATTTCAATCAGCTTGAGGTGTAAAACAAACTTACTTTTTTTTTTTATGAATAAACTTACTTATGAGAGGTGTTTATTAGTGGACAAAGATGATATTCCAAGCTACTATACCTACACATTTATATACTCCGTACACTTGTACATTATGTACACATAATTATTTACTCTTTTGCGCTAAAATGGAATGAACATAAAAATTTGAACTAATGTAATAATAATAATAGTAATAATAGTAATAATAATAATAATAGTAATAATAATAATAATAATAATAATAATAATAATTTCTTGTAAATCAATTGATTTTGTAGGTTTTTGTTATTTTTTTTATAATAATAATAAAATTAACCGGACTAAAATAACAAATTAAAAAAAAAAGAGTCAAATTAGTAAATACTTGTTCTATTGGTAAGTAATATTTGTCCCGTATTTGTATGGAGTATCTCAAACTCCATTAGGTTATTAATTATTATACGAAGTACTAATTAATACACTTTATATATCAGATTAGGGTAGGTAAATATAATTTATAGTATAATTTATCCTTTAAGTTCTTGATTCTTTACTTTTTGAAGGGTCAAAAGCCAAATTGATTTTTTCATTTAGAATTAATTTCGACTTATATATATATACTAGTAAGATACTTGTTCATACGAGTCATACCATATTATAATATAAAGTACTTTTTAAATAATTATAGAAAAACAAAATTATTATGATATGCGGAAAGCCGGAAACGCATTTGGTGGCCAGCACTTCATAAACACTTCACGTTAAACGACTAATAACGATAATATCCTTAATTTTTTTTTTTATTCGTTTGAATTGTTGCTTCAATTATTACGCCACATGTAGACTTGTAGTGTGATTAATTTATTTAATCTACAACTACTACATCATAATACCGTACCATTATTCGGTTAATGTACGGTCGGTTTATGTACTACTCCGTACTTTTATTTGTTTAATGAACACCATCTTATCATCCAGCACATTTTTTTGTCATCTAATGAGTTATCTTATATCATATGATGATAAATATTTGACAATTGAATGAATTAATTGTTTTCTATCCCCTAATTTATGTCAATTGCATGCCATTGTGATATGCATATCATAGCTTAAATTTAGGGCTACTCATCAATTCATCATGAATGATTGAATAAAGTGCTAATAAGTAGCGATTATATTTTTTTTTTTTCATTTTTATGTATTACTATTTACTACTCCATACAGAGTACATAGTTTTATTATACATACCCTCTCTATTCGTGTTTGTTTGTTTCCATACATAAGGTGATTAATTGATAATTATTTTGAATTTTTATTTTAATTTTATTTTTAAGTCTTTGTATTTACGCACGCCTAGGGTGGGCATATGTTTAGTCATAAAAAAGGTGTTAAATCATACGGAGTATAATGTATGGTAGTGTGTAATTCTGTTAGCTAGATTAACTCCACAATTTATGGATTTTACAATCGAGACAAAACTTGTGTGAGCTAAGATGTCATTATAATGACGATAATACAAGTAAACAGCGTGTTGGTTGCCCGTTGATCACAACGACCTACTCCGTACTAAGTACAACGTATCTGATTGCTTGCTTTTTCTATAGTCAAACAGAGACATCATCAAATGGGTATTTGTAGAAGTAAAGTATTGATTAATACTAGGTACAAAAAAATCATTTTTTTTTTGAAAACACACAAAAAATCAATTTATTTCTGATTAATCTAAGAGTTATTTGACTATTTTGTGCATATTTAGGGCATGTTTACATTACTGAACTGAACTGATTGGTGGTGAAATGAACTAAACTGAGCTGAAATGAATTTTTTACGAGAGAGGGAAATTAGGAGCTGAACTAAACTGAACTGATTAGAGCTGAGCTGAACTGAACTGGTTGGAACTAAAATGAACGGAACTTAACTGAAATTAAGTAAATGTAAACAAGCCCTTAATATTTTATATGATGCTTTTAAAATCTTAAAATAATGACAAAAAAAAAAAAAAAAAAAAAAAAAAAACCACCCTTAATGCACCTAGCTTTATGTGCATCCAGATTCATTCTTGTTAGGGCACTTGTTCAATAATTCTCCCAAGTCCTAAGTTAATTATTTATATACTCGTCGTACAAATTAAGTAGTAGATGGATTGAAATGCATATATAGAAGAGCTAAATTTTTTTTTTTCCTAATTATTTAAAGCAAAGAGATTACCAATGCAAGCTTTGAAAAATAAACGCACGTCTTCACTTGTCTTCATTCATTATATAATTTTATAATTCTTTAAGCAAAGCATGCATGGTTAAATTCATTATAAACAAAACCAGTTTTTTACTATTAGGTAAGTCTATCTTCTCTTAAGCTAAGATTATTATAGATAAACGGAACAATGATAAAGGCGACAAAACATGTATGTGTGAGACCATAACCATACAAATTATATACAACTAATTGATCACATCACAACTTCTTAACTACTATTTTGTTGTCTGTACAATGCTTTTTAAATTTATGATTTTTCAAATTGGAAACACAATGAAAATATTAGTAAAAAGTCAACGATCATAAATCTATCAAAGTTCAAAAATATGGAGGAATCAAAGCAATAAAGCATCATGAGCCATGAAATATCATTACCTTAAAGCAAGTTAAATTTTTTTATCACTTTCTACGTAATGAAACATCTATTGTGCTTTCCTGATACATACTATAGAGTACTCCGTAAAAAGAATATAGTAAAAATATTATGACCTTATTTGTAACAAATTGTGACCTTTAGCATCACCCATGCATATATGCATATCATATCATAAAGACAACTATAATGTGATTAATTTCCTTTCTAATGACGTGTTGATAAGTAGTAGAAGAACAACAATAAAAAAAAAATAATAATAATGGTACGGTATGATAATCGTAAATTTGTAACCACTTGATCTTATAATACTAATTCCGTAGTTTCCGTACATTTGCCTTTTCAGTTTAATTAAGCATCTTTAATCTGGCAAACTACTATATAAGCTAGGTTAGATGAACCACATTCTTTCAACTTGAGCTTCTAGTCTTCTACTTCACCTTATTACTCACCAAACCAAACACATACAAACTTTATTTGTATTCCCCAAACAAAAAAACTCCCTCTGTCCCGAAATAATAGTAGTTATACTAGAAATATAAAGTAAATTTTCTAGTAAGAAATACATAATAAAAGTGTGTTAAATTTATTGATATATTAATCTATCTACTATAGTTAGAAGTATATCAATATGGTAAACAATAATAATATTGGAGAGAATAATAACAATGCTGTGGATGAAACACAAAAAAAATATAGTTATCCAATTGATACAGAAAATAAAGCAATGATATTTCCATTATTTTCTGTAGAAAAACCTCATATGAGAGCATTTCATTTGAGTTGGTTTCAATATTTCACTTGTTTTGTATGTACTTTCGCAGCTCCACCTTTGCTTCCAATCATCCGTGATAATCTCAACCTTACAGCCACTGACATTGGCAATGCCGGCGTTGGTTCCGTTGCGGGGGCGATTTTCGCCCGTCTTGCCTTAGGTGCTGCCTGTGACTTAGCCGGCCCTCGCCTCGCCTCTGCCACTGTCTGTTTTCTTACTGTCCCTGCTGTTTTTCTCTCTTCTATGGCTAGCTCACCCGCCGCCTTTTTTATGATGCGGTTTTTTACCGGATTTTCTTTAGCCACTTTTGTGTCTACACAGTATTGGATGAGTTGTATGTTTTCTCCTAAGGTTGTTGGCATTGCGAACGGCCAGTCGGGTGGGTGGGGGAACCTCGGCGGAGGGGTGGCTAACCTTCTGATGCCACTTCTATATAATTTTATTTTAAATAATACTAAGGCTGACACGCCTTTTACAGCCTGGAGGGTTTCATTTTTCTTGCCCGCTTTTTTGCAAATGTTTTCAGCATTTGCAGTCATGCTATTAGGCCAAGACCTTCCTGATGGAAACTTTCTTAAGCTCCAAAAATCCGGTGAAATGCACAAGGACAACGCGAAGAAGATTGTGTATCACGCGATCACCAACTATAGGGGTTGGATCACTGCTATAGGATACGGATTCTGTTTCGGAGTTGAGCTAGCCGTAACAAACATAATTGTTTCCTACTTCTATGACCGATTTAATCTTAACCTTAGCCTAGCAGGCATTGTTGGTGCACTTTTTGGGATGGTTAATATTTTCTCTAGGTCATGTGGTGGATTGTTCTCCGACTTCATGGCGAAAAAGTATGGAATGAGGGGGAGATTGTGGGGGTGGTGGGGTGTTCAGACACTAAGTGGTGTAATGTGTATTGTTATGGGACGCCTTGACACTTTAGGCGCTACCATTGCGGTCATGTTGATCTTTTGCTTTCTTGTTCAAGCTTCCGAAGGACTCACATTCGGGGTTGTTCCCTTTGTCTCTAGAAGGTAATTAACAATCATTCACGTAATACTACCTCTGTTAACTATTAGTTGCAAAACACGGGGGATTAATTAATTGATCTTTGTTTGTATGATTATTGTTCTTTGCAGATCATTGGGTTTGGTTTCGGGGATATCAGGAGCAGGAGGAAACGTAGGTGCAGTGATATGTCAAGTAATATTCTTCAGAGGTTCACAATTCAAACTAGAAGATGGAATAACATACATGGGTATTATAATCATTGTTACTACACTTAGCTTATCTTCAATATATTTCCCTCAATGGGGCGGTATGTTGGCTGGTCCGAAACCGGGTGTTACTGAGGAAGACTATTACCTGAGGGAATGGGATGCAGATGAGCAGGAACAAGGACTACATAAAGTAAGCATGAAATTCGCCGAAGGGTGTAGGAATGAAAGAAGCTGTAAAGTTAAGTCTGTTCCGGTAGTAGAAGAGAGCAGCCGTCCTACGATTGATGTTGTGTAACTATATATGCCTGCCTTGTGCTTTCATCTAGATCAAGTCTAAGTAATTGAGTTCATGAAAATTGTGTACAACTTGCTGATTGCAAATGAAGCGTCTCTGATCTAGATTTATTAGTCTTTCATATATAGAAGGATTAACAGAGGTGATACTGATGCTATAATGCTAGTAATAGTATACAGGAACAATAGAGTTTCTATTGTATGCTGGAGTTGTGTTAAGTTGTAATCTTTAGCTGCGTTGGTGTTTGTGTTTTCTTCCTTGATGAGTAATAATATTTTATTTGCTAGAGGTTAAAAAAAAAAGGTAATGGTTAAGTAATTAATGGAAATTTAACTCCTGATTGATTGTTTTTGATTGGTGTTTTGACTCAATCTTTTTTTTTTTTTTTTTTAAACTTCATACACATGGATTAAGACATGATTATGTTGATACAACAATGCTTCGTACTAGCTCATATGAGAAATTGAGAAGTTTTACTCATTAGTCTTACTCTTACATGTCACTAGTTTTCGTCATGCTTGTTTTGAAGGGCTTACAACGGACCTAATCCATGTATGAAAATGTTGTTTGACATGTAAAATAGCTTGGGTGTGATATCCAAAATGATCAAAATCGCCAACATTTAGTGTGAATGATGGACAACCACACCCTTAGTACTTCACCACTATCTTCCCTCTTGTCACCAATCACTAATACCTTGACACCACCACCACCCCAATTGATGACGACAAACACCACGACCACCACATTGACCGACGACGACCACCACCACTACCCTGACCGGCGACCTACCACATCCCCCTCAAAGACAACCCACCTCCTTCCCTCACCGGTGGAAAGGTGGTTTTTTGTTTTTTTTTTTTTGTTTTTTTTTCTTTTCTGGCAACCGTACCAATCGGAGCCCAAAATCGGTTACCGTGCGCAATAACCGGAGCCCAAAACCGGTTACCGATTTTGGGCGCGGTAACTAGTTTTGGGCTTCTACCTGAAATAAAAAAATAATACTCATAATAAATAAACCGCCACCTTCCCGCCGACGAGGGGAGGTGGTGGGTTGTGATAGAGGAGGGTGTGATGGGTCGCCGGTCAGGGTGGTGGTGGTCATCGCCAATCGGAAGGGGTTGTTGGTTGCCGGGAGGATAAGGAGTGGTGAATTAGTAAGGGTATGATTGTCCATTCATACCAAATGTTGGCGGTGATGATCGTTTTTGTTGGCGGTGTTTAGCAATGCACATAAGGAGATGTTGAATCTAGGTGCCCATTTTTCTTTCAACTAGTTACAAGTGAAACCCTTTTAAAAAATCAAACTAAAAGGCGGGAGAAAACTCTTTTCCCTTGAGAAACAAATGAGATAAGTGTGCTAATTATCGCTAAAATTGAATTAAGTCATACTCTTAAACTATTGGTTTTTGAAGTTTGAACTGCATTTCTTGTACAATGCAATGTACGCTTTTACGTCCCAAATTCTTCTGTTATTCCGTCGCTTTGATGAGCAATTGCTTAAACCCTTTGAAAACCCTAATTTCTTATAATTCAACCCAGATTAAGATTACCCAGAAACAAATTCAACGATTCCATGCTTCTGTCTCCTCTAAACAGCATGAAAAACAACCACAATTATTGGGGTTTATTGATGATTTGAAGGATGAACGAACGCTTCACACCCTTCATGGGAGGGTAATAAAGAGTGGTTCCATTGTTGATTTGAATGTTGGGAACTATGTTTTGAGTCTTTATGCGAAATTCAAAGATTTGGGTTCTGCCCAGAACCTGTTCGATGAAATGTCTGAGAGAAATGTTCGTACTTGGACGGTTCTGATTTCGGGTTTTGCTCGAATCGGATTGTTTCGAGTTGGGTTGGATTGTTTTTCTCGAATGCTAGTGGAGGGTGTGTGTCCAAATGGGTTTACATTGTCAAGTGTATTCAAGTGTTGTTCTTCTATAGGGTTGGTTTATAATGGTAAGGCAATTCATGGGTGGATACTGAAACATGGGATTGATTTGGATGCTGTGTTGAAGAACTCTATTATTGATTTTTATGTGAAATCTGAAGAGCTTGATTATGCTAATAAGTTGTTTGAGTGTACAGATTGTGTGGATACCGTTTCGTGTAATATAATGATTAAAGCTAACATGGAAAGTGGTAATGTAGAGAGCTCTCTTGGTATGTTTAGAAGATTGTCCACTAAAGATGTTGCAACCTGGAATACTGTTATATCAGGAATGATGAAAAATGGGTTTGAAGGAACGGCGTTGGAACTCCTTTATGAAATGGTTAAAGAACAAGCTTGTTTTGATGAATTTACATATGCTATTACGTTGGCTTTGGTTTCTTCATTATCTATATTGGGGCTTGGGGCACAGCTACATGCTCGATTGATCAGGCTTAGATTCTATGATAATGAGTATATAAGAACTTCACTAATTGATATGTATTCCAAGTGTGGGGTGATTGATAAGGCATCTGTTGTATTCAAGCAAATGCCTCAAGGATTTTCTAATAAACATGCTTCTAAGATAAATGGTGAAAATTTAAAGATGGACACTGTTTCTTGGAGCTCCATGCTTTCAGGATATGCTCAGAATGGAAGGTTTGGAGAAGCCTTGGAAATGTTCTGCCATATGGTTCGTGAAGGAATTGGAGTTGATAAATATACTCTGACTACTATTGTCTCTGTATGTGCTGATTATGGGTTTTTGGAATTTGGTGAGCAGATTCATGGCCTCACACATAAGGTGGGACACAAATTCGATTTGGTTTTTTGCTCGTCGTTGGTTGATATGTATTCCAAATGTGGAAGTTTAGGGAATGCGCAGACAGTATTTGATCAAACTGTCACAAGGAACACTATTTTGTGGACAGCTATTATAAACGGATATGCCTTCCATGGGCTAGGTAGAGAAGCCGTTAGACTATTTCAAATGATGCTGGAAGATGATGTTCAACCAAATGAGATTACCTTTGTGGCAGTTCTAACCGCATGCAGCCATGCCGGGCTTGTTGACGAAGGCCACAATTTTTTCTCCGTAATGAAAGAAGTTTACAAAATTAAGCCTGGAGTTGAACACTTTACTTGCATGGTTGATCTCTTTGGCCGTGCTGGCTACCTGGATGAGATAAAGAACTTCATTTACGAGAACAATCTATCACATCTTAGCTCGGTATGGAGGGCCTTCTTATCCTCTTGTCGACTCCACAAAAGTTATGATATGGGAAAATGGGTGTCAGAAAAGTTGCTTGAACTCGAACCATTGGATGCAGAACCTTATGTTTTGCTATCCAACATGTGTGCTACCAGTAACAGATGGGAAGAATCTGCTAGAGTTAGGAGTTCAATGCAGAAGAAAGGCGTTAGAAAGCACCCAGGTCAATCTTGGATACAACTGAACAACCAAGTTCATACTTTTGTGATGGGTGATAGGACTCATCCACAAGAAGCTGATATTTATTCTTATTTGGACAACCTAATTGGTAGGCTAAAGGAGATAGGCTATTGTACTAATTTAGAGCAGGTTACTCAAGATGTAGAAGAGGAACAGCAGGAAATGTTTCTCCGTAGTCATAGTGAGAAGCTTGCCGTTGTATATGGTATCATTAGCACGACTAGTTTAACACCAATACGGGTCATGAAAAATCTTCGAGTCTGTACAGATTGTCATAATTTTCTGAAGTACACCTCTCAGCTTTTAGGCAGGGAAATAATCGTCAGAGATATTCGTAGATTTCACCATTTCAAGGATGGACTCTGTTCTTGTGGAGATTACTGGTGAGCTGGAAGTAATTTGTCATGCATGACACCTTGATGGCATGTATTGGTGAACTCTAAACTGAGTGACCATATTGGTTGTTATTGTCCTGGCATTCACATTATGTTCAAAATGTGGAGTACAGAGTATCATTCAAGCTCAAATATTAGAACAGGGTTTATTGGTGTTCTGTTTTTTATTGTTCAAAGTTCAGAGACCAAAAAGCAGCTATGAATGGTTGTAAATCGCCTTGTTTCATCGATTCATGTCTTTCAGATACTTGGCAATGTTTGGGCTTGGGCAGGTATAATGTTCATAAATCCTTTGAAGCTTTATGTTTCACTGTATCTTGTATTCTTGTTTATCTGACAAGTTTTCATGATCAGATCAACATTTCTCAACCTACACTTCCTTGAAATAAAAATCATCCATCAAGTCTTCTTCCTTATGTTTGTGCATCTTTTAGAAAATGATCTTCCGATTTCATTATTGTTCTAGTTTATTTATACATTCAGCTATGCAGTCCTGTTTGAATAACTTAAAACCAGATATTCCCCCCCCCCCTTCCCTTTTGAATTGTAAGGATTGAGGCTTTTTTTGAAGTGGCCCTTTTTATTCTGTGAAACTGTGTTTTTAAGTGTTTTCCCTAAAAGTTAATTGACCAGGCTTTTACTACACTTCTTTTATGTATATCTTTCATCAACACTCTCCCCTGAATTCTCTGTAGGTACGTCATCGTTTAATGAAATTTATGTTTTAATTAAGAAGAGCCTTAAAGATCAAGTCATCAAATTGGAACTTACTGATATTAGGTGCTTAAGATAATGCTTCTTTTTCTAGCTTCTATGTTCTTTCACTCCTTCGCTTTAATCTTATAGGTTCTTCTCATCTTCTGTTACTTTAAATTAATGATGTACCTATATTCTCATTATGATGATAGTGTTCTGCATTATCATGATAATCATTGGTTCTTGGCTGCTTATCTTATTTCTTCTGCAGCTGGTTCACATATTAAGGTGGATTTTTGACATGATTTTAGTCGATCAAGTGTGTACACCTTTTCATTATTTTATTTATCATACAACAGCTGTAAGGTTACTCATTGAAAACTTATTTGATCAAAACTTGCTTACTTTTTAAAACAAGATTTTTTGTTTTCAGCAGTTACAAGACTTTGCAAAACTGACCTGTATGCTGTATCATACTAAAATAACCTATAGTAAATAAACTTGTTTTGACCCGAACCAGAAAAACCCAACCCAAGCCGAAAACCAGTACTCCCTCCGTATTTTATTAATTGCTCCACTTTCCTTTTGAATTGACATTAATAAATATCTCACCAAAGTTGAACTTCCCCTACATCCGATTTGACCGAAACCAAAACCTGATTCAAATAGCTTGTTTACCACCTCTTGTTGTTGCCTTGAATATTGTTCTTGTTGGAGTAGGGAATGTATCATTTTTTGACTAGTGCTATTATTCTAATTTCCTCATCATTAGCTACTTTGGGATAAAGAAATGCTCAAAATCAGCATCACCATCAGTTTTAGCTGTGGATTAAAAATACGTAATATCGCTTATGTTCCACTCTTGGAGATTGAGTACTAATCAAGTAAAGAGAGTAGTAATGTTGAGAAACCAAATAGTAATGGGGTTTTGGTGGCTTTTCTCACAAGAGAGGTTAGTGGAACAAAGATAGAGGAGAGCCCACCACAGAACTTAGACATCAATTGTTAGATACTAGGATTTAGGTACAATTTTTTGCTGCTAAGACCTGTCTTTTTGCTCTAATTTGACATTGATTTGCTTTCGACGTACCGTGGTATTGTCAATTTTACAATATTTACGTCTTTGCATATATCTCTCAATCTCTTTGTGTCTTTTGTCTATCTTTGTTGACTTTGCTATGGGTGTCCAGGGTAAAGTGAGAGATCGAATGGAGAAATTCGTCGTTCTTCCTTTCTCCATGGGCTGTGCTTCGCAAGCTAGTGTTGCTGTTGCTGAACCAAGGCCTAGAAGATCAAAAGCAGACTTACATTCCCCTTCATTAAGTATGATAATATTTATATGCTCTTAATCTTTATTCATGGACTTGATTAAAAGTTGGTGTTTTAATTAATTTTTCTTGTTTGTAATTACTTCTAGGAATCCAGGAAGAAGAGGACGACGATGAAAGCTTATCTGGTGAGAGCATGAAGAATTCTTCAAGGTTTTTGGCACTTCCAAGAACTAACTTGTCCACTGGGGTTAACAGGCTAGTGAAAGGTTTCAAAAGTTTGTCGCAACTATTCAGTAAGTCACGTGGCTCCTCGTTTTTCCTTAAGTTTGTTTAATTTTCTATGATTATCCATTCCAAACTACGGTACATCAAAGTTGCCTTGAAAGTAATATGTGTATGGTCTAAGGGTGAATCAAAAGAAAACTCCTAAACTTACGGAGCAATATAACAAAAATTCAATCTTGTGTACATGCATCTATGTGATATCGAACTCTTAATCTAACAGTTTAGACTAAGGGTCTTATATAATCAACTCTTTCGGTGATTTCAAATTCTCCTCTCTATGCATGCATGTGTACTGCAATGAACCAATACCATTCACATGCCTAATAAAACCTGTTCGTTGAAAAGCTAATACTTCGTAGATGACTAAGATGAGTTTATAAAATTAAGATCGCTACCATATTATTTGTATTATATGCGTTACATAGCACCTATGTTATTTGGTTTGATGATCATCTTCTTGTTCACTGCAATAATGCTGGCGCGCTGAATTTGAGCTAGACATTTTTCTACGTTACACTTTAAAATGTCTTTAGCTGTCGAACTAATTGCAAATTTTAAGTTGATACTACGTATTACAATATATATGTTGTAGTACAGAATATATGTATTTGAAAATATTGAATGCAAAATAGGGAAAACAAAAAAATGCATTTACCTAGATAAAATTAAATAAAGACTTCATCATTTCATTTGCATTTCAACCAGTTTAGACTTTTTTGCATCTTGCCAAACACCTCTAAATAATACTCACTCCGATCCTTTTATTTAAAAAAAAATGTGTATTACTGTCTTATGTGCTTAATAACTTATTGTGAGATCAAGGTGACTTTACAATTATTATCAGTGTTATTCTAAATGTCTTACGAGTACAAAATAACAAGGTGTAGTACAATCTTAATCTGTACTATATAGACTTATGGTTCCTTGCACCCTTTTTTTTTTTTTTTGTTATTTTCAGAATTTTTTTAAACTTTTCCTTCCAATTTTCTCTCTTCCAGTTTATGAAGATGAAATGGCAGAGTTGGGGATGAACATGGAAATTGGGTGTCCAACCGATGTGAAGCACGTAACACACATTGGGTGGGATAACCTAGCTAAAACAGACCCACTTATAGGGTGGGATAACCTCATCACATCCGAGCTGCTGTCGTCTTCGTCGTCTCACAATCACCCTGCATCATCTGCTGTTACCTTGAAGCAGTTTAATAATCTTGCAACTGCTCCTGAAAAAGACCGTCCAACCTTTGTTAGTAGTTTCAATGCCTCCTCTTCATTGGCTTAGTCTTGAAGATTTAATATAAATCTTTGCTTTTGATCATATATTATAAATATAATACTTTGTATTATATATATGTCTTGCAATCAAAGTTGGTTCTATTTTGTGGGCATATATTATATGATATGATGTGGTTTGTATTGTGCTAGGTTTTGTGTTTTTTTTTTTTTTGGTGTTCTACCCGGTTCACCCTTTGGGCTAATCCGGATTCGGGGATCAGTTCTGGGTGGTTAGGTTCCAGTCCCCTCCCGATTGTTGTTGCGGGGGATCGAACACGAGTCCTCCCTACCAAGTGTAGTCCCAATCACCACTACACCAACAACCAATTGATTGTGCTAGGTTTTGTGTGATTATGTACAAATCATGGCAGTTTTTATAATGCACCACCACAACCTCCATAATCATATTGCATATTTGTACTGTGGTTGGTTATGATTGGTTTGATCTAGAGTGTACTCATTTGTTGTAAAGAACAAGTTGTGATACGTAGGAAGGAAAAGAAAATGAATTTTATGTAAATGTGAATGTGATTATTATTTCTAGATTACTCAATTATCATTATCCCACTCCTTTTCCTCTATACTTTAGAAAGATGGAAGCAACTTGAATGATTCATGAGACGTACGTGTACAGTCTTGCTTAGCTGGAAAAGAAAAATACTCGACCAATACGACCATCAGAGGGAGAGGATGTAGAAAATCTTTCACTTTTCACTCCGTTTTTTTTATGATAGTCACAAGTATTCATGTCATATCTTGTGTATTATATGCGTTGAAGGATTCACACTTGTGATTTTCCGATGCATTGTATAATAATTTATTTGCACAAAAAATGTACGCAGACGGGAGAGATTTGGGATGATTTATATTTTTCACTATAGAAACTTAAAAGGTTTTCAATTCAATTAATTTGGGACGAACTATCATAGAGAAGTGACCTATTATTGGGATGGATATTGGAAATTAATGCGTATATTTGAAATTCGTTGTCAAAGTAGATTTCAATTAGCAAAATGTTGATTACTTCTAGTTGTAAGTCTTGTAACTATACAAATTAAAGCAGATACAAGAACAAAGCAAATTAAGGAGCAAACAGAAAGCAGAGTATTTCCTTGAATATACAATATCTTTTTCCATCTTCACAATAATAGAAGTTTAGCCCCTTACAACCAGAACCATACTACCCATGATCTCAAATTCCTAACTCACTTGAAGTAGTAAGGAAGGTTGAGAACGTACATGAGGAAGTAAGCCCATGTAACACCGGAAACACCACCGAAGAAGAACCCTCCGGTGAACTTAGCCCACCCATCAGCAGTCTGGAGCTGGTCGGGCTGCTTCTTTCGCCCGGTCAATGTCAAAGACGGGGCGATAGAGGGCTCTCCCTCCTTGAAGGAAGCAATACCATACATAGTCAAGCAAATGCTTAGGATTACTACAAGTCCTGCAGCAGCTAAGGAACCTGCAGCACCAGCATACTCAGTGTTTCTTAATGGGCCAGCCTTGACAAATGGGCCAACCAAAAGAAATCCATGGGCCAAGCCCACCTCAACACCACGTAGAAGTGGGTTGACTGCAGTCCTGTAGGCTGGGAGGTTGGATAGGTACCAGGCAATCAATGGGCTGGATGTCACTGGGGTCTCAAGCCCACCAATGAATGGGTCTCCATTTAGAGGCTGGATTACTTGGTATGTTGGCTGTCAAAGAAATTAATTATAAACAAAGTTAATTTTGTTCATAACTTATCGGTTAATCGGGGCGTATAATTATATAAATGGCAATGATGTAGACAAAATTATTTAGCAAACTATTCTCTGAACATATTGCAAGTTTATATCCGAAAAAATATACTGACAAAAAAAAATATTACAACTCCTAGTAATAATGAGCTCAAACTATTAGTGATCAATTTGATCGTTTAAGTTATTGAGTGTTATTCAACCCTTGAAGAACTTTAGATTTTCTAATCATTTATTCCTACCTATATCCATTATGAAAATCGAATATATTAAAGATGTTACAGACTACTTTTTATATTTCTTTTTGTTTGTTTCATAAGCACCGATATTTTAACTATCCATTACTTCCCCGTCAATAAAAAAAAAAAAAAAAAAAAAAAAAAAAAAAACTATCCATTACTTCATATAAATGTATAATCAAGCTATAATATACTTCGTACATGTGAATGGAAGTAGTAAAAAAGTATAGTGTATATGATATGCTATTACATCATTTGAAAGCGGGAGGAGAGCTCTAGCCATCCCTGTTATTTAATCTTTTTTTTTTTCTTTTTTTCTTTTAGCTAAATAAAGACATAAAAATAAATGTAACATCTACCAGCCAATCAAAAACAGCCAATTATTTAAGCATAATATGACTGGTTAATTTTAAAAAATTAGACTAAGGGCATGTTCTGATTTACTGAACTGAGATGAACTGAATTGTCTATGAGAAAAGCAAATTAGAAACTGAATTGAATTTCAACTGAAATTAAGCCGAAGAGATTAGATTTTAAATTAGAAACTTAATTAAGAAGACAAAAAAAAACAGCCACTCCAGAAATATTTAATTTTCAGAATAAAACTGTTGACCTTTTAACAATTCTAGGTTCTGGTAATCTGGTATCACCAAAACCACCAGACATGTCAGCAAACATACATCATCAAAGATCTAGATCACCGAATTTCTGGTCAGCTCAATGTACCAAATTACTGTCAATATCAATTTTAGTGTGCGTTCCAAAATATAACTATAGATTTGGTACGATATTATTCTAAATCTCCACTAATTCACATGATTATCAACTAATATTAAGTTACACCACTTATTATTCCATACCTAAGAAAGCTAAATTTTGCCATCAATGCATTTAATATCTGTGTACGGAGTAATACATACCTTGGCGTAACAATAATCTAATGTCATCATTTATCTACGACTAATCATCAATCGTTTCATCTAAAATCCATATAACTATTAGAGGTGAATTCATGACTAGACGTGTTCATTGTAATCACAATCAATACTATTCACAAACGTTATATAGTTCAATTTATAGATTATTGTATGATCGACTATACTTAATACAGTTAATACCGAACATCTTGTGTTTGTGTCACAAAATAAACAATAGGAGCACATAGCAATATAACACGTAACCTAATATGAGCATAATAATACCTTTTCGGATTGAACAGCCTTGATGGTAAAAGAAACGTTCCTCCTAGAAGAAGGGAAAGCTCGCAAAGCAGGGCCGGAAATGCCCTTAGGAGCCACAAGAGCCCTAGTGGTGAACCCACTCTTTAATTGGCTAGCCATTGGCGATGTGGTTGCAGCCATTTTTACAAGCCTCCCTAATAAAAAATATAGTTGTACCAAAAGCACAAAAAATTGAGTAAAGAGTTTTAAGAATGAGAAGAGTGACAATATAGTATAATAGTATACTTACTAAGTTAAAGATTTGGAAAGAGAAAATAAAGAAAGAAGAGGTTATCCTTCAAAGTTAGAATTCATGGTTGTGAGTTAAGTATCCTGATTTCTGATTGGATAATTGGTGGATCCAATCTTATCCACTCTCATCTTTACAAATACTCTTGTTTTTTATATCAGGTATTCGGACTATTTGACATACCATTTTTTTTGGATATCCATTTTTTATGGTTGGGCTGGTTCAAGATTGAATTGGGCTGGGTTGGTCCAAGAGGGCCCAAGACTAAATGAACTAATAATTAATATAGTTCAGGCCCAAGAATAAACTGCATTCCCAAAACCCAAAAGTTTGTATACAAATCTTTGCACATGTATAAACTTCAAACTCCAATTAAAAACAAAGTCCAAGAGATTATAAAAAGTAAGAATTTCATGAATCTCAATTCTATCACCCTCGTGTAATCAGGAAATAATAATAAAATACGAAGTAAATAAATTGGTCTTTTGTTTGAAAAAAAAAATCTAAAATGAGATTTGAGCGATTTTATGTTAAATATAGGTTTGGACTGCACCTATTATCGAGAGAGAGTTTATCTTACAAGTTCAAGTAACTATTCGTTAATCATACATAGTATGACGAAAGGAGAAGTAACCTATTTATCTTATAAAGTGTTTTAACTTTATCTTTCTTTATGAATTTGAAACACTAACATGTGTCTCATAAATACTACGATTTATAATTCAACATATTAGAATTTTAAAAGATCTATATAGTGAATTTAAAAATCGATAAAATACTTAAAACTTTATTCTATTCAACTTTTTGACAAGCAATAGCCAAAGGGTTCAACGTTTTTATTTGACCAAAGTGAAAGTATTCTTCTTTTCCCCCACTTCATATCTTCAACACTAAATTGCTTGGAAACAACCTTTACGATTTTATAAAAGGCCAAGGATTCCAAAAGAATGGCTGACTTGACCTGACTAAATAAAACACTAATTAAAACATTATCCTATCTATTCAAATTTATCATATTAATATATTTTTAAAATGGTAGATGGATATAATGAATATTCTTCACACGTTTTCAACTTTTGAAGTGAACTTGACACATTGGTTGAGAAGATTCAATTGACATTTTGACCAATTACTTTTTTTTTTTTTTTTTTTTTTTGTTAATTAATCTTTACTCCGGTATTTTTTAAAATAACTAATACTCCCACTATAAAATTACACGTGTTAAAGTTTATTAAATTGAGAAAGAAAATATTATATTGACTTGTATAATAACTAATCATGGTAAGTTGAGATGAACTTTTGATTAGTGAAAGAATCAAAATAGAAATCTATGACCCATGATGTAGCATCAAAGTCATGATCATGATTTGTAAATAATAACAGACAATTTAATTATAGAAAATTACCGTTTAGAATAATACAATGGTTTGGAACAATATTAAAAGTATAATATGAAGTACACGGTTTTTTTTTTCTTTGTTTCATGTAGAATGTGATCTCAAAATCTTCAATGCACTCAAGTTGAAAAAAAGGTGCATCACTATTCACTAACTCACTAAGACACTAACATTCCAAATAAGAATACTCAATAGATATATACATGGTGCTTTTAAGTGTAGGATATATTGTCAATAATCAAATCACCTAATTAAAAAAATAAATTTTACAATGCTAGTACAACAAACAATAGACAGCCACCTTCCACTTTCCACCCCAAAAAACACAAAAAACTAATTAAAAGATTTGATATCCACTAGTTCAAAGATCAAATTGAGAGACGAGAATAGTTTAGGTTAAATTCATGGGTATAATTAAGTGTAATATAATAGTTCCATGAATGAACTTACACTCATATAAAGTCATGAAGCATCCTGTATCCCTTCTTGTCATATTTACGTAACAAAAACTGGACCCTTTCAAATTGTCATATTCTTTTATTTGATTTGCTATTCATCTGTTGTCCCAACATTTAGACTTTTGACTCTTTTGATGGTATTCAATTCGGTTGAACTCTGTCATAAATTATTATTAGTACGGAGAGAGAGAGTCTGATCACATACAAGTCCAATTAATATGATTTTATTCCCAAATCAACTAACGTAAGACAGTTTAACTTGTTTCAAGTCACATGTGAGTTTTCCTTAACATAAATCACATCATATCAATCTAGAGCGTAAAAAAAAGTAAATGGTATCGCATCTTACACAGTACAAATAATGCCTGCAACACACAACACGTAGGTGATGGAACCACTGTTGTTGCGTATGTTTATGGACAGTTGGGATATAAAAATTGCATTATGATGATAACATAATAACGTAACTAATAAAAGGTGTTAGACAGTACAATATTCCATGTAGATTTCCAAACTTTTGTATAACGAACTAATCTTGTTATTACAACATGATTCACTATGCATGAAACATGAGTGCATGACGCATCCTTACATGCATTCTAGAGGTCTTTTCCGTGTGATTCTTTATACATTCTCTTATGAATTAAATAACGAGTAATCTTGAATTAGAAGGAATTACACTCTTTAGTGTTTACCAAACAAATGACATCTATATATATATATATATATATATATATATATTAGAGGGTCCAATAACATCTTTGCATTGCCTAGATGTACTTCGTATTATATAGCACTTAAAGTTAATTAGGTACTCTTTACTTTAGCTTAATTTTAGTTCAGTTCGGCTTCAATCAGTTCAGTTTAGCTTCTAATTTCCTTCTTTCATAAAATATTATTTTCAGCTCATTTCAGTTCAGCTCATTTTAGCTCAAATTGGTTCAGTTCAGCTCACTTCAGTACATGTAAACAGGTCCTTAGAAGGAGGTTTAATTTTAAACTTATCGATCAAAACTTATCTAGTTACACCATGTATATATTCAGATTATTTAACACACTAATTAAAATTGTAAATTGGACTTTATTCATTGGTATAATACCCTTAGCCTATTAACCTTTATTAGAACTAGACGTGGATTCAATTCATCTTAAAAAATAAGTTTTATAACTAATTAAGCCAGGGATGATCGACCATCAATCACGTGTAACCATACAAAAAAGTCTAAATCAAGTCCGATAAGTTAATTTAGATAAGCTTATCAATTGAAAAAAAAAAAAAAGCATCATTTAAACTGTACTTATCTTATCTTTATGTAGGTCGGTCTTTTTTGTTCACCTTATTCTCATCACTTATTTCAAGAAAAATAAGCTTAAATAAGGATTACATGAATATTTAGAGATTATATAAATCTTTAAAAATTATGATAAGGGTTAATAAGACCTACAACCACCCCAAGTTCAAATACAATCAAATCATAAGATCATACAGAGTAATAATTAAAAAAATCAAAACCTTAATTCTAAAGTTTGAAAGAACAAGTACTTAATATAATATTGTGAGATATATCAAATAATGAACATAAAACTTTGTTTATTATTTAATGATGGTATATATATTACCTTTTAATACTAAAAAATAATCAACAAAAAAGTTGACAATCACAAAAACTAAAAAAGAGTTAAAGGATTTTACCCTTTAAATTGGCCTTTTTTTTTCCTAATGTAAAGAAGGGGGGACAAGGATGGAACAATAATAATGGATAAATTTAGATAATGCATTATCTAAATACTTCTTATTGGTTACCATAGGGCACAGGACCATTGCATAGGTCATTTTGTGAATACCTTTTAAGTTAAATTAATATAAATTTAGATTTTTAAAAGAAAAATAGAAGATGTCGTATGGGATTAATGAATTATATATTTATATTATGGAAATTATTTATCTAACACAAAAGACTATTGATACAATGATACTTTGAAGTACTCCCCCTGATAAAATCAATTGAGTTTAGTGGAAAATAATTAAGAGTAGTGATTTCACTTTTTAGATGTCCCCATAAAGATTAAAGAAGAAGAATAACAATATACTTCAACATGACTCTTAAATCTTTAGATGTCGAAACTAGCTCAACACTTCTTGGACATAACTTCGACACACTAATTACATTTAATAATTTTTTAATATTAAACAATATAAAATTAGCGTGTTTTGTATGCGTTTGGCCACACTATATGACAGCTTGTAAAAGAACAAAGTAAACCGATTAACAATTGAAACACTTAGTGAGTAACCTCTATAACACTAGTGAAGTAACCCTATAATGATTGGACACACAGTGTGGTCAGCCACATATGAAAACTTATGTTTTATAATATGTTTGATATAGGATTATTTGTGAAATTTAATTTACTTGTAAATTAGGCTCTGCATAAAAGTCAAGTCTTTTAAAATGATACTGTTCACAACATAACTAGCCCTAATTATACAAGACAACACTTAAGAGTAGAGCGAGGGTATAACCGTATAAGTGTATAACGAACTAACGAAGCATATGGGAATCCCTGACCCATGGTCGTTGTTGGTAATAAATTAATAACCTAGCTATAATTTATTTAGCTAGCCCAGGGGTGGCTAGCAATAATATTTAATTTATGTACAATTCCATCAAATTGATAATCTATAATAATTTGTCAAAAATAATCTATAATAATTTACACACTTTATAAGATGGTCCAGTAATCTTTCAATGTACCTAAACATTGCATTATTATTTATTATTTATTAAAACACTATTGTGATACACATACAGATTCCATCAAAGAAGAATGACGTTCCAAGTCGAGCCCTTTTTTGTATCATGTATGACCACATCAATATATTATTGATCCAGATATAATAATGTAATTAAATTATTCTATCGATCAATGATATGTTTAATTAAGGAAAAATTCCCAAATTAGCGGCATGCAATCAAAATTAGTACGTAGAATATTGATCATACCCTACCTTAGGACTCATTTTCCGGACTAGAAAGGTAAATTAGTAATAGTTGGAAGTTTTCTAATTCAAGTTTTTACAAGTTTTATTACTCCGTAATTAGCTGATATATACCTAATTAGCTAATCCTACTTCAAGAAAAATGTGAGAGAACATATAGCATTACATTGTCATCACCTTGTCGTCATATGTGCAATTCACGTAATAATGTGATTTATCTATAAATTTCTTTAGTTCTTTACACGTACTTTTATTGAAATAAACACTCATTTTTAGTATGTTTGGCATCAGTTTTGGTTTTCAATTTTCTGTTTTTTGAAAACTAAAAACCAAAAAAGGAAACAAGAAAAAGGTGTTTCCACTTTTATGATGTCAGTTTTCAAAATTATCATAATTTTGATAAGTTTATATAATTTCTGATTCATTATGGGATATATATCATATACTTTTAGAAAACAAAAAACCGAAAAACAGAAAACCACAACAATGCAAACGAAGATTCGTTTGGCATCACTGTGGTTTTCTGTTTTTTTAAATCATATGATATATATCATGTAATGAATAAAAAATTAGTTAAATTTATTAAAATTATGATAATTTTGAAAATTGACAACCAAAAAGTGGAAACATCTTTTTCTTGTTTCCTTTTTTGGTTTAGTTTTCAAAAAAACTGAAAACAAAAAACAATGTCAAACAACATTTAGTTTCGGCTTTAATGTCATCATATAATAAAATGTTTGAATAATAGATTATATTCTTGAGTGAAATATAATGATAATAATTTAAAAAAAAAAAATTACAAATTAAAAGTTCATTTATTTCTAAGGATTAATAGCCGTTAATTGATACTTGTACTGCAACTTTTGGCAAAGGAGAAAAATAAAATAAAAGTATGTGGACCAGAAAAAGGTAAAAAGATTCAAGAATCATAATTCAATGGCTTTTCTAAGTAATGGTGGGACGTTGAAGGAGTGAAATAGAGGTACACATTTCATATTTGTTTGCCTATATAAAGAGTCAAATATTGTGGACTCTTTCTTCCACCTTAAACAACAATATTGTTAGATATTCAAACTTTTCTTTTCACTCATCATCACTCTCATCTTCCAAAATTCTTATTAATATTTCTAGAAGAAATTATCACAATTATAATATATTATACAAGTACTTGCTAAGCTATATGGAGGCTGTTCAAAGTTTCAACTCAATGGAATGCTTTCAATTCAGGTAAATTAGGCAATTAATGTTGTTTTGATGGACATAATAGTTGTAAATTTGAACTGAAAATGTGTCATACATGAGGTATGTATATATTTTAGGAGCTTTGTTTGTCCAAATTAGTTTATATTATTGTCGCATTAATCTTTGATTTAAATTTTATCATAATTATATTCGGTGGTGGAACCAGGAAGTTTTTAGTAGGGGCTAAAGTAAACGAAATTCAAGGGGAAATAAAACCTTCTGCTATAATATATGTAGTAATATCTCACGCACAAAAATAATATGAAGTGTATGAAAATGTCTAAAAAGAGTAGACAAAAAAAAGTGTTAATATTGATGTTACAAATTCGAGCTTTACCAACTACATTTGCTTAGGAGTATGAGAATTTCCATACCTTCCCTTCTACTCTCAAGTGTTTACTTACGGAGTTGGGATGACTTAACCAAGTTATACTTTAACATGTGACCAAGTTGTATTCAAGTGTTAGCGCATTTTTTGACACACCATGCGTGTGGTCGATGACATCCATCAATACACTAGCCGGACAACCTTTGACTAACTAACCCCTAACCGAATAACCCCTAACCAATTAAGTAACCTCTAATCGAGTAACTCAGATCATGATTGATAGAGTAACCCTTAACTGAATAACCTATGATCCATATATATATATAATGGGATAAAGGTCAATCACGCTATGAGGTTTGTTAATCTTTATTTTAAAGTCGATGATGTTTCCTCGGTTAATAACATTTTTGTTCATGTAAAATTATTAATTTACTCAATTTAAAATTTAATTATCACATATATTTGTATATAACCAAACATCGTGTGTATTACATCGTAAGAACATTGACTAATGAGGTTTTACGTTGAAGTCAAAGATCCCTTTAACACGGGGGCTAGTGTATTTTGTTAGCCCATATTCCACGAAATGGAAATAAAATGAAAATTCTATTTATTTTTTATTTTTTTTTAACCAAAAACGTAGTCATTTTCTTGATTTAAGTGAAGAATGTCAATTAAAAATTTAAAACAAAGGCAGATCTAGAATTAAGGTACGACAATACGATGTGAGTAGTACTATATCCATCTTAATTGGTACGTTGGTCAATTGTCTAATATTCCACGGGTCTTCCACTCTTAATCCTAACTTGAATATTAAGGTATGAAGTGTCCAAGAACAAGCCTTGAATATTAGGCCTGTTCACGGATCGGATATCCGATCCGAAATGGGATTTCGGATCGGATATCCGAACCATCGGATATCTAAATTTGATATCCGAATCCGATCCGATAATTTCGGATATCCGATATCCGACATCCGAAATCATTCGGATCGGATATTTCGGATATCCATTATCCGATATTATTGAAACTCAAAATTGATTATGCCTAATTGCCTATTCATACATTCAAAACACTCAAAGGGCACATTCATCTAAGCAGAACTAAAATGCAGCACAAAACAAGACAAAATATCAAAATCAAACTCTTTGATATACTGGTTAATCAATATCTCCAAAAATCATAAAAGTATGGAAATAGCCCAGACATTGCAGCATTATAAACGTGAACATCCCTAAAATTGCTCGAATTAGTCAAATTCCTGCACAAAATCATCAGTTTACCACCTATCCTATCCCTAGAATCTAACATTTCATGTTGAGGAGTATAAACCAGTAACAAAAAATAAGAATTTGATCAAAAATTAATAAATAAGCACGAAATTAAGAAAAGAAGAAAACAAAAAGTTATCAGATTGAAAGAGATCTAGGCGTATTTCTCATGAAGAAGATCTGGGCGTAATTTTCGTGAAGAAGATTTGGCCGAGGTGGCGGTGGGGTGGGGTGGCGGCTTGAGCAACTATGCGTAGAGAGAGAAAGGGAGGAATTTGGGGTTTTTAGGAATTTAGTGAGAGATTGAAAGTGAGTAAGGTGAATAGGTGATTGTTTGATTATTAATTTGTTTTAAGAATATTCTTTTTTTTTTCGGATATTTTTCGGATATCGGATATCCGAAAATTTAAAAACCAATATCCGAAATTGTATCCGATATCCGATTTTTCGGATCGGATATCCGATCCGAAATGAAAACTCGGATCGGATATCCTAAAATTCGGATCGGTTGCGGATCGGATTTTCGGATTTTCGGATTCTCGGATAGTTTTGTACAGGCCTATTGAATATTGCTTGTATGTTTTTTCTTTCTTACTCGTAATTATTACGGATATAGGTATATTGGATTTAGACTTTTTATTTTTGTTGATTTTTGACAAATACATACAAAGGTAAGGCTTTAAAGTAAAAACAACTTACTATACATTTTCATTAAGATGGTATAGCGAGATTACCTAAATGACATTAGGTGGTGAATGACTATGCTTTTTTCATTAAGATGATAATAACAAGATTGTGTAAATGACAATATGTGTAGAATGAAATTTAGCATCTTATTTTATCTTATAAGTGTATACTCATTGCCTCATCCCCAAACCTCATATAAATATCATAATTAATACTTTGTTCATCATATTTTAATATTGGCTATATACATAGCTAATCCTAGTTCTTACTTTTTTTTAGAACGTGACTCGGGATCAAGATGTAACCTTAGGTGTACCGTGTATATGAAGTCTTGGATTTATTAACAACCATTAATTAAGCTCTCTTATTTTTTACTTGAGATTTTTCCATTAACCTTGAGATTTATATTGAAGGAATTGTTGTTTGTTAATATATAGTATGCTTAAGTGAGTAGGTTGTTCATCATGACTTTTTATTTTATTTTATTTATTTTTACTCCGTATTTTATTTTGTTTATATATATGTGGATGTTGCCGTACAATTTGTCAAACGAATTATTATAAATATATAATTGTTATAATGTGCTTAATCATGCAACTTTTCCCCCCTTTGATAAGGATAATAATGCACTTTGGTATACCTAAATCGATCAATTTTTTAAAATATTTTTTTTATGTATACTTTTTTAGACAATGGATTTGATAATTGAAATACAAATACTACTAACATTCAACATTTTAATGTATAGCTTGGAGAATCTATATTCTATAGTTTATACCATCCTTCACAAAGTCAATTAAGCACATGTGAAACACAAAACAACATTAAACGGTTTAGTAAAGATATGCAAGCAAAATATTCCCTTTGTTTACTGCAACTTACTATGCATTTGATTTAATTTAATTATTCACTACTTGTGATAAAATTAGGTATTTTTTTTATAATTGGATTCAAGGTATCAAGGATAAGCACAACGAATAACTAATTGACTAATTGTAAAATTTACTTACATATGTATTACAAAGTACAAATTTACAATCATTTTAAAGATACCATATTGACTAATTTTAACTACTATACAATACACAATGTATATAGTATATACCAAATAGTATTTGGTTAGTGTTGGGCTCTTTAATCCCCCTCCATCCTACACCCAAGAGTATTATTTGCTAAATCGACTTGGTTAGATTGTATAGGTCGCTTGAGGACCTTATTTTTTCCTATCAATTTTTAATTTATAAAAGATGGAGTTCAAAATACTAGTAATAATGTAATCAAAACCTTATTTTAATTGTTCCGCTCAAACTAGGTTAAATTTGTCCATGTTTAATTATGTGCACAATATGATTATATAATATCAAAATGACAAAATCCCATAATTTCTCAACCTCAAAATGACAAAATCCCATAATTTCTCAACCTATATAGGGAGTAATATTTAGCCTTGACAGAATTTTATCCAACCCAACACTCAATAATTATGGTTGTTATCCTATCCAATTCACCAAACACAAAATAAAATCTTTTTACTAGCTGTATTTTTTTTCCAAATTAATCCCCTAAAAAAACCTTCCTTAAGCAGATAAAATTGCCTTTATATTCACTCTCAAACCCTTTAGAAGGGGAAAAAAAAAAAAGAAAAAAAAAAAGCTTTGTATAAATTTGTTGACTAGGTAAAACAACCCAAAAATATGTTGAAAACTGAAAAAAGAAAAAAATAAAATAAAAAGGAAATTACTTATATTTATATTTACAGTAATTTAATTTGTGTATAAGTGTTGGTATTTTAGTAAGCGTCTCCCTCACAAGAATCCCAACGGGCAACAACTTTCTCTCTCTTATTTCTCTCTCTAGAATCCTACTTTCATCCAACTTTCTCTCTCTTCTCCTTCTTCAACCCCAATTCGTATTATTTTTTGGGTTTTTCTTATATAATTTTTTCAGATATTCCCCTCGTTTATAAATAATGTGGGAATTAATTTTCGAGAACAATTCGATTATTTTTCTGGGTTGTTCTTGTAGTTGCTCTTGATAATTTCCCCTTTTTTTTTTCTTCTGCTAATTCTTTCTGGGTGATTTTCTAATCAATAGAATTTAATAATTAAATAAATTTCTTGAAGAATGAGCGTAATATTGTGGGAAAAGCAGCAGAAAAAGGAGAAGAAAAAGAAGGTTGAAGATGGCGGCAAAAATGGAGGAGAGATAATAGAAGATGATGATGTTCTAATTCCTCCTGCCAATTTTTCAATGGTGGAAGATGGGCTTTACAGATCTGGGTTTCCAGAACCTTCCAATTTCGGCTTCCTCGAAACCCTAAGTCTCAAGTCTATCATGTAAGTTTTTTGATTTTTTGGTGATTAATTATTGTAATTTGGGGTTAATTAGTGTGTTATAATTAATGGGATTTTATTTGATTTTGTAATAATTATTTTTGTTGATTTAAATTTCAATGTTACAGATATTTGTGTACTGAGCCATACCCAGAAGAGCATTTGAAGTTTCTTGAATCACATAATATTCGATTGTATCAATTCGGAATTGAGGGAACTAAGGTATAATTTTTCTGTGTTTAATTTTATTGAATTTATATTTTTCGTATGATATGTATTTTTTTCTGAATTTTTTTGGGTGGTAATTGGAAATCTTTATTCCTTTTGGTTGTTTTAATGCTTATTAATTGGTTTTTGTGAAGAATAATTATACAATTAACAATGCTTTAATTCTTGAGAGATAAAAATTTCCCCTTTTATTAGGGTTTGATAGAAATTGTTTATTGAATTGCTGAATTTAATTATACGTCTTTCTTGGATTATTTGGATAGAAAACAGAATTTGGCAAGTTAACCAGAGGTCTGTTACAAGTAACGTTAGAACTTTGTTTATGATAATGATGTTTAGAGACGTGGAGTGCTAGGATTTCGATTTAGTTTGTGTTTATGCCCTGTAGACTTCAAAGATTCGTGCAATTTAGGTTTTGATTGACATTTTGGGAACCATTGATTGATATGTTAAAGAATGGTGATGGAGGGAGCTTGTTAATTCTATAAATCGCTATCAATTTAGATGGATGGTTTTTAACTAAAGGAGATGTGATTATCTAGCTATAAAGTGTGTCAATCTTCGTTGTCGTACTTCGTCTTTTCTCCTTCCTGGGAGAAAAGTAGCTTGTCCTAGTTATCTTTTACGTGTTTATTCGGTTTTACAATAAATTCCGTCCTCCTTACCTTTCTTCCTTGCACAAAGTCCATGGAGGGAAAAATTTGAAAGTTACATATGGAAAGTGGATATGTTTGAGGCTTAATTGTTGATAGGTATGGGATCCTTTATACGGTGAAGACTTTTGTACCGTGAAATCGAGCTTTTCACATGTGGTGGGAATTAAGCGATTGGCTTTTTTATTTTTTTCTTTTAGAGGATCACATGAGTGGGCTTAAAAGTTGCTTTATCTCTTGCTCAACATGACTAGGCTTGAGTCATTTGTGCATTGACGAATCTAATGGGCCCAATAAAATATATATATGGATTGAGTTGGACAGGCAAGAGTGTTTGAACCCTTTTTCGAGCCAAAACTTGAATTAGCTGATTGTATTGAGCACAATATACTCAAGCATGTGTGAGGGTGGGTTCGAATGTTAATCTGAATATATATTGTTTGTACCCTGTGAATTAATGTTTGCTAAGCTCTCTGTGATAATATTGTTACATTAAATTGGGGAAAATCTAAATATTCATTGTTCATAACCTTTGAATTGATGTTTGCTAAGCTCTGTGATAAGATTGTTACATTAAATTGGAATAGTTTATATCAGAATGTTTCATGTATACTGGTTGGCAGTATCCTTTGATAATGGATGAATTTTATGTTAACAACTTGAAACAATTAGCACCCATGTTATAGATTTCTCAGAATTTGTTTCTTATGTATTAGCTATGTTAATGGGCTAACGCGGAAAGTAAGTTTATTGTTATCTTATGCTGTTGCTGTGGCTTCTGGCAGGAGACTATCCCTGAGGATGTCATCTATGAGGCTCTTAGGATTTTGATAGGTAGTTCTACGTGAACTATCACGAAGCGTTAAATAATTCCTAGTTCACTTTGTTTGTGACTTCTAAATTCATAATTCATCTAATTTTGAGTTTCTTTTTGCCTGCAGATGTAAGAAATTATCCAATTCTGATTCATTGCAAACGTGGAAAGGTAATGAGGCTTAACTTCAAGAATACTTCATTGAGCTCCAAAGTTCTAGTTCTTGTATTCTTGATTTTTCATCATGTCAACTTTATCAACTGTGTTGCTCATGATTTTTTGCCTTGGTATTTGCAGCATCGCACTGGTTGCCTCGTTGGCTGTCTTAGGAAATTGCAGAACTGGTGTTTGTCCTCAGTGTTTGAGGAATACCAACGCTTTGCA
Organism: Chenopodium album; assembly: GCF_948465745.1. Lineage (NCBI taxonomy): Eukaryota > Viridiplantae > Streptophyta > Magnoliopsida > Caryophyllales > Amaranthaceae > Chenopodium > Chenopodium album. Next base: position 3,485,543 of record NC_137837.1, on the reverse strand, counting down.
GGTGCCAAAGCCAGGACAAATGACATGAGGTTCATGGAGAAATATGATGTTTTGCGCATTAGACAGTCCCTTTACAGCCTCATCTACCAATATCATGGCTATGGCTCTAATAAAAGGCGTTTGCTGGACCGAGAAGACAACATGCCAACAGCCCGGATCAACGTTAGCTAAGCCAGAGTGCAGGTTTCTGGCAAAACTTTTGCTTGCCAAAACTTTCAGCTTGCTGCCTTTTTTCTCTTATTCTTTATACTCTAAATGGGAAAGTTTTGTTTTAGTCGTCCTTTGGCCTACATTGTTCTTTAGTTACTTTGGAACAAGCGTGGAAATATTAATTTTTTTTTTTTTCATCTTTTCCGTTAATTATTTTGGAACCAATCCTCATACGATTCTAGGGAAAGAGAGAGAGAATGTCATTTTACATTTTTAAAAAGAAATTTGATGTATATCGATTTATCAAGGAAAGAAAAGAAAATTTTCCCATCTATTGTCTTCAACTGTCTATTCTTTTAGTTTCATGTGTACTTTCATTGTTCCATCGATGCAAAATTGTAAATTACTTCTGTTTTATAAATTTAGATTATATTGCACAAATATGATGTACTGTGTATAAAATTGTAGATCGTAGTGCAAGGGTAGCTCGTTGGTAGTTGCCCTATGGTGCAGGATTTTTCTATCTACCGGATTAAGTTGGCTCGGCCTAGGCCTAAGCCTAACAATTTACCGCGCCTTTACAATTGATCAGAGGAACTAGGTGATTAAGTATCACCTTTCATAATCAAAGTTTTCCATGACTAATAATGCCTACTCAGTAAAATCAGAATTTAATCAGGAGAATTTCTTGTCAGTAGACTATTTTACTTTGGTGTTATGCCGATCCATGGATTTTATGTTGTCATTTTTGGGATAGAATATCAGTATTTGTTCTTTGTTGCATTTGACTTGACTACTTTAGGAACAAGAACAACTTTTGCTTTTGGAATCAAGTGTCCTTTCCTCCAAAGGAGAGATGCACCCAAAACTTTAAAGGATCATATCTGTATTCCTGTGGGTGCTGATTTCTTCCAAATTCCTTCGCTAGAGGGAAGTGTTATTGGAAATAAGGCATATAATTTGAGCGTGGATGTTATAATATAGAAGTACTTAGTGCTATTATGTAATTATTCGGTATAGATCAACATTATTATTTTTAGGCCGTTTTGTTTTGGGAGAAAAGGATTTTAACATTCAATTTTACAAAATTGCGCTTTTAAATTTTTTAATTTGTAAGAAAATCTAAGTTTTGTGTTGAATGATGCATGGTTATTGTGGATACAAAGTAGAAAATGTGAGTATTTCTTGACTCTATGTATCTTTCAAGAGACAAATATAAATGTTGGCTTATTCATTTGCCCTTCAATTTCTGTATACATGTATAAATAGTTTTCCTTTGTTATCTATTGGCTAAAATACTCAAGTATTCAACAAAACAGGAAATGGTGACTATTTTGACGAATTATATACTTCAACTCAGCTTTCATACAAGTAATCAAAGTTTTTATATACTCTTTCTAATAAGAGTAGCATAATAGGAGTACAAACTAGAAATAGATACTAGTAAAAAGGTTAATTGTCACCCCCAAAATAATGATAGTCACCCTTTCTGTGCAAGAATATGCTGGCTCAATGGTGTAAAAACCATGGAAAGCCCAGGAGCTGGGCCCCTTGTAAAATGGGCTTGAATGGGGGTGTATGAACGGACCATTTATATTCTAGAAGAAAGATTGTGTCCAGGACACAGGCCTACAATGACTAAACATATTATTCCATGCTTTATTGCTTTGTATTTTTGTAGACTTTGTTTTAAATACTCGGTAGTTCTCCGATTTCCAGGCGCGAGGCAAGGGTCGAATCTCACCAAGCACATTTTTGGAGAGATTTCCCTTACACCCCCCCTCTTTCAGTTAAAGTTTTGATGGCGATACATTGATACATACTCCCTTCTTTTATTATTTTTTTAGTTGATTTTTAATTTGTTGGGATGGGCAAATCTATTAAGAATATACATTGAAATTTGAAAATGGGAGTCAATAAGAAAATTTAATATTTTTAGCATTCTTAATGGTAAAAGTTCAGGTCACATTTGTGTCCAAACCCGTAATAGCGGACTTCAGGCCGAGTCAAAATTAATACGGAGTAATTTGAATTTAAATTTTATGCTGTCCAGAACTCAAAGTTCTAAAAAAGGGTGTCAAGTCGATCCGAATCGAAAATTTATTTGGAGATTGATCAACCCAAAGTGTTAAAAGCACAAGCTGACCCGATCCTAAAATTTGTTTGGACCCAAAACAAAAGATTGATAGATTCGATCATAGAGATTCTTATGGAAGAACACCAAAGAGATAACATTGAAAAAATTCCCAAAATACCCCTATCCTATTCCTACCCCAAGTTGCAATTCTCAAATAATAAACCCCCAAATTGTGAATCAATCTCCCTTTCCCCCACCTTATAAATTAGGGTTTTCTCCCACCTCCCGCAATTCCCATCCATCAAACCCCACAAACCCTAGGAGAGAGAAAATCAATTTCCATCACCATGACAGGGAAAGCCAAGCCAAGGAAGCACACCGCCAAAGAACTCGCGGCCAAACTCGACGCCGCAACCACCAATCGTGGCGGCGGTAAAGCCGGCGTCGCCGATCGTACCGGCGCCGTTAAAGGTGGTCATGCTAAAATGGAATGCCCTCTTTGCAAAGTGACTGCCCCAGATGTCAAATCGATGCAAATTCATCATGATGCTAAACACCCTAAAATCCCTTTTGATGAGAATAAGATTAACAATCTTCATGCTTCGACTTCATCAACCGGTCCACCTCCTGGGATTCGTGGGAGTTTGAAGAAGTAGTAATTTTTAATTTTGATCTTTATTTTTAGGGTTGAAGAAAAGAAGAATCTGGTATTTTTCTGGGTTTGAGATCTGGGATTTTATGATGTTTTCTTTGTTTTTTCGATCGATTTGTGTTTGTTGTTGATGTTTTGGGATGTGGGGTTTTGTGAGATATATATGTTGGGAATGGTGGGTGGAGTCTTGAAGAAGGGGATTATGATGAATTAATGTTTGATTATTAAAAAAATCAATCTTTTTTCTGTTTTAATCCTGCTTTTTTTGATGGTATTTGGAATTGTTAAGTTTCTTATGCTTGGAAAAATTGTTCATATTTACTCAAAGTTTTGATTAAGTTCAATTATACTTGGATTTTTGCTATGATTAATTGGAAAGGAAGCATAGTTTGATGATTTTTTTTTTTGTAAATAAGCATATAATCATAGCAATTACTGGTAGTTTAATTGATCATACATGATAATATGATGATGATAAACTATGTACTTCGTAATGTAGTGTAATTAGTCAATTATGATAATATATGGAACACTGTAATACAATCTACAAGTGTCATCATGGATGTGGAGTGGAGATTGAAAGAGGAGAATATTAACTTTTGCTTTCAACTTATCTGTTTTTGTTGAGAATAACCTTGTTTTAATTATTATTATTATTACTTCGTATTATTATTATTATTATTATTATTAACTCATTTCGACTATTGCTTGATTGATAAGCATCTTGATTCTGGAAAGTGGCAAAACATACTCTTACGGATTTAGGGGTGTTAGACTCGACTTAAAAGCTTTATACTTGTGCTCAACTCGTGCTCGTTAACATTTTCGGCCAATGAAACCTATTCAACTTGTGCTCGTAAAAGGTTTGAGTCGAGTATCTCACAATCTACTTGTTATAGTTTTGGCCCTTCTAAACGTGCTCGTTAACATCTCGAGTCAAAGTTGAATTCGAGTTGAGCCAACTCTACCCCTACATACGTTAATTTCTTTGTCGTAAGTAAGCTGAAAAACATTTGGCATAAAGAAGAGCTTTAAAATGAAAAATACTGTATTGTTGATCTTAACATTGCTTCACCATTAATCAAGCTGTAAAAAACTAAAAAGGCATATTAAAAAAGGTCAATTCAGATTTTTTTAATACAAAACAAAGATTAGCAGATGTCGAAGAGTATGCAAAAACAGCAAGCTTCATCCAAAAACTAAATTAAAGCCCCACCAATCCACCATTAAAACAGAGGATTGACCTTCATATTTTGGTAATTTTACTTGAACAATACGGATTACAACTATACAAGATTACAACAATTAGTCAATTAGATGTTGCTTCAGGGCTCTGATCGCCACTTTGGTTAATTCAGGTTGAACCCTTCCAAGCGTGGTACGAGTTTATGTATGACTCATATAACATTTGGTATATAATTTTAACGGCTAATATATAGTTATATCGATAGCAAAAATTAAGAATTGACATAGTGGTTAGAGGCCCTTCTTGCAATTTGAATCTTTTACCTCTCGCTTAAAACTAATCACTATGTACTAATATTAAGAAAGCGCATACTATAAGGTTGACACATTTGACTTGAAAATGTCGTTGAAGACTACCAAAAGTATAATTTTGACAATTCCTCAAAGCGCATAGTGTATAAGGTAGACATATTGACTCGATACTACCAAAAATACAAGTATAATTTTGACAATCCTGTGGAGGCGCCTAGTCCACATACTGAGTTGCTCCCTTGCTATATATAAATCCGCTCAAAATACACCAACACCAATTACACCATGATTGAAAAACCCAAGCCAGAGAAGATTGTCACTAAAGAAATCGACGCCACAACCGTCAACAGCAGTGATGAAAAAGCCAGCACCATTGATCATACTGGTGTTGAAAAAGGCTCTCATACAAAGATGGAATGCCCTCTGAGTAATGTCAAAGCCCCAGATATGAAATCGATGCGAATTCATCATGATGATACACACCCAAAAACCCCTTTTGATGAAACTAAAACCAAGAATCATCATGTTTCAACTTCATCATCGGATTGTTTGCTTTTGCTTGTAACATGTATTTGTGAGCTACTCGGAGCATGTATTTGTGAGCTACTTGGAGCATGTTGCCTATGTGGGGAATGTTGTTGACAAGCATTTGTTCAAATTTACATTATGTATTTGCTCGCTGTTTTGCTTGTAACATGTATTTGTGAGCTTTTGCTCACTGTTTTGAATCTCACTTCGACATTATGTTTTAGTCGAGTCAGCTTTGTCAGGTCTACAAAGAGTATGTTGAGGAAAAGATGGCAGAGGAAGAAGCTTAAAAATAAAACATATTGTTTGATCTTACATAGTGTCACCACCTTTACCTGTTAATTCCCAACTGTATAAAAGACTTATTTACAAGACTTAACTGGAGAAGAAGCAATACTCAATCCAATTCAGAGTTCTTACATAACAAGGATTTGCAATATCGATGTAGTTTTTTTTTTTTTTTTGGAAGATATCGCTGTAGTATCTAACAATATAGTAGATACTAGTCATACTACTCCATAGATCACATTATATGGCTTCCAAATGACAGGGATCGAGCCATCGGGCCTTAACCAAGCTTCGACTAACAACTAAATAGAAGCCCCACGTGTATGGTTGACTGATGCACCCGTTTCAGGGCTCTGGTATTATCTCTGAAGAGTGTTCTGTTGCTTGGTAACTATAGATGGAAAGGAAACATAGAAAGGCAACAAGAAGGTGAGAATAGAATGTCTTTTTTAAAAAATTAAAAAAAAAAAAGCTTCAAATGCAGTGGGAGATAGGATGTAGGAATCACATTTATATGTCTCAATCAAAATTGAACGTGAAGACTGTTGCTTTATCAGCTCCTTCATTCCAAAATCCGTCTTACCATCAAAATGGCAGCTCCTAAAACTGAAGACGAGAGATAGAATGTTCAGCTCAAAAATCCGTCTTCTTTTCAAGATGACAGCTCCAAAATTTTCCAATTGAGTTATCTAAAACTGAAGGCGGGAAATAGGGATGTTCAGCTCCAAAATCCGTTTTCCCATCAAGATGGCAGCTCCGAAAATTTCTCGATTTAGTATCTAGAACTGAAGGCAGGATATATGAATATTCAGCTCCAAAATCCGTTTTCCCATCAAGATGGCAGCTTTGGAAATTTTCTAATTGAGTATCTAAACTTGAAGGCAGGAAATAGGAATATTTAGCTCCAAAATCCGTTTTCCCATTAAGATGGCAGCTCTGAAAATTTTCTAATTGAGTATCTAAAACTGAAGGCGGGAAATAGGAATATTCAGCTCCAAAATCCGTTTTCCCATCAAAATGGCAGCTCTGGAAATTTTCCAATTGAGTATCTAAAACAGAAGGCGGAAAATAGGAATGTTCAGCCATCCATACAGATGAGAAGAAAATGATCAATCCAGCATCTTTACTCCTGCGAATAAAAGTGAAAATGGGTGAGACAAGAACTTAGAACACATCAAATAACAAAAAAAAAAAAGGGAATACTTAAAGCCATAAAAAAAAAAATGACAGACCTTATTTGCTGACCAAAATGCAGAAGCCTAGAAAAATAGTTAAGACCCGAAATTTCCCAAGACATGGTTGTATGTCGAAGATGAAGCATTTGTATGGTCAAAGCTATTCATGTCTGTATCGAATGAGTCATCCTTCTGTTCCTGCTTAGGCCTTAAGAATTTGACATCACTCTCATCAAGTTTATGTCCTGCATATAAAGATGGAACTGTTGGATGGGATCTATCAGGATTGCAACAGCTGGTAATCGAGCAGGGAAACCCTAATGGAGGTGGGAAGGAAAGTTCAGGGATGGCAGGTACCATGTTATTGGCATAAGCTGGATGGTTTGTACTCAAACCAAAAGGACCATATGGAGTGGTCTTTGGCAAGGCAGGGAATTTGATCGGGTAATATGCAGGGGTTCCGGCACCTAGATTGCATATATATTTTGATCTGAAGATGTCATTATTGCAACCAATATTCGTATCAAAATGAAGGGGAAGATCTGGGGTGTGAGGTTCAGGCTTAGGGAGATGAGAACTTCTTGGTAATGCTAGGGATGGCTGGGTACTAGTTGCAGCTGCAGTCAAACTTCCACTGCCTGAATTTGCATGAGCACTGTTTCTAGCAGCTGGCACCTCATGGTTGTGCTTACCTTCGTACGTCACTAGGATAAACCTCAGACTCTGAGAGGACCTCTCCACATGTTTCCTGACAGTGCATCCAGGAGTTGTACATTTGTAGTAGCTCCTACTCACCAACACAATATTTTCAGTGCATAACATATTCAGTTCTAGGTACATTGCATGTATTCGCCTCACAAACTCCATAGGAAATAAATCGGTGGCAGCAGGAGATGAGAGCAGAGAGAGGGAGGGAAAAAGGATCTAGAGGTACCTTGGGTTTGGATTTCCCTTGACAACCTTTTGCCCATACTTGCGCCAGCGATAACCATCTTCAAGTATATCTACGTCGGTCTCTATCTCAAAAACAACTCTTGGTTCACGGACAGCCCTAGAACCTAAACTTGTCTCGGCAAAATAGCCATCTTTCTTCCTGACAGTATACAAAGCAAAATCTACTAAAGTATGTGATATTATATGGAGTTAAGAGAAAAGCCAAAATGATCAATATTGTACCTTCTTTTCAAGTCGGATCCATTTTCACCTTCGTGCTCATTCAAAAAGCATCCTTGTGCAGTAGCATCTTCTTCATCATCCTCATGACTAACAAGCGTTGATGAAAATTCTGGTGTTCCTGCTGATCCCGGCACACCCATTTGTTTCCCTAGAGTGGTTAAAAGTGGATCAGAAACTTCAGTCAAAGCAGATGTTGGTGATGTCTCCAAGCCATCACTCCTCCAATCTGACCCGGTAACATCTTTGCATCCAGAGTGTATACTTCTCCAGACTGGGCCATTGTTAACTTTCACACACAAACCACTGCCATCACCTACATCTGATGTCTCATTGAATGGTAATGAGCCCGAAGTTGACTTCCGAGAAGGCTGAGGCTTTGGATGGTTATGTGCATTCTTATAAATGATCTCTGTAATCTGGCCATCATGAGAGCGTTCAACCTTCTTTTTCACTAGACAATTTGGATAGGTACACTTATAGTAGCTCCTAGGATATTCACTCCCCTTGACCTGTTTCTGTCCATATTTTCTCCAATTGTAACCATCTTCTGCTGTTCTTGCAATTCCAGTGTGAGAATATATTCCATTCTGGTTCCCGTCCAAAGCAGAATCATCTCCCATGGAAGACCCATTTTCTTGCAGCATCTGAAAGCAGGATACAATGTTTGAGTCACATGACTGAAAATAGACAAGATTTAAGGTCATTAAAAAAAAAAAAAAAAAACATGTCAGGCCAGGGGTGAGCCAGCAGGCACAGCATCATGAATACATGATTGATTTTTCCAACTGTTTTACACAATCGCTCAGAAAATGGAAAGTCCAGTGAGGATTGTCCAGTCAAGCAGGTGAAACAGGTGTAGCATTAAGGAACAAATCAGTCAAGTTTGTAACTCTCGATAAACATAAAGTTACAACTTACCACTAGTACCAAAAGATCAAACTAGTATCATTTGCCATTACATATAAAGAAGCTCCTCCCAGTGGTAGGGCGATGGGAGCAGAGCTAAGCAGCTTTACCTCTCCGATAAAGGAGAAAAAAATATCCAATTTGATCCTTACTAAGGTACAAAAGGCCGCACTATTATGAATTAATGTAACATATCCCAGTATAATTACATAAATCAATAGAAGAACAATGCTCCATAAGAAAGTAAAATATTATTACCAATCAAGTATAATTCAGTCAGGTTTCTATAAAACCCTTCAAGAAAGCATTTTGGTGAATATACACTGAGAATCACATAATCATACAAAATGTGATGTTTCATAGAATATTTGCATTTGAAATCATGTTTAGCTAGCACCTAACGCTATATTTCCATACTATTACTGCAGCGTAGTGATGAATGAATTAACATTCAGATGTTTCTACTCTGCCACCCTGTACCCCTCGGCCCCTCTCTATCCCTCTCTCGAGATAAAAGAAAGAAGATCAGTGGAAGTAGACAAATGTTTAGCTGATTAGGGAGCTCATACGACAGAGTAACGTTAAGAAATCCACTAGTTAGACATAGCAAAAGAAAGACTAGAAACTATGGTGCTGATTGAGCCCAATAAACATTGCAAGAATACCTGATTATTAACATCATGAAAATCTGACAAAGAAGTAGTTTCAGTATGAGGCTTAAACAAGGCAGAAGAGCTACCATCACTACCCTTGTCTGCATCCTCAGATGATGCTGAAATCAACATTTGACTATCTCCATCAAGAGGGCGTGAAGCTAAACTTCCTGTTGTTGGTGATAACTACAGGATCAAAGAGATAGGAACTGGCGTCATTACTTGAGCATATTAATATTGTTGATTATATACGTAAAACAAAAAAGCGTAAAGTCATAATAAATCTCACTCATTTCTTTTCTTTTTTCTCATTAAGAATTGCTTTTAGCAGTTGTTACTTCTATGCACATCAAGTTCTAATATTGTACACCCTTTGCAATTCTGTCAAACAAATAATTTGCTATCTTAAATTATACCTCTTACATTTTCATCACTTGGTTTTAAGCCACCTCAAAGTACTTAATCAGCATCACATCGAACGATATGGTCAAAACTTACAAGTAACACTTCCCCTATATCTTTCCCTGGCATCAGACAATGTAGTTCTGTCTCATCAATATGCAAGAATATTAAAACTATATGCCAGTAGTATATATCAGACAATGTAGTTCTGTCACACCAGTATATCTCAGCACTTCCATATATGCAAGCACATAATCCTTCTGAATAGAAGTCTTCCTCACTCTACGAACCAAATGTTAACAAACATCACATTCAACATGCTGTTCTGTCGCGCCATTTTATCTAAGCACTTCCATATATGCAAGTACATGAATCATTCTGAATAAAAGTCTTCCTCACACAACAAACCAAATCTTAACAAACATAACATTCAACATTATGTTCTGTCGCACCATTATATCTAAGCACTTCCATATATGCAAGTACATGAATCATTCTCAAACTACAAACCAAATCTTAACAAACATCACATTCAACATGCAGTTCTTTCGCGCCATTATATCTAAGCACTTCCATGTATGCAAGTACATGAATCATTCTGAATAATAGTCTTCCGCACACTACAAACCAATTCTTAACAAACATCACATTCAATCAATCAACCAACAGTACAGCAACGACAACATCATCCATATACTTGAAGGTAAATAGCCAAGAGAAAACACCTGTGAATTTGGCAGCAACATTGGAGACTCAAGCAATGTCCTCGGACTAATATTGGTTGACACTGTAACATAAGGCGAGCAAGATTCACTCGAATGAGGCAACAAGCTAATAGTCCTAACCCGAGGGGAACAAAGCTTGGAAGCATTAAAACCACGCTTATTCGCCCTCCTCTCAGCTATGCTCACACCAGTCTTAATCACACTAGAATTATCATCAACCCCCATCAAGGAATTCGATCCATTGTCGAATCTCAACGAGTTTTCAACTGATGTCTCAGCACCATCATCACACCCAAAACTACCCTCCCCACTATTAAAAAACTCATCAATTGATTTGCATCCACATTTCTCAGGTCCAAAACCCGAGAATATACCCTTAGAACTCATCATTATATCCCTCCATTCCTCTAATTCTTCTTCACTATTTTCCATTAATAACATATTAAGTTTCCAGTATCAATAAGTTCAAATTTCCTGCTCCCAAACCAATCCATTTCAACTCCCTTGCTCAAAGATTGTCATTTCCTGTTCCCAGATTACCAACAAAAAATTTAAAAAAATAATTAATAAATTAATTATGCTTATTATAGATTTACAGTCAATTAATTACTTTTTGGAGATGAATATTCAGAAAATTACAGCCATTTTCCTTCAATATTATTCTCCAGAACCCTGAATTTCATTCGTACTTCGAATTACAAAATATAAACTGAAATTATTCGAAAAACCCTATAAATCTTACTGAATTATACCTCACTGAAGCTCGAAATCTGCAATTTTCCTCCAAAATTCTTCCTCGAATTTCGTGAAAGATTGGAGATTTGAGTTCATCAACAGTGATTTCAAAAATTAAAACTTTCATCCAACAATTACAGAAAATATATCACCAGTAATTTATTTTTTTTGGTACTCTAATTTTTGAAAATGAAGAAAATTAAACGAAGTAATTGACCAATTAATCAAGTTTTTCGCGTATCGAAATTGATTTTCCGAGTTTCATAGACCATATATATATAAGGAAATTTTGAGGGTTTTAGATTTTTGTTTTTTTTTTAAAAAAAAAAATTCAGTTTTAATTTAATCGGAAATTATGCTAAAAAGCTTTTTAATTTTTATTTTTAAAAATTTGATGGCGGATTTTTATCGGAAAATTTGTCACGATTTATCATCTGTGTGAAGCTATGCTAATCAGTAATCACACGTGCAATATCCTACTTTTTTTTTTTTTTAAGTAAAACGTGCAATATTCTACTGATATGTTGTAATTTTATTTCCTTAAATTAATAACGATTGTTAAAATATTAATTTGTTAAATTAAATAAATATAGTACTGTATATTATTTTCACCAAAAAAATAGTTGTATTTAAATCTAAGATAAAAAGATTACCTTACATTGTAGATATTAGTTTCTAATTTTAGCATTAATCATGATATGAGTTGTTACAAATGTTTATCACAAGCTCTAATTTTTAGCGAATAAGATAACGGCTTCGATTATTATAAATAATTAGTTAATTATACATCATGCTTACCGTGTTTTATAATCACTTTTATTTTAGTTGATTATGAAGTACAAGAACATAATTTGTTTTTAAAAAAATACAATTACATAATAATCATAATAAAATTTGAAAGTTAAGGTGGTGGTTTACCATATTAGCGTTGCTTGTATAATCGTTAATTACTATGATTAAGAAAAACATTTATATGAATTATGATGTATGTCTAAGCTACCAAAATATATACTCCGCTGTTTCAGAGCAATTTAGTTATGTTTGTAGAGTCGTTAATTACAATAATCAAGATAAATTTTTATTTGAATTATGACGTATGTATGACTCATCAAAGATACTTCCAAAACATTTTAGCTATACGGCTATACCTGTAGAGTCGATAATTACTATAAATAAATAATCAAGGTGAAATTTAATATGAATTATAATTTTTGTCCAACTTGCCAAACGATACTTCCAAAACATTTGGCAATTGCATTTAAAGGACAAATTTTACAAAAAAAGGTGTAGATTCCCTTTAGCATCGGATAAGCAAATTTGTTACCTTTGGTCCGTTAATTACTAACTAACTCTGTACTCTTGTTGTACGCCTTGTACCCTCCTTTTTATTAGGTTGCCTAATGTAATTTACTTGTGTTCTAGCCTTCTAGGTACCAACTAATCACAACTACATATTTGTCGAATATAATCATTACTATCCCAAAAAAAAAAAAAAAAAAATCTTTCATAGAAACATAATAGCATTACTCATGAGGTAGGTTAATGATCATTGATAGTTTTGACCCGACCTGTCTAAAAAAAGTTCGGAACTAAATATGTTTGGACAACTCAGGAAACATGTTTTTCACCCAAAACAACATTTTTGTTCAAAAAAAGCCCGTTTTAATTGGAAAAGTTCGACCCAAATTAACGAGTTTTTTACATGACTTTTTGTACTAAGACCTAAATCAGCCCAACCCACTATTTGATTAATTCTACTTGAACCATTATCACAATAGAATTTTCAAAAAAAAAAAAAAAAAAAAAAATCATTTGACTTGCTTCAAGCAGAAAAACCATCCACCATTGGCACCATACATATAATCAATTCTAGGGAGTACACCCTACATTGTCCAGCAAATATAATACAAAAACTAGCCACAAGGAAGCTAAATCATTAGCAAAACATGCATCTTTCTAACCTTCTATGCACACCGATTCTGAGTCACCAACATCTTCTTCGATGGTAGGCTCAAAATCGTCTTTGTTTACAGTATAACTCGAGGCAGATGTTGAACCAACATTGTCCGTAAAAGCACTCCTACTCAAAAGAGCGGACTTCCTCTTCCTTCTATATTGCTGCCATTTTCTAAGTGTTTCCGAGAACTCCCTTCCTTCCCTTCCTCTCGATCTTGGTTTCTCTTCTCTTTCGAGAACCCCTGGTTCTCTTCTTTCAATACGATCAATCCCTCTTGATATCGGGAAAGCCAATAGGTCTCTGAAGAACCAAAGGAGCAGCATAAGCATCACGGCGTAGACATACATTGAAGTCCACACATAGAAAGTCCATTTCCAATTGTGAACAAACTCTTTCACTCTAGGCAACTTGGAGTGCATTACGATCTCAGCTTCATACAATTGAGGTAGATATGGAGTCCCAGCTCGAGGTATGAGCGTAATCTTGACAGCTTCCGTTCTCAAATGATTGTCCTCCTTGTAACGGAGCATATGCACCTTGATCGTCTGAGTCTCGTGTGAGATTCCAAGCAATATAGGGACACCCAATATGAAGGTGCGCATTAGTCTAATAGGATAGCTATGAAATTGTAGCATTGATGGTTGGCTTGACTGCGCTATAAGTTTCCCGTTGGTTGCCACAACTTCAGCCATTATCTGTTGAGAAAGAAGTGATTGACCAGAACAAAAACGTCTATTAGACAATGGATTAATAAACCCAATAGCTAGATCAAAAATCGAATTAAACCCACACATAAATCTGTGTGAATCAAATGGCCGAGGCTCAAACTATGATGCTATATCCAATCACTAACTAGCACAATGTATCCATTATTTCGAATCTAGGTATATTCTTCTTGTTTTAACAAATTAACTAAGAGGGGTGCAATTTTCTAACCAAACCAATACAATCAATTAAGTGCTACAAATAACCAACATTTTAATTTTACATTGATATTAGGATTCAAAATCAATAGTGATATAGGCAAGATTCAATTCTACCACGAAGTATTAGACTTTAGGTACTACTCCCTCCGTTCCTAATTGTTTGCTCCTCTTGCCTCTTTAAGCGTCCCCAAAACATTGCTCCATACTACTTTTAGCATATTTTTCCACTTGCACTCTTTCTATCTCTCTACTCATTGATACTTGTGTCAACCTATATGCACAATTTTTTCACCCAAGCCTTAAAAGTGAATTTTTGATTAGGGGCAAACAATTGGGGATGGAGGGAGTATCGTACCACCCTTGAGAATTTACCAACTTAGCTTACATGTTGGGATCCACAGTTTTGCATATACACCATAATACTTTACCAACTAAACTAACTAAGGGTCTGTTCTCATTGAATGAATTCAGCTGAATTGAACTGAAATGCATATTTTATAAGAGAAGGAAATTAAGAGCTGAACTGAACTGAAAATAAACGTATGAAAACAGGCCTAAGTCTATAACTGCAAATGGTACAATATAATACTGAATATTTCAAACTTTAGTCATTGACAGGCCGTATAATTTAGTTCGAATTTACTTACTAAACTACTCCTTCTGTTCATAATTGTTTGCTCCATTTTCCTTTTTAAGGTGTCCCCAAAAGATAGCCCCATATTAATTTTGACATGTTTTTCTACTTGCACTCTCTCTATCTCTCTCCTCATTGATATTTGTGTCAACCCATGTGCACCAATTTTTGTCCAAAGCCTTAATAAAGTAGATTTATGGCTTGGGGCAAACAATTAGGGACGGAGGGAGTAGGTAATACGAAGTGGAATACATTATTTCCAATAAATAAATCACCAACAAAATTTACCTGAAAATTACCAATCTCACGGTTATAATCAGAATCAGGAACCGAAAACACAACCGAAACATGAAACGTATGACCAACCGGAACACCACGACCGCTGCCGCCACCATATTTACTCATTCCATAACCACCGAACAAAAACACCGCTGAAGGATTAACATCAGTGTAATCAAAATACAACTTCTCTCTAACAACCACGGGTTTCTCCACCAAAAAATTAACCATCACAACCCCAATAACCACCGCAACCGCCATTAACAAAGTCAACACCGTCGCTGCATACAGCGCACCAAGCAGCCCATACCCCAGTTTCTGAAACAGGTGCTGAGATTGATGAGTATGAGTATGATTTTGAGTTTGCGCACGAGTCGAACCCATGTCGAGGGGATCGGTATAGTTAGCATGGGGTGGTTTGAAGAAGGTGGGTGAGGAGAGAGAAAATGCAGGGTAATGGAAGGTGGTGAGAAGAGAATAAAGGGTAGTGGCGATTAAGTCAACTTGGGTTTCGACTAGTTTTGGAAACCAATTGGTTACTTCTATTATTCTACCTAATCCTCCTTTTTCTTCTTCTTCTTCCATTGCCATTTTTGTTGCAGGATTTGAGCAGAGGAGAGAGAAAGAGAGGAAAAGATAGAGAGTGATAATTGAGGAAGAAGGAGGTGGAGAAGAGCGGTTGTAAGAGGAGTGAAACAGTGAATCATTGACGTGTGTCTTTTTTTTACACATGGAGGGATGGACGTTAGGAATTAGGTGTTCCTTCCCACATTTCCAACTTTCCAAGTCTACTACTACTATGTAACTCATGGTTAATTTTGCCCACTTTATTTATATGGGTTTTTCAATTGTATTGTTGTGTCGTGTTAAAAATTGTCAACTCTAATCATAGAGCAAGGTGTCAATTTGGATACCCGCATCGGGTTTAGTGAAGTCATAAGCTCATATTATCATTATTTATCATTACCAAGCTTGTTTGATGTAGTTAATCGGGAATTCACCTTGTATTATCAGGGTTATTTTTTTAACTGGTGCTCTTTGTTATTAAGTTCTTCAGATCCTAGTGCTCTTAAAGACTCTCGGTAGCTTAAGATATTCAAACTCTTCAAAATGTCATAATTCATAAGAAATAATCAGCATGGAATCAATGTTCTCTTGTTATAAACCAATTATCATACCAGAATAATAATCTCTGAAACAAGGTGTTGGACACAGGAGGGCAATTAAAAATACAACACTATCTTTACTACTATGTATACTACCACGATAACCAATTATATCAGTGGTAACACTAAAGCTAAAGTTCTGTACATATACAAATTACAATGCTAAAAAGCTGCATACAACTATGCAACACAATCTTTGTCAACGCACATAAGAGACATGGATGACAGATCATTGTAAACTGACTGTTAGCTCTTTTCTAAGAACTCGATTCAAAGTTTAAAAGCAATCAATTCACCCAGCAATTAGTTTGATATCCAAGGTCCAAAATCTCAAATCCTAGTAAACTTGCACTACCTATTCATTTGATAAACTTCTGAAGCAATCCCTTGGACGAGTCACTCAAGTTATCAGAAGACAATAGGTCAATAAATAATGTGAAAGTGTCTGCATCAGCTTCAAACCCCTTGCTTACCATTAGATCACAATAGTACAAAGCCTTTGTGAAGTCATTACTGAGAATATATCCTCTGATAATTGTATTATAGGTAGTATCATTGGGAAAACAACCATCTTTCTCCATTTTCCTCAATAATTGAGTAGCTTCATTCATGAGCCCATTCTTACAGAAACCTTTTACCAATATATTGTATGTTCTAAAACTAGGCTGCAAACCCTTTATCACAAGATTAGAGAAAACTTTTGCTGCATCTTCAAGCTGCCCGGCCTCACACAAGCTGTCTATAAGGATACTGTAAGCGACAATGTCAGGCTTAATACCTTTATCCTCCATATCTTCAAGTAATGCCACTGCCTCATCAAGTTGTGCACTTTTGCACAGCCAATCAAGAAATGAACTATATGTGAAAACATCAGGAGTAACTCCATGAGCTTGCATATCAGTGAACAACTTCCAAGCAAGTGTAAGTCTATTGGCTTTACACAAGCCATCGATAAGAGTGCTATAGGTTACAACATTTGGTGATAGCCCTTTCTGAAACATATTTTCTAATACTGTAAAAGCTTTGTCAATGTTTTTGAGTTTGACATATCCATTGATCATAGTACTAAAACTTACTTGATTAGGCTCACAACCATTTTGGGCCATGGTATGAAGTAGCTTTTTTGCATCTCTCATCTGACCACGCAAACAATAACCATCAAGTAAAGCATTGTAAATAATGATGTCAGGAGCTACACCTTTATCAGTCATGTGTCTTAAAATCGCTTCCGCTTCCACAACATTACCATCTTTACAAAACATGTCAACCAGCGTGTTGTAGGTCACAACATTAGGTGCTATATTGCTCTCTAACATCTCAGTCAAAACACCCTTAACCTCTACCCTGCATCCAGAATTGTAGAGGCCTCGAATCAAAGTATTATAAGTGACAACATCGGGTTGAATGCCCTCGGCTTTCATAGCAGATAACTGGTTCATAGCTTGCTGTAATAACCTGTCCTTACAAAGACTATCAATAATAGTGCAATATATAACAAGACCAGGTTTACAATGAGTAGCAGAACGCATTTTGTTAAGCAAAGTGAGAGCACTGGCATTGTCACCAATTCTACAAAGGCCTTTGAAAATAGCACCATAAGTAGCAATATCGGGTTGGAAGCCAAGCTTAACAATCTTATTCAACAATTGAGCAGCTTGAGGGAGCTTATCATGATATAACCATTGATTAAGGTGTTAAAGGTATAATCATTTGGGGGATACCCAAGTTTAAGGGATTTAGCCATTAGAGAGAAACCAGAATCGACACGACCTAAATGACAGTAACAATTAGCAAGAATACCAAACGAATGCCTATCGGATCTAATACCCAGTAATTCAAGCTGCCTGGAAAGAGAAATAATGGTGGAATGAGGATGAAGGCGTTTCAATTTGGAAATGGCAGTCAATAGTTGGTTGAAAACGATAACACAAGGAAGAGGACGCAAAGAGGTCAATCGATTGAAGAGGGAAAGGGGTAATTTGAGATTAAAATACCCTAATTTGCATTGTTCTCTAACAGAATCGATAAACAGAAGATGGTCATCAATTGCAAGAATCATTTTACTGGAAAAAAAAAAACGGAATTGAAAAGGAAAGAGAGATGAAATTAGGGGAAAAGGTTGGAAATGAGAGGTACCTCCATTAAAACGCAGAGCTTTAATCATCTTCTTCATCTTTTCTTCTTCAATGAATCAGAGTGAGGGTGTTGCTGCAATTTCTGTAATTTCCAGAACAAGAAAGACGGAAATTGAAGGGTGGCAGCTGAAATTAGTTGATAGACCCTGAGTTCCGACTGATGTCAAGTGGACAATCCTCCTACTCAATACTCATTGATCAGCGGTTCAATTCCCACTAGTGACATTGTGAATTCGTGATCCGGTACTCTTCCCACCTCATTCTCAAAGGGGGCGTTTGGTATGTGAGAATTGGGGTTGGGATTTGGGAATGGGACTTTTAATCTCACTTGTAATAAAATCTCACTTAGGATTAAAATGTAGGAAGGGGATTGGGAATATATGTCCTCTATTCCCTCAAAATAATACCAAGGGGGGCCGGTATTATGAGATGGGCATTGGGAGGGGTGGTAAAATGACTATCTTGCCATTAATGAAAAGAAAAAAGGAAAGGTTTTGGCAAAGACATTTTTGTAATATTGTTAATTAGGGCCTGTTCTCATACGTTGAATTCAGCTGAACTGAACTGAAAATAAACTGAACTTATTAATTAGTGATTTTTAACTACGGATTAGTGATCTTTGATTATTTATTATTATACATATGTGTATATACAAATATACATATTAAGAAAAATATACTATATAATTATAATATTTATGGAAAATATATTAAAAACATGAAACCCCAAAACATTTTAAAAACATATACTATTTAATTAAAAAATAAAATATTATTATGACAAAAGAACACAAAACACTTTGTAAAAAATTAACACAATAAAAAAAAGGTAAAAGCTGGAACGAAATTATTATTATTATTATTATTATTATTATTATTATTATTATTATCATTGTTGCAATAAGAGCTTAAAAGAATGAAATTTGGCTTTATATCATTAGCAATATCATTAGATATAAACTGAATTGAACTGAACTGAAAATAAATTGAACTAAACTGAAATTCAACATATGAGAACAGACCCTTAATCCCTACATATTCCCACTCAACAACCAAACAAAAACGTGAGCTTATTTTCATGAATTCCCATGAACTTATTCCCAATCCCTATCCCACCCTCTAATCCTCAAACTCTCATTCCTACATGTCAAATGCCCCGAAGTGTTTTACCTGTAAATATCAAACCAAAGAATCCCAAGGATTAAGGTACCATTAGGGTCCTTATTTCTAGGTTAATCTTCGAGATTAACATCTATATATCTCTTCTCAAATTTGATACATTTATTTCCATATTACTTTATACATAAAAAAAAAAGATGAAATATATAAATAAATATATAAATAAAGAAAGTAATTTGTTCTTTATGTCGTAACATGTTTTATGTTTATAAACTCGTATTTTCTGCAATAAAAAGCAATTGTTTGTTAGTACCAAGTGTACCATAGGTCTATAATGAAATTTTTATTGACTTGATGTTGGATCAGAAGTGCTCACATTAAATTGGTCTAATCCTAAATTCTAACCACGCAATGTACTATGGCTAAATCGGGGCAATTACTTGGCTAATTTAGGTATTAATTCATTTTTGTAGCTAGCCAACAATTTTATTATTATTTTTTTTTTAAATATGTGGTACTTAAAATTAATTCACTTTTGGTAGATTGGAAAATAATTTTCGCGCACCAAAGATTAATTTAGCACAGATCTGTAGGAGAGAAACACAAAAAATAATGCTTTCATAATAGGCGTGTCAAAATCATTTCACATTTAGTTCAATAAAAATAAGCCGAGAAAACACGAGCTTAGCGTTTTTGGAATAGCACAAGAACAAACCCAAAAGTCCCCCACAAAGCCTAAAAAAGAACTTGCATTCATTCAGCCAAAGCTACCTAAAAAAGATCGATCCACATACTCCACAGCGTTTCTCTACAACAACAATAACCAAGAAGAAGCTGTGAGAAAAAAGGGGTTTTTGAAGATTTTTGAGGAGAGAGAGAGAGAGATAAACTATGGTGCAGAGAAGACCGAGTAAGGCTGCAGAAGATGCAGATGACCTCACTCATGTTCCTTTACAAGCCATTCTTTTGGCTGATAGCTTTGCCACCAAATTCCGCCCTATTACCCTCGAACGCCCCAAGGTAATTTCCCCCTTTTCGAAATTTATGCTGTGTTTGATGTTTTTATGAATTAATTGCATTTTTCATTGATTTTAGCAAATACCCATTAGAATTGAATGAAGAATTATTAATGTTTGTGGGGTTTTTATTGATCAATTTTTTTTTTTTTTTTTTTTTTGTTGTTGTTGTTGTTGTTGTTGTATTTCACTGTTTTAATCCTAAATTTGTGATTTAGGAGCTGCTTTTGTTCATTATGTGTGAATTTGTTTTGCTGTTGAAGTCACTGAGTTGAAATTAAACTTTAACTCTTTAAGCCTTTGACCCTATGTCTAAATTTTCCTGTGTGTATTAGACGGGATTTGATCATAGGTCGGTATCACCACTCGAAACTTTACCTGGTAACCACATTTTACCCATGTCTGTGAATTGCTTACTTGAATTGATGTTGTGTCTGGAATTTGGTTGTGGGTTTAAGTCACCTATAATCAGTAAAATCATGTGATTTTTGTGTTGTAGGGACTATGGATTTGTTGGAATCGCTGTAAATTTAAGTTAAAGCTGAAACCTTAATGTACATATACACATTATCTTAGGTTTTCCAAGTGACAAATATGAGCCATCTGCAGTATTGTATGCGTGTGTTCAATGTGGTAAATGAAAGAGTATATCTATGATTTTGTGGTGAACTATCTGCTTTTGTTAAAGGTACTACTGCCCCTGGTTGGCATTCCGATGATAGATTATTCCTTGGCATGGCTCGAGTCAGCTGGGGTGGAAGAAGTTTTTGTGTTTTGTTGTGCTCATTCAAAGCAAGTGATCAATCACTTGGCAAAGTCTCAATGGTTGAAGCATCCGAACATGGCAGTGACAACTATTGAGTCACACAATTCGGTCAGTGCTGGAGATGCCATGCGAGTGATATATGAACGCAATGTGGTACGTTTATATCTTTATTCTTTATGCTGCTTCTCTATGTTGTTTCTTCTCCATAGACTCACAACTGTTTTCAAGTGTATGAATGATTTGTACAATCTGTTACAATCCTCTGGGAAAGTTGTCTGTGTTGTCTGCTATTTCTCTTTTTCTAGTCATTGCTGCTGATGTTTGATTCTTGGCTATATTTGTTTCGTGATCATACTTTTTTTTTTTTTTTTTTGGGTGCGATAAGATTCACCATTTCTTAGGATTTTAGGAGTTAAAACTACGTCAATAAAAGAAGTCTTTGTTTTTATTCCAGAACTTTTTTCCGCAGCTACTATTTTTATTCCCCTCCTCCCCCTCCCCCCCGCCCCCAGGTCTCCCCCTTTTTTCCTGCCAATTATCTCCATCTCATTTCATTAAGATGATGTGTTTTCTACTTGTAATATATGGTTCCTTCTGCCTTCTACTTTCTCCAGCTCAACTTTTTTGGTTCTCTAACAGTTGCTGCTAAGCCAAAGTGCTTGCTCAATTACACTTTGTTCCTTCATCTGAATGAGTAGGAAGTTGGTAGTTTGTCATTTCTCCTTTGTGTGTGTGCCTTATCCCTTGACCTCTGAACTTTTGGCTTTGCATAATTTGACTAAGTTGCAGGTTTGATTACAGGTGGGAATATGTTCTTAACTAGTTACACTGATTTGTTTGTATAATGTGTGTGTAATGTTATATGGTTTTTCTTTCTATCTATTGCATAAATTGTAACAAATCCATGTTACATGCTTCTTCTTAGATACATGGAGATTTTGTTCTTGTTACCGGGGACACAATTAGCAACATGTCACTCGCAGAGGCACTTCAAGAACACAAAGACAGGAGAAAGAAAGATAACAATGCTGTAATGACTATGGTCATAAAAAAGTCAAAGCCTTCAGCAATCACCCACCAATCAAGACTTGGTACAGACGAGCTGTTCATGGCAATTAATCCAGATACAAATCAGCTGTTGTTTTACGAGGATAGAGCAAACCCTATAACTCTTGAAAAATCATTGTTGACTGCTAACTCCTCAGTTTCGTTGCATAATGACATGCAGGTTTGCTCATTAAACTTAAGAGTGATTTTTTTAATTAACCTATATGATATACTTGACCCTGCTTGTGGATCAGTTAGTGCTCAACTGGGGCATCATGTCTTAATATAGTATCTTCTTACACTTGTAGTTCTTGGTTCACACCCTCTTGATATTTTTTTGTATAACCCTTTGATAATTGCCCACAAAAGGGAAATCTTGTCTCTGCATTTTGATTTCCATTTCTGTGAACCATGTTGGATGGTTAATTACTCCACTAAAAAAATTATAAGGTTTACTGCCTGGCAAATAATATGGGCTGATGAGGCATTGTGAATGGGTTGCTTTGGTATTCCCGTGTGCATTAACAAGGGTGTGATATATCTAACCAACGATCATCAAATAGGAATCTGTACACATGAAGAATTTATGATCATCTATAAGATTTTTGACATGATGGTAGTGTATGTCTCACCTTACCTGGATCATTCTATCAAGGTCTAACCATGATTTTTTGAACATTTCTAATATAGAATTAGGAAATGGCTCATTTATTACGGCGTATCCTTAATTGTATTTTTTACTTTTATAAGTATATATTCAGCATGAAGAATTTATCTACTGTCTAACCACCTTAGCTACACAGTATCTGTTCACAACTTAGATAACCTGTTTCTCTTTGTAGCTGTTGCTTCTTCTAAAGTTTGTTTATGTTGGTGTAGAGATCCATTTCTAAGAAACCTTGTTCTAAGTAACAAAATTATCCATTTCTAAGAAACCTTGTTCTAAGTAATGACACATTTTTGCAGGACTGCTACATTGACATATGTGCTCCAGAAGTCCTCAGTCTTTTCACAGATAACTTTGATTATCAGCATCTTCGTCGTGATTTTCTGAAGGGACTACTTGTAGATGAGGTATATGAATCTGTCTATGCATCTCACTTTCAGCTGTTTGAATTGTAGCAGTATTAGAGCTTGTTTCTTGTTTTTTTTTTTCTTGCTGTTTTCTCTTCCTTGTTTAACTGGTTCTTTCTCTTTGTTGTACGACTCTTGTACTTTATAGTATACGTTGAACTAGGATAAGATGTTATGGTCTTGCTTTGTGATGTGACTTGTTAGTCATGTAGGTTAGATAGGTTATAATGATTGACTCTGTCTGTGAATTCTTGGGTTGGGTTAGTCAGTTAATCCATGGTTTAAGAGCATTTTGATTTTTAGTTTTTTGTTTTTTGAATATTGAATTAAGTTAGACAAACTGATGTGAATTGTATAATAAGAATTTTTTTTGTTATTATGAGTATATTCAAGGAAAAAGTTTCTCTAACAATAAATGAATAAACCCACACATAAGGCACATTACTTTAGTTTGTACGTAGTACAAGACAATAGAAAAAGTGATTGTTTATTTCAGTCATGATGCCAATAAAGCAAAGATGAACATTCAGATCATTGTTTGTGTAAAGTATCCTTTGAGGTATCAAAGTGTAGCCACCATCACCTATTAGGCAAGCCTGACAAGGATAAACTTTTGGATAATAATGTGCAGACCATCTTTAAATTGGTTTTTCGCTGAAAAGATTAATTTAAACTCAAGTATATATAAATACTAATGCATATAAGCTGACCACTTCACATCTTTCATCCTGTGAATTGGGTTGTTATCTCTGGAGAAGATGTTTGTAATGTATAAAGAGGCTTTAGGCTTGGGTTTGTGAGTTTGTCCTCTGAATTGAGTGGTTAAATATACTCTTTGTGGGGTTTGGCTGGAATGGAATGACCTTATGTCTAATGGTGTTGGTGCCCCACCTGATTTATTGTGAAAATAATTAACTTTGTTAGTGTCTTTATGGGTCAAGGCGGCTTGGGCTTTCCCAAATTATTCAGTCAATTAGATACTAAGGAATTGAGCTAATATGTAAATATGCGTATTCTAGCTGTACAACTCTATGTGCTGTAATAATTTTTTTTTTTTTTTTTTTTTTTTTTTTTTTTTTTCACTTTTAAATAGAAATTCAGGTATGCCCCTGCTCAACAGTTTTGTGATTTGAAGAGCATGTAAGGGTATTATCATTGTGTGGTGACTCTTAAGGTTTTTACTTAAGTCCAAAATTTCACTTAAAGTGGTTATTTGATTATGAAATTACAGTTCCAGGTAATCATTTGAGTGCACCATTGCACACAAGGCAATTGGTTCATAGTCAGGAATTAATTGTAATTGGAAACCCTACATAGCATTGTCTTTGGCATTTGTTTCATAGACACAGTTGGCATTATACAGTCAACAAGCCAAAAGTTGAGAAATTTGAAACTATCACCTGTTGAACAACATTTGTCATTCATGCTTGAAGTTTTCCACGCCCTTTGAACTTAATTATGTTTTCAATTTATCGGTCAAAGAACAGGAATTGTAGCTCTTCTGAAAAAAAAAAAGATTGGTTTTGTGGCATCTTTATTTCCTGCTTGCATTTAAATTTTTTTGTGGTTTAACTTGTAGGCTGATTTATTGTGACAAAATATCGCAATAGTCTAATATAAAATTGTCCTATCTAATTCTGCACAATTTTGTTATCATTTCTTATTTTCAGATTACCGATTACAAAATTTATACTCATGAAATTCATTCAAATTATGCGGCTAGAGTTGAGAATTTTAGAAGCTATGACACCATTAGCAAAGATATAATGCAAAGATGGACTTATCCCCTGGTACCAGACATCCAATCTTTTGGAAGTTCTGTGATGAAACTTGGAAGACAAGGAATGTACAGTGCATCAGGTAAGGATAAATATCAACTGATCACCTCTAGAAAGTATACTGTACTAAGTTGTCCAGTGATCTTTATTTAAAAGAGTGGTTTTATTTGATCATATCTAAGGTCTAATGAAAATTTTGTTGCTTGCTAGTTCAGGGTTATGTATGCATGAAAAACACAACCTGCTGTAGGCAGGAGTTTTGTGGAGTTTTGTTTTACCTTTGAGTTTCATCTAGATTGCTATGAGTGTGGTGGATGGGTCACTGATTTACCTTCTCTCTTATCTTGTTCATATTCGGGGTTTTATCTTGATATTTGTTTTTTTGTTTGGTTTTATTATTTTTTTTATCTTTATTTTTGTCAATGCATGCTTGATCACATATTCCTTCTTTTGGTTTGTCAAACAATATTTTTTAGATGATATGCCTTCCACTAGAAAAAGATTAGAATAAGTTTAGCTTCCAGTTACTGTGTGATGGTGTCATACTATGTTACTTGGACTTGAGTACCCATGCCCGACACGGATATGTGTCCAAGTGTCCTACCCGGCTATTTTTTAATTTTTTTAATGATTTTGAACTAAAATGAAGTGTCCAAGCGTCCCACCCATGTTCGAGTGTTGAGGGTCCGACCGACACGGGTACATGAGGTGAGATGAAGAGTCTGAGCAACATAGGTGTCATATATATTCTCTTATATTTGATCAAGTATAACCTTTTGATTGATTCACTGATTGAAATCCTGTCAAGCATACATTGGGGATTCGGTTGGAAATTTTAACTTCACTTTGCTTTTAATGACTTTTTTTCCTCCTTCCTGCAAGTAGCTCCTGTGCAGTACATCTTAGGTTTATGTCTCATTATGGCTTGACAGGTGCTTTTGTGATTCATTCACTTAATATAGACCTTTATCTCTCTCCTCTTCCTTGTCTGTATATGCTTTACTCATCATTTGTTCTTTGATTGGGCCACCAGAATAAGATGCTGTTAAATTTTTTATTTGCTTCATTATTTTTATTTCACATCCTGGAATTATTTGTATGCTTTTCCAGATATAGGTTTATCGAGTAATGCCCAAATTGGTCCCTTTACCCTTATTGGTAAGGGAACCACTATTGGCAGCAACAGTAAAGTTTCAAATTCAATCATTGGGGAAGGGTGCAAGATTGGCTCAAATGTGTCAATAGAAGGCTCGTATATCTGGAATAATGTCACGGTTGAAGATGGCTGTAAACTAAAACATGCAGTTGTCTGTGATGGGGTGGTGATGAAGGCTAGAGCTGTTCTGGAACCTGGTGTCATCTTATCATTTAAGGTACGAAACATGTTATATCTAAGCTTTTTGACTTATAGGTAGGAACGAGATAATTATTTAGAGTCATGAGTATTATTTAAGAGACTGAGTGGACCCATGTGTTGGGACTATAATGGAAAGGGGAAGATCTTTAAGGAACCGAGGGAGTATATTTATAAGATTCAGATATCAGATCAGAATCATTACAAATAAGTGGTGTTTATATTAGGACATGAGATTATATTTAGATTGCTTTTTAAGTAGAGTTTAGGTTATGAACATTTTGGTCACAAAGAGTGATATTAAATTCTTGATATATTGTATTCAAACAAGTCTAGCTGTGTTGTGTGTGTGTGTGTGTGTGTGTGTGAGAGAGAGAGAGAGAGAGGGGGGGGGGGGGGGGGGGGAGGTATGGTTGTTGTATACTTGTATGCAACTTCACCATATAAGATATCCGCGCCTATTGACTTATTGAAGTTTTATAGTCTATAGTTACACTAGTAACTGTGAGAAGGGGATTGTTCTTATAACACAAGGTACTAGAATCTGATGAGAAACTTGTATTCTTAATTAATAATTCTGATGGCGGGAGAAGTGGTAGTGATGTTCCCTGATTATGAGCATTACTTTTGTTCTCTTTGCCTGAAATAAGATGTTTTGGTTTGAAATTTCTAAACTCTGGTCGAAATCTTTCTGATTTGATTGTCTAATTTGACTAATTTTGACCTTAATGTACATCAATGTTAAGAGAAAACATTATCGTGTGGGATCTCTTGAGATCCGTCTCAACGCGTATTTTTTAAATATTTAATTTTCATTATCTTTACAAATACAAAATTATAGATGTTTGGCAATAAATAATGGAAATAAGTAGTGCTGGTCTGGTCTGAAATTCTGATTTGGTCTGATTTTAACAAGTAATAAGAATTAGGTGAACAAAGCCTACGTTGTGCATAGAGACTGATTCTTGTGCTATTTTTTTTTTGAATAATATTTTATTGGGCAAAGGTTGCGTGGGGGACTGTAGTATGTTGGCCTAGATATTCATCATGTTTCGTCAACCAACAAATTTGTAAAACACTCTGCATAGAAGGCTATGATAGTTGGAATTTGTTCTTTGACATTGATAATTCCAATACTTTTGTTTTTTGTGCTTGACATTTTCCCTTGTTAACATGATATGGAGTAGTGATAAACTGATACACCTTTGGTCTCATGCTTTATGTGCATCCTTTGTAGAAAATTTGTGAATGATGTCAGGAGATTAGGTAACTTTTTCAAGTCTGATTTTTTGAAGTATGATATAAAGGGTGGCTTGGAGCTTCCTAGACAGGGTCATGGATTGGTAGATTTTTAAAAACAGTAAGATTTTTATTCACGGTTCTTGTACGAGGTGGGGGGGGGGGGGGTGGGTGGGGAGGGGGCTATTACTTGGTTGTTGATATAGTTGCTTTCCCGACATTTAGGAATGTATTTGTTTTATAGAGGCTAATGTCATGTAGTATGCTGCCACTCTAGATAGGTTATCCTCTAGGTCCTCTTGTTGAGACTTGAGAGTCTGCATAAACTGAAGGCTGGAAGGGAGCTTAATTTTTTTTGGATTTTTTGTTAATGGAGTGTAGGCGGGGTCGTACTTGCTTCATCTTGTTTGATCAAAATCCCGATGTGCTTGTCCCTACAAAATCCCCATGGCTTTAGAGCTTTTAATGAGACGTGATTTTTGGCTTGGAGAGTGGATTATTAATAGAGTTGGAGATGCCTGTAACTTGTGAAACCTTGCCAAATAGTGTGGACCTACCAATGGGGTTATGGTTCTATGGATACCTTGTGTGTTTCTTGATTATATGTCTCAGTGGCGGAAAATGGAATAAGCAATTCATGTCGAAATTTTTGAAGCCTAATTTTCTCACTTTTTATATCCCTATAGGGTAATTAATGAGTTAATGACGCAAAAGGTGCCCAACCTTAAATCCTGATTTTCAAAGGGATCCTTTTATTTGGGAGACTGGTTCTCACAGATTTGTTGGGGGCTGCTTTGTTCCCTTGATTCATCCAGATCATAGAGTATGAATGGATAATTCTTGTTTTTGATTCGTGCTTGCTGAGTTCCCATGGTACTCATTTTTTCTCATGTAGCTATCTTGTGGGTTATTTTTCTTAAGCAAGATACTCTTTGACTTGCTTTGGTCTTTTAGCGTTTCTTTGGTATTGTGCTACAGTTTTTTACTTTTGTTTTTTAATTGTCATCTGGTGTATAATGTGATATTGTGTTGCTTGATTGATGCACCTTTTTTTTTTTCTTTTTTTTTTTTTTTTCTCTTGGGTAATGTGATTCACCCCACTTATAAAGGCTTTGAATCTTTGATTGATTGATTGATTGATTTGAGTAATGTGATTGAGGGCTACTCCTCTTTGCTGTTAAGGTCTTTGTATGTGTTTTACTTTTAATTTCCTTAAAAATAATTGATGAACAGCTTTATCTTTCGTATTTAGTGTGAAGCACAACATCTTAGACTACTTTTTATGTGTGTGTTTTTTCAATTCATAGCCATCATCATATATAGATATATATTTTTTTATTTATATTACATTATCATTTTAGGTTGTTGTTGGGGAAGACATTGTAGTTCCTGCTTACTCAAAGGTTTCATTGTATGAACAACCAACTTTTCAAGATAGTGATGAAGAGTTAGAATATGCAGACAGCAGCAGTGGAATGGCAGAAATTTCGTGTATGTACCATTGTCTCAATTCTTTTCCATGTTATTTGTACCCTCAATTCACCTCACATACCCGTTCAGATCATGATCTTCATTTGGAATATATGATTAATTTTCCATAAATAGTCATGTCTGGCATTAATACCCGACTCCAATTAACATAGACTCTTTCAGCCTTGGACACTTACACTATGCACGCACAAGTGCGAGGGCAGAAAGGGGAGGGACAGCATCTGGCAATCAAGAGTGCAGATGATGCTATGATGGGGGACTGTAGCCCACTACCCCCTTCCTCCTCTCTGGGAAACATACAGGTTTTTGAGATCCACATTTATCTACTGGATGGTCATGTCATCAGTGAGCTACATGGGCTGAGTCCCATTTGTATAATTCTCTCATTTCTCAAGTCCACCTTTTATTCTCTTGCATCCCTAAGTATGATCTTCACAAGTCACCCCATTAGAGCATCCATCTGCCCTCATAACTTTACTGAACGAGCTAACCTCTGCCTTTGTACATCATCCTTGCCTTCAACAGAGGTGACAGTCTTCAACCAGGTTGCAAATCTGGTGAAGCATTTCCATTTGTGCTACTATTAACTGAAACTGCTTCCCCAATTGATGTTTCTTGAATTTCAAGTAAACCCTTCAAGACCTTTGTCATATATTCAGAGTTGCGCACAAACTTCTAGCTGGTTTCCTCGTGATATTCATGTTCATGTGCATGTGCATGTGCATGTGGTATTCTAACTTCTTTTTTCCCCCCTTATGCAGCAATTAATGCTTTAACAGGATTGTCAGATGGGGAGTTGGTATCCAAAGCAGCTGAAGCTTCTGAGGTAGTTTATTAATTATTCAATTTCGTAGACATCCCTCATATTATATATGGTTACACAGTACACCTGTATATATGGTTACATAGTACACCTGTATTCCTGGGTACGTGATGTCTGATACTGTACTGAGATTGTGCCTCAGATATTTGGAGAGGATGTATGTCTCCAGAATTCCATTTTTTATTTATAAATCCTGGTTGCTGCTGGCCTGAGAATTTGTTTTTTCGAGCATAACTTTGTCCATCCTGGTTAACTTATGGTTTCTATGTGTGCTGTGAGCCTGTGAATGTTGGTTTATGCGTGTCTATGTTAGAGTGGGTTTTGCTTTAGATTTTATGTGCTGCGAGTGTAGGTTTATGCGTGTCAATGTTAGAGTCGGTTTTAATTTAGATTTTAACCAAATATAGAAGCCACATTGACATCCCTTCCTTTATGTTCAAGGTTGGTGCCAATGGTGCTGGCTACATCTGGTCAGTTTGCGAAGGACGTGAAGAAGAATGGCGACATTCAGTTGCACCCATATCTGAAGACAGGTTTGCTGAGATCTTGCAAGCTGCAGCAGAAGGCGTGGATCTGCCTCATATAGACAACCCTCAGCACTCTGAAGAGTTGGTGGCACCAAGTGTTGATCCTGAAAATCTTACCGAGGATAACATAGATGAGTTTGAAAAAGAGGTACTTTGTATATAATATAATTTAAAGACAATGGTCATTTTATTCTAAACCCATTAAAGTTAATCTTTTCACCATTTTTTTGAAGGTTGAGGCAACTTTCCAAAGAGCTGTGCAAGAAAATATCAAGGATGATAATGTTATATTGGAAGTAAACTCGCTGCGGTAAAGTCTCCCTCCATATTTTTTATCAAAACTAAGAACTTTGTCCTTATCTCCTGAGAAATGTCTAGTAAGAAACTTAGTAACTAAATGTATATACTCCTGCTTAGGTCTAAACTATTTGGTTGTCCGCTTTCAACACCTTATTGACTTTGGATAAGGTGCTTGGACTAATTTTGACGTAGATATGTTTTCAATTTGCAGCTTGTCATACAATATGGCTGCTACAGACTGTGCTGGAGCGCTATTCTATTCAGTGATGAAGTTGGCTGTGGAAACACCACATAGTTCCAACAGTGAGTTTTGCACCCTGTCATGTTTGATTGATGATTATATTGTTATAACATTTTTATCCAGTTGACTTGCTTTGTTTTCTGATACATTTGGGCTATTGAACTTCCATTTGCTAATAAAAAATAACAACTTAAGAAATATCAGGCTATTCTGCTACTCTTCTGACATTCTACTTTATTCTGCCCATCCCTTGTGTCTGTGTGAAAGATATTTAGTTATTAAGGTTTAACTTCTTTGGTCATTTTGCTTTACTAAAAGGAGATAAAGCTATATTTGATCTTTCTGTAGATTTCTTCCAAATCAATTTTTTAAACAAGGTTGAACATGTTTTAGGTGTTTGACCATGTCACTGTGAGGTTGGATTGTTAATTTAGTCACACAAGTATCAAGCATGAGTTTCCATTGTCAATATGAAAGTCGTATTCTAACTAACAATATGACTGTTAAGCCGAAACAAGTTAGTGTATTAAAAAAAAAAAAATGCTTAGGGAGAAGGAAGGGTATACCTAAATCGCATCCCCCACAATTTGACACTAGCAACAGGTAAGTTCTACCCGTGAAAATCCTCTGGTTTCCTTTTCAATTGTTCCACTGATTTGCCTACTGAACTGTCCTCCAATCTTCAGCATGAATGATGTGCAAGCAGGACCAATAATCCAGATCAATTTTACTGCCCACCATAACATATGATTACTAAATTTTCCTGATAACTAAGTCTGGTCATCTACAGCTAATGGATGTTTATTTTTCAGACGAACTCTACAAAAATGTGGCCAAAGTAATCACAACTTGGAAGAAGCTTTTGAAGTACTATCTAGCATCCATAGATGAGGAGGTGAGTATCATTATATCTGGCACTTGTCAAATTATCACCTATTTACATTTTGTAAACTTTTTTTTCCCAAAAATACATCTTCTATTTTGCATTTGGGAGGTACA
This sequence comes from Chenopodium album, assembly GCF_948465745.1. Lineage (NCBI taxonomy): Eukaryota > Viridiplantae > Streptophyta > Magnoliopsida > Caryophyllales > Amaranthaceae > Chenopodium > Chenopodium album. The sequence continues at coordinate 3,453,709 of NC_137837.1, read as the reverse complement.
GTCATCAATTTTTGTTTAGTCGTCATTTGATGCAATTTCATTTCGGTATGCTTGCATAATTGTAATGCTATGAAAATGATTACATCTGTATGTAACTGGATTTGTTGGAACATAACTGCATAGTACTGCCCCCATCCCACTAAAAAGGCCCTTCTAGAGACTTGTGACATGTACACCAATGTGATTGATTTGCCTGGAACTAGGTGGTCATTGTTTGTGGGACGGGTTGCATTCAAGCTTCTTGTTATCGTGATTAATTAGTGATTCTAGTTGTTAGCTGTTGTTGGAATCTATTATTATATTTGACTTTTGCATTACAGAACAAACCGATTTACATTGTACGTGAGATTGTGAGAACTTCTGAAGTGGTATGGGTATACTAGTTTGGTGGAATTTTAATTCATCGTGTGTTGTGACTTTTTTGCAGATTGAAGTGATACTAAAGTTTGAAGAAATTTGTTCAGAGTCCGCAAAGGAACTGTCTCCTTTATTTTCTCAGGTATATCAAATTCTGAGCTGGCAATTCTGCTAAATAATACATGTTGAACTGTCTCCTTTATTTGTATACTAAAGTTTGAAGAAATTTGTTTGCTTTGTCTGCTAAATAATACCTCCTTAACTATCATGCCAGATTTTACTGATCCACATCTTTACTTGTGTTTAATTGCAGATTTTGCATTTTCTATATTCGCTTGAAATCATCCAAGAAGAAGCAATACTAGCTTGGGAATCCGAAAAACAAGGAGCAGATGAAGTAGATAGAGTTTTCTTGAAGCAAGCTGAATCATTTATTGAAGTAATAGTTTGTTATCCTGTTTACTTACAATAAGTCATACATTTTATTTAATTTTTTATGTCCAAGGTCCATTTCTGCATTTTTCTCTGAAGTTGATTTTTCCATATTGGTGCAGTGGCTAAAAAATGCATCAGAAGAGGAGTCCGAAGAAGAGGAATGAGCTGTACTAAATTTGTTGATAGTACAGCTAACATGGATAGACCATCGCATGGGTAATGCCCATGTGTTTCCTAATCGTCATGGAGTTTCAACTTATAACTCCTGAAGTGGACAAGTACAAATATTATGCTATGAGATTTCCAACTGTAAAATTCTGGTCAAGAGCCATAGAATGAAGCTGCGGCACCAGACCGGATGCAAGGGATTTCATGCAAATCATGGGCTAACTTAGACTTTTGAGTCAGTCTGATATTCTCGTTACTTCATATTGAACTTGAGTTTCTCATACGGGTAAATTGCTCTTTGTTGGATCTGACCTGAAGCCATGTTTTCCTGATTTTACCATGTGGGGAAGCATGTTAAATTTTGAAGTGGATAACATAAGCCAGTTGTAATGTTATTTTGCAAGAATATTTTGGAAATATAATATACAAGTATATGTTTTCCAATGGTTACCTTGCTTAGTTGCTTCTTATTGCAAATTCACTGTACACCTGGTGCCCTTAAAGAAAAGTCTGTTTCGCGGCCTTAAAACCAGCTTGTCCATTGTCGTGGACAAGTTGTGTATGGCGGTGAGCTGGAGATACTAGCTTCATGGTATTAATGGTGTAATCTCAATTTTTTTAGCCAGCATAAGATTTAAGGGCTCATACTGAATTGGCTCAGAATATGGAATTCATAAGATTGACCAGGGGAAATGTGTTTATAGTGATCGCTAATTGACATTGAAAGAACTGGTTAAGTATTGGCGCATAGCTCCTATATGTTTTAAAAGCATAAAATATGGTAAATTGTACCACTACAACATAATAAGTGATAAGTATTTTAGGAGAAAATAATCAACAACAAAGGATGACAGAATGTAGCACTACATTTAATGATACATTATAAATGCATAGTAAAACACAAATTATGCACCACGATAAAAAAAAAAAAAATCAAATGAAAAAAAATAATAATAAAAAAAAATCATAATGCTCTCCTATATGCATGTTTAACATATACTTCATAAGTGTTATGCCCCTGTATGCACTCGAAAGAACTTGGTTGAATGGGAAAAGTTATTTTTTTGTTTTTTTTTTCCGAGGAATGGCACATTTTCCCAATGTATGCACAAGTTTTCCTCTTTATGCCTCCCTTCTATGTTCCTTCTTTTCTAATATTCATCTTAAACCAAATTGAAACTGACATATATGCTCCGAGATGCTTAGTTGTGAGTTAGCGAACCAGCTAAACAAAGTTGAAAGATCATCATGCTAAAGAAGGAGAGGCATAAGACATACCAGGTTTCAGATACATAACATACACTTCATTATTGCAAACTTTGAAAATTGGTACATTTTGGGCTGTTTATAGATCCGAATGAAGAAAAAAAAAACATGAATTACACTCACAATCAACATATATCAATGACACAGTTATTACGGAATTGGCATACCACAAGATCAGACAGAAGGTTCACTTCGCGAAATCAGAATTCCATCAGCGTCAGCATAAAGCCATTCACCATCACAGATTCTTGTCCCAGCAATTGTGACTGGAACATGCTTATCCCCTAAGCCTTTCTTGTTGGCCTTCATAGGGTGAGAGGCCAAAGCTCTGACCCCAATATCACAGCTATTGATTTCATCAACATCCCTGATACACCCATTCACGACTATTCCTGACCACCCATTGTTCTGAGCTTGCTGTACTGGGTTGCCTCCTAGTATTGCACATCGTAAGCTCCCACCACCATCAACAACAAGAACTCTACCATTGCCTTTCTCCTCAAGAAAATCACGGATTAACACATTGTCCTCGAAAACCTTGACAGTGACTACTGGTCCGCTGAACACTTGGCGTCGGCCATATATGTGAAAGATTGGCTGCAGGGCTCGTAATTCACCACTTTGAATTAAATGTGAATTAGCATCACAAACTTCAGCTGTTGCCACCGAAGACATGTTATTTAAGTACCTGTAGGAGGATATATGCAAAGGATTTACAAGTATAATAAGTTAGTTACCTAATTTCTAAGTGATAAATATTGGAAAAAAAAAACATGGTGAGCAGGTGAAACATTGGACCTAAAAGGAAGAGAGAAAAAAAAAAAAAACATACTACTGATACTAGTGTCATCAAAATCAAAGCTGACCCAACTATGCCTTTATAGAGGCTCACTCGCCTTAGGCAGGTAAGGTAGAAGTGCAGAACTGTATCTTTCATATGAAGCTCTAAAGAGACTAATTCTAGTTGACCCTTAATCCAACTACAACAGGCAAATCCTAGTCATGTTAAATATGTGATCAAGACATGTTTGACGCATGACTTAGGTTTTCAAGGTTTTGGCGGAGGAACCTTCTCTCATCCACGAAGAAAAGTTGCAAAGAGAGAAGGGGAGAGGGGGGAAGGAGAAACAAAACAGGCCAAGGACGAAGCCTAAGTCAGCAAAGTTCGTGGCTAGACCTATATGTCCACTTCTGCAGCCTACATATTTCAACCTAAACACTTAACAGAAATTTTACCGCCTCATCTAGCAAAACATTCAATGAAAGAAATGTACCTCAGAAGGGTAATAATCTTTTGCTATATTATCTCGACATTAATCAGAGCAGTACAGAACGTTTCTTCCTTAATCACACAGGCATAGGCAGTATAGAAGAAAGGAGTCAAAGTACAACCAATACTTGATATTGGATCAACATAACACAAATTCATGAGAGCATTTCAGTTAACAAAACACAATCAATATTACAATGACTTCATCTCTTCCACCTGATTTTTACTGAAGTGATTAGAATCAAAAACTTAAATTCATTGGTTAAGCTGAGCTTTATTACTCCCTCTGTCTCTAAATGTTATTCGGACATTGACTTTATCTTTTGTGAGAGAATTAACAACTAAGCGTTGCAACATCTAGAGATGGAGGGAGTAGTTTTTACAGATCTTTGCTGATTAAAACTTATTTTCACTTATCAAAATTGATTATTATGGAAACATCGTTTTTTTTTTCCTTTTAATCATACCTATAAATCTATAATTAGTGCTAATCACCAATATATACACACTTATGTAATTAATCCAGAAAAAACACACCTACAATTAGCAATCTAAGGATTTTTTACTGTTTTTTTGGCTATCTCATACCAACTTTCTATTACTAATTTGGATAGAAAAAACAAAATCATCCCACATTTTTGGACTAATCCCACACATGAATTTTGGGAAACATGAAATCACAACTAGCAGCACAAATACTAAAACTTATAGGGAAAAAAATCAGACAAAAATACTCAAATATTTTACAGCTATTTGCATACAAACAACAACATTAATTCATCTTAAACACCCAAAAAAAAAAACCCAATAATACCCTCTTTCGATTTAATTAGTCACTCAACCATCCAATCACTGAACAAAAATATTGACATAAAAAAAACGGAACCCCAAAAACATCACATAATTATCAACTACAGAATTATGATAATGAAACTGAAGAATTTATGGTAGTGCATAATTTTATGATCGAAAATAATAAAAACAGAAATCAATTAAAAGGGGAAAAAAAAAAGGAAATATATAACAATAATGGAGCTTAATTAGAGAATTAATTACCTCCCAAGTGAAAGCCCAAGAAATGAGAAGAAGAGGAAGAATGAGAGAAGAGAGAGAAAGAGTTTAAAGTTGTGATCTTTCAGGGCTCTTCAATCAATCTATGACAGAGATACTCTTTTTCTTGCTATTTATGATTTTAATGAAATAATTAAATCATTTACTAGGACCAATAAAACGATAAATTATGGGTATTAGCCTTTTATTATTAACCAATGACACAGTGATAGATACTCTTACGGTCTTGCCCACTAAAGGCGCTCGAAATGGACATGTCAAACGGGTCGGTTGGGTTATTTTCGGCTAATCTTACTTTTGAGATCCGTAAATATGTTTAGTTGATAATGAATATTCTGTATAAGACATTAACATTATCACATATTCTATTTTTTTTAAAATTTAAATACAAAGCTTTCTTTCTGATCGGAGTCAATTCGCCCATTTTTATGGTCATTTGGAGTGGTTAGATTTAAATAAAATGCTACTTGTACTTATCAATTTCATATCATCTTAATTTTATGACAATAAAATATTTATACAATAACAATTAAAAAAAAAAATACAGCTCAAACTATAGATTATTTTTAGAAACGACAACAAAAAGAAAAACACAGTTGGTATCAAATAAACTTGCAAAATCTCCAAAGTAAAAGAAATATACCTTTCCCCTTTGTCAAAACTCAAAAAAGAATATGCGTATCACCACTACTTTATTATCAACTTATTCATGTGACAGCATTTTCTTAAGTTTCATTATCCAACCATTACTCTTTTTTCATATTTCTTCTGTGTTATAATGATTCTTGAATAATTTGTACATTATTGTATATAAAGTATACCATGAGTCCATGATATCCAAGCATGATCCTAGTTCGTTGTAGTTTATCCTTCTCCTTACCATTAAAAAGTTCAAAAAACAAAAAGTTTGTTACAGTTTATCATTGTAATTAGTAATAAGTCGCCAATAATCTTACAAAAAATCCTCGTAAAGTTGTATCGAGTAACTGATTAAGCATATCGCAATTATAATCTGAATAAAAACTCGCTTATTCAAGCAACAAGTTTTGTTACTAAATCTGTGAGTGAGATTAATATCATTGTCTTGTCCCTATTCCTTTGTTTCAGAGCTTTGCCTAGTTACGGCCTTGTATAGGAGTTCATCCCAACAAAAATAAAACCTGTTTATTAGTGTTACAGTTTCAGAAAGAAAGTTGGAGGAAGAATAAGCATAGATGAATGATTGAATGCCATAAAAGCAGCCTGTTGAATGCCAAACCATATCTACTGCCTTAAAAACACGAATCATAACATCTTAAAATCTCAAAACCGAGTATACATCCACTCCCAAATTACAATATCAGAAGATTCAGACAAAATTTAAGAGAAATTACAAGCTCAAACAATAAACAAGCTATTCCTGCTGTAAACAGGACAATTCAACTATGGGACAAACTAGCCAATGCAACTGCTAATATTATCTTAGCTAGCTAGAAATCATTCTATAAGCTTGTGAATAGTTTCCATATCAACGGCTTCATTGAGAGTGCCTTTCTCAACATGATCCCACCATTTGTATAAGAAGTTGTCGACGACCAGCCTGAACCAGGGGGAAAGAGTCACACCTTCCTCACCTGCATCAGCTTTCCGGCAAATCTCCTTGAGATCTTCTCGACTGACATACTTGGCATCAGCAACTTCATCGGGATTAGGTTTCACTGTGACATCTCTTACTGTGAATAGCAAGTAATCAACTGCAACATGATGCGAAGAAAAGTCAGTATGACAACGTACTTCAGAATGATAGAAAAAAGGGAAGGGGGGATAGGGAACTGCTCTTGCACAAGTATGGAGTATGATTTTTATAAATTCTTAATGACCAGCAGGAGGTCCACTAGAACGAATTGCAGAGCAGGACAGTCCTGTGACTAAAGACGGCACTAGGCCAGGCCGGCCCAAGGCCCGGCACGAAAAAGCACGGCAAGGCACGTGAACAATGTAGGCCTGCACGGCACGGTATTGTGCATGTGAGCCGTGGGCCGAGCCTGGAGCGTCTTTATTCGGGAGAAGCATGATAAGTCGATAAAGCACGACCAGGTCTGGCACATCAAAGCATGTTAAAATCAATGCAATTTTGCTTATGCACGCAAGCCTGGCACGGCACGAAACTTGTGGGCAGCCTAACTAACCCCAAAGCACGTGGACCGGGCACAGCCCAAAGCCATCTTTACCTGTGACTCCTGGCCACTTCCTAAAATGTCGATCAGTTAGAGCCAGAAATAGCCGGTATAAACCTGGGCCAATAGCTAGAGTCCTAAAGAAGCAGGAATTGCCGAATTGGGTTGTTCATGAGAGAATAGTATTAAAATGCAAATGCTGATACATTGACTGCATTTTAATAATTTTTCGCTTTTGCAGAACTCCCTTACTAAAGTAACATTTGCTGTTAGAGTTATTTTTCTTAGCACTCCAATATCATTTTCAGCTCCTTGATCATGCAAAAAATATGTAGTTCAGATGCAGAAAACTGCACTGGGGATATTCTAAAATGTGCATATTATTTAGAATCTCATACCTTTAATGAGGAGCCAAATAACAAAAAATGCTACCCTTATGACCCCATCACAGAACATCATGAGAATGGATAATGAGCTAGAAGCTATAAAGAATATAACTCTTGAACTATCGAATGTAAAAAGTAGTAAAGGGGACATAAAATAGTGGATATAGTTTAAGAACTTACGTTCGTGCTCTCCCCATTTTCCATCTGATGGGGCTTTGTACAACATACGTCCAAGCGGAGTAAATTGATCAACTGGCACATCTTCAGCTGGAATACCGAGCTCGTCCAAAAGCTTCCTCTGAGCAGCATTCCTCACACCTAACAACACAGAAATTGATTCAGATTTCATACCATATGTTTAGACATAATAATGTGTACATTTTGGGGCAAAATTTGAGTACCAAGAACATCCTCTTTAATCAGCTCTGACTCACGATACAAGGGATGACTACAGCAAGTGTTGGTCCACACTAGAGGGAAAGTCACCTTTGTCGCGGAACGTTGCTGTACAAAGAATGATAACAAGTCATGCATATATTTCAAGAAAACTGCTCAAAATTACGTTCTACATAATCTAGAAATCCTACTCAGCAAGCCTAGAATGCTAACATGACACAAAAGTCTCCCCATAATGTGATATTGGAATCAAGTGGAGTATCTGTGAGCAAAGTCTCAGCTGGTGTGTAGTGCACATTTGTTTCATATCAAGCATGCAAGCAATACAATTTAATCTGTCACTTTGAATTTTGACTGCCTATACAAGACAGATCAGAAAAATAAGGAACCTTTAATAAGAAGCAAAAAAAGACAATTTGCTGACAATGAGAGTGATAACGCATATGTGGACACAAGAGCCTGATCAAAAATCAGATCCTCAGGAACTTCAATCTTAATTTCCTTGAAAGGATGCAAGGACTATTAAATAACTGATCACGCATACAAGAGAGTCATCTTATTTTCAAAAAAAAAATCTAGAAACAAACGTATTCAAATGCACAATAACATACTCATAGCTATTAATAGGTTTTTGTTGTGGACTCATGGCCCAAGGTTGGTGAAAAGAAAAGGGTAATTAGAAAAAAATACAAGCAGCATAAATTGGAGGGTTTCAGTTATAAAAAGTAGACTATGTACGTCCAGTAGTATTGAAGGAAGAAGTATTGGGATTGTCAAGAAAACAAGGGAAAAAGAAAAGAAAAAAAAAGAGCTAGATTTGATGACATATTCCACTCAGCTGTCCTGATAGTCTATTAATATATGTAATCATATCATACTAAAATATATAAACCAATGAAAAAAGTAGGGAAGCAAGAACAAGAAAATTGACTTCTTTTTCATCTCTTAGGTCTAGAATGCACCATTGAAAAGTAAATGAAGACCAAGCAACCACTATTGACCGAGGACTTTATTAATACGTAGTATGAAAGTTTCAGTTAGATCAAGCTGATAAAAAACTGACTGCAGAGAACTGGACTTATAAGAATATCGGGTGGTAATTATCACTAAGAAGGTTACATCAGCGACAGCTGAAGGGAAAAAGATTATTCTGCTAGTTTATAATTTATCATATGAACAAGCCTTTCTTGTTTCTTTCTAGGTCAAGGCTTCTAAATCTCAGCCAAAGTATTTCTAATCACTTAACAATAAACTTCGACATTAAACAGACATTTATCAATTTAAAAATGGTGAAGCAGGCGACATACCTGAAGCAGTAATTCGTATTTTGAATTGAACAGAAATACACTGAAAGCTCTGTGAAGTGCCTTCCCTGCATTAATAGTCTCCATCAAGTGACCTGTAAAATGTGAGCAAATTCAAAGAATAAGAAAACCATTATTGTGTGCTAAGAAGATCCGTGGTAGATAATGCATGTAACAAGAGAGCTACTAATTTCAATACAACAAGTAAATTTCTTTTAGAGCTAACCATAGACCAAAGAAAGACATTTCAATTCTATTATAGTGATTTGATTTATTTGTGCTGCATCTAACTATCTATTGTCTCTATCAATCTCTTCATGAAAAACAGATTGTTAAAGATAATAGAGCCCAATTACTCTTATTGTATGCTCCAAAAGGTTACATAACGGTTAAAAGGAAAATTTATCAGTTACTACCTACCAAACTAAGGGGTTTATCAGTTACTACCTTACAAAAAATGTTAATTGCTACCTTTTGAAGCAGTTTGTGATTACTATTACTACCTTGTATTCTTTTCAGGCTGAATAATCTGGCGATAATGTCATAAAGCGGTCATATCAAAATTACTACCATATAACTAAATAAGAAAAGGCGAACTAATATAAATCATTAAACCCCTAATTAAAACCACCGACAATATATCCACGTTCAATGTCAGTTGTTATTTTATTTTTTGACATCAAAGCTCCAATTTCCCACGAATTTGTTGCAAATCTATGTGGGATTTGACAAAAATGAATAAAATGTTGGGTAAAAGAATTGAATTTTATAAATCCCTAATCAGAAAGATGAACCAGGAAAATGTGAGAGAAGTGTCCATGGTGTTAATGATAATAAATGACCATGATTAAGAAGATAAGAGTAAAATTTACTTTACTAGGTCAAGATCATTCAATTCCCTTGTTATTAATATATAGCGGATTAAATGTTTAACACACATTATGACATCACAATTGGGCAAAACTCGCCGAAAAGCTAGTAAAGGTAGCAATAGTAATCATGACCCCTCATAAAAGGTTAATTAACAACTTTTCAAAAAGTAATTGACAAACCCCCTACTTTGGTGGGTAGTAATTGACAATTTTTTTTTTATTAAACCACAAAGTTCCAAGACAAAATATAAAAAGTGGGATATTCAGGTTAGAATGGTAAAGCTAAAGATACTACTCAACCTAGGATAAAAGACAGCCCTGATTACTCAGGCTTACATCGAACCAAAGATAAACTTATGCTAAATGTGACAGAAATATATATCAAATAAAGCTTATAATGGCTTTCTACCAGCATACCTATGATAGATTAAAGCAGAATATATTTCATACACCATTAACAAGTCAGTTTTAAGGCATCAGGCATCAAGCGGTAATCATGGTTTGCTATATGCTACTGATACCACTACCCATTCAATTTAGCAGGAAAACAGGATCCAATGCACACCATAACTTTCATGTTATTAGTATGAAACTCGGAAACCTATTGATTGAAAACAATCACTGATAGTATTTACTATCAAATTCAGGGCTTAAGTGTTAAGAGTGTAAACCAAAGAGGCAATCAGCAGAAAACGTGTTAACTTCAGTGGTCGAAATGCCTAAACAGGTCATCATATCAAATGTGACATCTAGGGCAACCCACATACCAAAGACCATGTTAGTTGTTAATTTGGAAGTAACATAGAGTTGGGATCATTCTAAATTTTGTTTGTACTAAAGGAAGATAACAAGAAACTCTTAGCAAACAGTTATATCTATGAAAAGTCAAACTACGATAAGTGAAGAAAAACTCACAGTTGTACTTGCTATCATGACCAATAACGTTGTCACTCTCATCCACCAAAATACATCTGCAAGATAGATAAATTAGGTATTAAAAAAGAGGGTTTATGTTGTAAATGAGTCTTTGAAGTACTCTAAAATGCAACAGTGGGAGATTTAATACAATCCCAGATTTCTAATATATAAAAATAACTAACCATAAGAAACAATTATAGTCTCATAAAGCATTTGATAAATATAGGTAGTTTATTCATTAAGATTTGATGGCAAAAAAAGTGAAATGCGCCAAAAGCCTAGATGCTAATACATATATAAATTTTGTGATTAATCATCAAGGGTCCTGACTTAGAATTTGTGATGTATTGTAATCAATTCGTCGCCAACAAGTCCACTCAACAGCGCGCAATGCAACCTTGACAATGGGCAGTGCTAAACAACAACCAAAAAATCATAGAGCACTTGCAGAATTGGATAAAGATTTAAGATCATCCTATTATCTTTCAAAGTATATTGATTTAGTGAATTACAGATACTTATTTGATTTCTATCAACATAAACACAAGTCAAATATGATCCAAATTTTGGCAAAGTACATACAATGATACAATTAACATGTTTTCCAGAAAAGTAAGCATATCATTTAGCAATTATTGTACGTTCTCATGGCAGACTAACAACCAACCACTAGCATTAATATTATTTATTAAAATTAATTAAACTATCATAAAACTATCATAAACAAATATCACAGTATGATGAGTAAAATCAGCAGAATTGAAGCAATAAAAACATGACCCAGATCAGCATTATCCATTAATTCAAACCCCATCAATCCAAAACAATCATCAAAACAACAAAAAATTTAATCAATTGACATAAAACCCAGATAAACCCAGAAAAATAAAATCAAAAAAACATCATCAGCAGGCATTAATTCAAAGGGGAAGCTTAAAAATGGATTATAAAGTGAAAAAATTATACTCACTCATCCTCAAACATGAGTCGTCTTTGAACAGCATCCATGGTGGAATCAGCAAGTACGTCACCCATGGTTGAGGTGGCGAAAGATCGAGCAAAAGATGAAGAAGAAGAAGAAGAAGAGGAGAGAGAAAAGGAAGACAGAGATTTGGGGTTGTGAAGAGAGAGAAAGAGAGAAGGTTTATAGAGGAGAGAGAAAGAAGAAGGTTGATTGAATTTATAGGCAGTGGTGGCGATACATTTGAGATGCGATGCCATTTCCACTATTATTATTATGTTGTTTATACTTCGTACTATTCTAACTTGGGACGACGATGATTAATACTTTTATTTTCTTCTCAATTGTCTTTTATTTTTCTTGGCATCTTTTACCACTTTGCTTAATCTTGCTCTATTCTATTCCCCTATAGGGAATGCCTAACCCGGAGTGACTCGATTCGGAATTTGACCTTATACGGGTATAATAATTTGGCATGACCTATAATCATAAATGACTTTGTTTAGTTAGACATATTCTGACCTATGATTCAATTTGACACCTCGAATTAATTTGTTGCTAATTAGAAATTTGATTATTGTGTTGCTTTGTACTCCCTCCGTCCCCGATTGATAGTCACTTTTGCCATTATTGGTGGCTCAAAATGTTAGTCAAATTTGTTTTTTTCAAGTACCATTAATATTATCTTTTTACCAAAATTCTTAGTTGTATGTTACTTTATTACAAATATTAACAAAGATAAAGACATAACACTCATATTACCAAGTATGTATTGTGAGGTTTGTGTGCTTTGTATGGAATTATATGTTTTAAATTTGATTATTTAAATCTTTAATAATAGTTGATTCATTTCAATTCCAAATTGAATGAGAATATGGATTTATTCAAATTGGATCAACCATATCATTTCATGAGATATGTGTTTACCCATTCATCTTATATCCTTGATATGCTAAGTAAAATATTGCTTTTTTTTTTTATTACCAACTAGTTTAAGTCCCGTGCAATGCACGGTTTTTACTTAGCATATTTATAAATTATAATGTTAATTTAACAATAATTAATAATTAATTAAAATTAACAATCAATATTTTTAATTGAAACAAATACTTGATTTTCTTTTCCATAAAATACCTATTATGAAATATTATATGTCAAAATATTTTCATTGAATGCATATAGAATATACTTTATATATAGTTGTCAAATTGAAAGTTAAATATTACAGGATATTATAAAATAATGTTCATAAATATTTGTTAAAAAAAGGAAAGTAAAAGTGGCAGGAATTTTTTTAATCAAAACCTGACAAGTGTCATATCAGATTCACCTTTAGTATAATGTAATTGATTGATTAAAGTTGATCTAAGATCATGATAAATCATATTCTTTGTACTTAACTACTTATACAAGATATTAAGAGAATGGGGAATAAATAACTTAACTACTCAAGTGGTTAAAGTTTCCTTCCCCGAATTCCAGAGATTCTGGGATCGATTCTTACCCTCGTCTTTGTGGCTCTTTAAACAACAAAAAAATATAGATATTGACATATTGCTTCACTACCCTTAAAAATTAACTTTTCCTACCATCTTATTATTGGTATTGACTATTCAATTATTATTTTTCATGGGATGTTTTATGTTGACTATTGAGTATAGACAATATAGTCATGCCCACTCAATTTGATTAAGTAAGCCGGTGTATAACAGTATATCCAATAAATTTCATGTCAATAATGTTGTGTTAATTGTTTTTGATTTTTTTTTTATATTGAAGGTGGGGGTGGTACCTTATTTTCTAATTTCTACCTTACATATGAGCAAGATCAAATGATAACACATAACAAATAAATCAAAAAAATCATATCACCTTAAATAATTACAAAATCAGTACAGTGATGATCAACTGATTGAGTATATCAAATGTGTTTAGAATCATTTAAAAATGGTAATGATATTGCATAATATATTCTCTACCTCATTTATGGAGTAAAAAATAACAATGACTTGATCTTGTGATCTTATACGTGATTGATTGATTTTCTAGATCTCCAATTTTCACTAATTCAATAATTTTTTAAATAAAAGATTTGTTGTCATGTAAAATTGTAAAGTTGTTGACTATATATTTGTAACCAATGAAACATTATAATTGAATCAAATTCTATCAAAAAAAATTAAAATATACTTCGTATTGAATATGCACTTGAAAATGATTCCAAATTATTTACTGTATATAAATCAAATTTAGGTTCGATGCACAATACGTAGTAGTTTGTAACCCGTAAAATATAATTATATTATGGAGTACTCTATATTTCATTTTCTTTTAGTTAGCAGTGTTATATTATTAGCACCCGGTGCATGACTTGTAATAACAACAAATGTTAAAAATTAGCGGAAAAAAATTCAATAACATGATTTTGGTCACCTTAATAAAAACGTTTTGTTTTTACAATTGGTGCGTGGTGCTCATGGCTACTTGGATAACTCGTGAAACTCGAGGGTACTTGGATTGCTTGTATTTATTGAACTCCACTATACAAATAAATTCAACCATATACCACTTTTCACAAGTCACCATGTCCTCTATAGTCCTGTGCATTACTACCCATAAATGGACAATTAGGGATTTGTTGGAAATACTAGGGAGAATCATTATGGAGTACTTTAAGGAATGTTCTGTTTAGCTTAATTTTAGTTATGTTCAGTTCAGCTCTAATCAGTTCAGTTTATTTTTAATTTTATTCTCTCATAAACAATTCATTTCAACTCTATTCAGTTCAATTAAGTTGATTTCAGTAAATTAGAACAACGAGATCCTAAAATAATCGTCACATAATTGTGTATTCAACCATCACAAGTTAGACTTTAAGTGTGTGAGCTGGTGAGGTATCAACTAAGGGCTCGTTTAGTTCAGCTCCAATCAATTCAGTTCAGTTCAGCTTTTAGTTTCCTTTTTTCATAAAATATTCATTTCAGCTCATTTCAGTTCCAATCAGTTTAGTTCAGTAAATGTGAATAGACCCTAAAGTAGCTCATGGTTTCACCATAATCAAATTGCAGTTTAGGGCCAATTTTGATAGCTAAAGGTTCATTTGGCTATAACCGTGGTTATTTTATTTTTTCAAAATCATATTATACATAATACATGTTATAAAATAAATCAAAAATTCCCCTTTAAAAAAAATATAAATAAATAAATAAATAAAAAATTAGTCAAAATTATTAAATTCTTGATGATTTTAAAATGTCTGTATCCTAACCATTGTAAAAACCCGAACCCAAAATAACTCGACACGAAACCGAGTCAACCAAGGGTGGTGATGTAGCATTGTAGCCTAGTAAGCCGAGACAACTGAAACCTACATGCTACACCATTGCTAAAAATTACCCAGAACTCTCGAAGAAAAGAAAGAAAGAAAATGTGGAAAGACAAGCCTACTGGAATTAAGATCCTCTGGATATGGACCATCGGAACTGCTGCCAGTACTCTTTCTCTCTCCTCCCTTTCCTTCCTCATTTCTTCTTCTTATTACCAAGCATTTCCACTGATTTTCGTTTTCTCTCTCTTCCATTGCAGTTCTTCTTACTGGCGTTTCCAGAACCAGGATGCGGGACATGGAGAAGCTTTTGAATGAGCCACGACAACAGCAGCAAGGGATCTCTTCCGTTGATCATGTTTTGGTAGATGGTTCTTCACCCTCTGATGATAATATCATTAGGGAAGATAAATTATAACTTTATAAGGAAATCATCCCCTTTTTCAATTAAATTTGCAATTTTGTTTTATGGGTTTTGTTTGTTTTTAGTTGAATTTTAATAATGATTCTGGGAATTTTAATGAGGTTGTGCTGCATTGTTGCAGGAAAATTTGGTGTGGTTTTTTTGTAATGCATGCCAAGTGTTTGACAAAATGTTTCAATGAAAAAATAGAAATAGCACAGTTTGTGTTATTGTGATGATTTTTCTGCTCTTGTTTGGGCTTACTATTTTGCTTGTGCTGTTTTTGATTTTGACTACTGCCATGAACTTTGCTACCTATGTCCATTACATTTCCCTTACTCAATTTTACTATATGCTTCTCAATTTAGCTGCTTTCTAGTTGTATTAGTCAAGTCTTTTTTCTGCAACATTGGGGCTAAGGGACTCGATTCCAATTCTTTTTACGAACCTCCACTGATAACAAGAACTAATGCTTTGTTATTTTTCTACATCGGCCTAAATGAAGATCAGGACGGTTGAGAGTCAACTTTAGGAAATCAGCTCATTGTATCAATCCTCTTTTACTTAAAGCGTAGTAAGAGTCTTAAGGCGTGCTTAGTAATCTGGTTTTTGGCCTGGATGAATGAAATGGCTTGTTATAGTGTTAGTGGAACAAGAGCGTAAACAAGACAATAAGACTAAGAACCCTTTCGACAGGAAGAGTTGCACAACAAATCTTTAGTGAAATGATATGTGGTAACCATTTGGAAATAGCTTTTCTGATACTTTGTATTAGTTAGTGGTATGATTGTGTAAATCTGGACCTCTATAGGAGGATGTATACTTAGGTGGAGTAGGTGCTTGTCAACTTGTCGTTTTATATGAGTTGGATTTTCAATTGGGTGAATCCATTGCAAACATTTTCTTCATTTTCCTTGACCAAATCACCAGCTTAGGACTAAGAAGAAACATAAGAAAGCAATCTTGCAAGAAATCTTTATGAGTGCTTTTAACTCATTCTGAGTTGAGCTATGGGATCTTCATTCTCCTTGACTGAATCAGCAGCATAGGACTAAGAAGAAACATAAAAAGGCAATCTTGCAAGAAATCTTTGAGTGCTCTTATGTCATTATTCACGAAATCATGAGTTGGGCTTTGGAATTTTCTTCATTCTCCTTGACCGAATTACCAGCATAGGACTAAGAAGAAGCATAAGAAGGGAATCTTGCAAGAAATCTTTGTGAGTGCTCTTTTGTCACAAATCATGAGTTGCCGAGTTGGGCTATGGGGATTTTGCTATTTTGGATATGACAAGTTACTTAATACAATTGCTCTAATTTGTTGATTGCTTACTATGAAAGTGTGCATATGTTGCATGGAGGAATCACATATGCTTTGTAGTAAACTGACAGAGTGTGGTAAAATGGAGCACAAGAATGTTAGTGGTCACAACATTCATGAGTACCTGTCAGGGTTATCACCATATTCTAGACAATGTTGTGCGGTTCTCTGGATGCCCTAGATCTACATCTAATGAGAATTGAGATGTATTTTTCTGCCAGAATGATGGCTGATATTTGAGAAGTATGATCTCTAGACTTCGGTACTTTGAAGGATTCTAGCTGTTGTGCTTTAGGTGGTGATAATTTTGATTTCTCTTGTCTGGGAGGTTACAGGGAGAAGTAAATACTTTCTGAAGTTAAAAAGTCCATAGGGCAATCTGAAATGTATATTACCCTGTGAGATGCTTGAAGTTGTTGAAATACATGAGGAAGTGAGGATCTTGTCGATGTTTACTGCTCTTAGAACTTAGCAAATGTACTAAATTTTATGCTCATTGAAGATTTTAATGGACTTCTCATAGTTCTCAACTGCTAGGGAGAACTGGAGAAGTATTTCATTTGTTACTGTCGTTTTTACTATTTCCTTAGCCAATATGTGTATAAAATTTTATTTGCTATCAGCATGCCAGTCACTCAAGTCAGTAGAGGTGATACGAAGGTATGAATACAATAAATTAGACGGCTACTAGAAATTCTTCATGCTATGTTTTGCTTAGCACTTCCTGCGAATCGGTATTGTGATTCTGCTGAAATCCTGAATGATGCAATATTTCTGGTGCTGTCATCTCCACATTCTGGGCTGCTTGTCTCACTAGCTGGTAATTGTTAGTTGGGAGTTGTAAAAGGACACATGAACTTTCTCTAAGCAAGTGGTGCCTTTAAGACTTGCCCACTTAGTTGAAGCTAAGTAGATTTCTTGAAGTTTTTTTTATTTGTCTTGTCTCTGTCACTGTGTATGTGTTTGCATGAGCTTCACTTCCTGTGAATTGACATGTTTCTTTCTTGTACTTTTATTCTTAAGTTCTTTTTGAATTGTTCAACTTGGTGGATTGTACTGTGGTTCACAATTTGCCTTTGGAAATCCATATACAGATAATACTGATATATACATGTTCGATTTCAACTTATCGACATAAGGAAGTGTGAACTACAAATATTTCCTGAATTCAATTTTAACTCAGTAATAATTTTACTCTTTTTTTTTGGTTTGACCAATATACCTCTGAAATAAATACAGTAGTAAACTATAACTACATTACCTACATACATGAACCTTGATGTACAAGTAGAAAACTTGGCATCTCTAGTATGTTTAATGTTTTTTTTTTTTTTTTTTTTTTTTTTTTTTTTTTTTTTTTTTTAAATATATATTTTTTAATTTTTAAATTTTTATTGAAATTACTCTTTTATTGAAATTACTCTTTTGATCTCCTTTTCTCAAAATCATATTTGTGGGGCCTTTATTGATAGAAACGGGCTTAGTTGGAGGTTTGTTGGTATTTATGGCTCGCCGGAAACGGCCAACAAAGCTAAAACTTGGGATCTTGTGAGAGGTCTTTGTAATTCCCATGATGGTCCGATTCTTTTTGGAGGAGATTTCAATGAGATTTTATGTTATGATGAGAAGGAAGGGGGTGCGAGCTATGAGAGACGAGCTATGTATGATTTCCGCAATGTGTTAAGTGAGTGTAATTTGCATGATCTTGGCTGTGAAGGGCAATGGTTCACGTGGGAACGGGGCTTGACAGAACAAACTCTTGTAAGGGAAAGATTGGATCGATTTTGTTGCAATGAGGTGTGGCGCAATTTATACCCAGAAGCTGTTGTTGAAAATCTGGTCAGATTTAAGTCCGACCACTCTCCGATTTTATTAAAATTGGAGCGTGAGAAAAAGAAAAAAAGAAAGGGTGTGAAGACTTTAAAATTTGAGACAGCCTGGTTGTTGGATCCCTCGTGTGAAGTTGCTGTTAAAGAAGCGTGGTCGAGAGCTGCTGGTCTCTCTACTGAAGGCAGACTTGGTCTCACTTTGGAAGCGCTAAAAAAGTGGGGTGGGAAGAGGTTCTGTGATCTTAATAAGCAGATTGAGGAAACTGAGAAATCTCTCCATGAAGCCCAAGCTGGCGCTAGAACAGCTCACAATTTTGATCTTTGCGCAACCTTGGAGAAGAAACTGGATGCCTTGTTTGAGAAGCAAGAAGCCTATTGGTACTTAAGATCTCGAGCCTCTGAGATTAAGGACGGTGATCGTAACACGAAATATTTCCACCACGAAGCATCGCCAAGAAGAAGTCGGAATGAGATCAAGGGTCTTTTCGATGAAGTGGGGAAATGGCACTCTGATGAGGACGTGTTTGAAGACATTGTCCAGAAGTTCTACTCCAATCTTTTCTCATCTTCGGGTTCCTTCTACTGCTGATTGTAATCAGGTTCTTGAGGCTATTGTTCCCTGCATTTCTGCTGAAGATAATGACTGCTCCTTCGCCCCTTTGACAAAAAGGAAATTTATTCGGCAATTTGTGCTATGCACCCTTGTAAGTCTCCGGGTCCGGACGGGTTACATGCCATTTTCTATCAAAAATATTGGCATGTGGTGGGTAATGCAGTTTTCGAAAAGGTGAATAACATTTTGAGTGGAATTTTATCTCCGGAATCCATTAATAACACAAATATTGCTCTAATTCCGAAGATTAAAAATCCTACTTCTATTGCCGAATTTCGCCCCATTGCACTCTGTAATATTCTTTACAAAATTGTTTCGAAGGCTTTGGTGATGAGATTAAAAACAATTTTGCCAAATATTATCTCCGAAAATCAGAGTGCGTTTGTTCCGGTTGATAACGGATAATGCTCTTATTGCGATGGAATTGTTTCACACTATGAAGAAGAGAAGTAAGGGCCGCAAGGGGACCATTGCTATGAAGTTAGATATGAGCAAGGCATATGATAGAGTTGAGTGGACATTCCTTGATAAGTTACTGAAGAAGATGGGTTTTGCTGAGCAGTGGGTGAAGGTGGTCATGAATTGTGTAACCTCCGTCTCTTACTCCTTCATCATTAACAGGAACGTGTGTGGCAATGTGATCCCTTCCCGGGGACTTAGGCAAGGGGACCCTCTCTCGCCTTACCTTTTTATCATTATTGCTGATGCTTTCTCGGCTTTGGTAAAAAAAGGCCTCAGACCATAGGCTCGTTCATGGGGTTGGGGCTAGCAGGAGTGGGCCTAAGATTTCTCATCTTTTCTTTGCTGACGACAGTTTACTTTTTGCAAGAGCCAACCGAGTGGAATGCTCTAAGATAGTTGATATACTCAACATTTACGAAGCAGCTTCCGGACAGAAAATTAAATACGATAAGTCGGAGGTCTCTTTTAGCAAAGGTGTGTGTGTGTCGAAGCAAGAAGAGCTTATTCAGATATTGGGAATGCGTTTGGTTGACGAGCATGATAAGTATTTGGGAGTCCCTTCCATTCTGGGAAGATCGAAGAGAATTGTTTTTGCAGCACTTAAGGACAGAATCTGGAAGAAGCTTAATGGTTGGAAAGAGAAGCTACTCTCGAGAGCGGCCAAGGAAGTCCTTGTAAAGTCAGTCATTCAAGCAATCCCCTCGTATCTCATGGGAGTGTACAAAATTCCTAGTAGTGTTATTGATGAGATTAAATCGATGACGGCCAGGTTTTGGTGGGGTCACACCGATTTAAAAAGGAAGGTTCATTGGCTTAGTTGGGACCGAATGTGCCATCCTAAATGTCTTGGTGGGCTTGGTTTCCGAGACATGTCAATTTTTAATGAGGCACTCCTGGGAAAGCAGATTTGGAGGCTCATTTCCTCCCTGATTCTTTGCTTAGCCGAGTTATGAAGGGTAAATATTACCCCCATTCTGATGCTTTGAACGCCTCCTTGGGGCTTAATGGTAGCTATTGCTGGAGGAGTATCTAGAGTGCTCGAGCATTAGTCAAAGAGGGGCTGATTTGGAGGGTCGGGGATGGGTGCAAAATTGATGTGTATGATGATCCTTGGGTGGCTGATGATGATGGCAGATTTATTGTTTCGGACAGGAAAGATGGGATTAATTTGGTGCGTGATCTAATTGATGAAGATACTAAAGACTGGAATTATGAACTAATTGCTGAGAATTTTGTTGAGCGTGATGTTGCTTGCATTATGAAGATCCCCCTTAGTTGTCGTTCTCCAAATGATCAGATTACATGGGCCTTCTCGAATGATGGGGTTTACTCGGTCAAAACTGCTTATATGTTAGGAAAAAGATGCAATCTTGATGACTTTCACAAAGCGTGGGTGGTAATTTGGAGCCTTGACACGATTCCTAAAGTTAAGCAGTTTCTTTGGCGTGCCTGTTCGTCCTCTCTCCCTACTCGGAAGCTTTTACATTATAGACACATGAGTGAGGTTGACTCTTGCCCGTGGTGTACCTCAGAATGCGAATCCTTGGGGCATGTGCTCTCCTCTTGCAGTGCTGTCCGTGACTTGTGGCGTGAGCTTGACTGTGAGGATTTAATTCCCTCTGATATTAACTCTGATTTCAAAGAAACTCTTGTGAGCTGGCATGATACTCACTCGAAAAAGTGCCTCAAAGGGGTTGCATTACTCTGGTATATTTGGAGCAGGCGAAACGACAAAGTTTTCAATGGGAAAGATGTTCCTCATTTGGTGGTACGAGAAAGGGTGCTGAAATTGGTGGAGGATTGCTGCAAATATTTTGTCAAGATCTATGGGTCTATTGGGATGAAGAAGAGAAAGAGTCCTAAGATCTGGTCTCCCCCCCTGCTGAGTTTGTTAAAGTTAACTGTGATGCGTGCTTACGAGATGAAAATTGGGTTGGCCTAGGTGCTGTGGTGCGTAATGGAGAGGGTGAAGTGCTTTGTGCAGGTACTCGTCGCACTAGGGGATGCTGGCCTGTCGAGATTGCAGAATGTAAAGCGATTGTCTTCGGAATTAATCTTGCCCGCAGGTTTGGCTTCACCAAGATCATGGTTGAGTCTGATAGTCAGATTGTCATCAATAGACTCTCGAAGGCTTGCTCTTTCTTTTCTGATTTAGTTTCGATTTTAGATGATGTGATGTTCATTTGTAAAGACCTTGAATTTGTCACTTGGTCTCATATTCGTAGAGATGGCAATGCTGTGGCCCATCATCTAGCTAGGATAGTACCGTCTGATAGGGAGCAAGTGTGGGTAAATGTTTGTCCCCCTGCTATCGCCCCTTATGTACTCATGGATAAACTTTCTATCACTTAATATATGATACTACCAGCGCTTCTCAAAAAAAAAAAAAAAAAAAAAGCTAGGTTGCCTCAATTTTTATGTGGTTTGTCATTTTAAGCTTGTTTGATTAGTTTTTTTTTTTTTTTTTTTTTTTTTTTTTTTTTTTTTTTTTTTAAAAATTTTTTTTTAGTAAACATGGTCTCATCAATCTCTCTACTTTATTTTCTAACTTATATATAAATGACAAAAATATTTTTCAACTCAATACAACTCTTAATAAAACATTTCGTATAAGTTGAGCTATGAGGCAAACATTAGGAAATGTAGGGAGTATTTTCTAATACTATGTAAATCATGCGAAGTATAATTATAATATAATATGAAAAGTTATTGGAAATACAAAATACATGCACTCGCTCCATATGTAGTAATAGCTTTATCTATTTATTCACTCGCTCCATATGTAGTAATAGCTTTATCTATTTATTTATATACTTATTCACATTCATTGTAGTATGTAGAACACTATTCCATAAACCATACTTTTAAGTAGGAGAGATTAGATATAAGATGGAGTACGTAAGATGTTGTAAGCTACTTTAGCAAGAAGTTGGGTTTTCTGTATTTGATATAGCACCATGCCCACTAATTTAAACTAAGATTTAACTTATAACTTTTATTAGTACGAGTATTGTATTAAATTATCATAAAGTAATTACGATAGTTTTTCCATATATGAAAAAAAAAGAAAAAAAAAAAAACGCGAAAATACACGTGTAGCATGATAATCCCTTGAGAGGATTCCAGCTGCGTTTGGTAACCTGGATTATTGTCTAGGGATAACATAGTCACAGGTCGGCCAAGGTGGGGTGAAGAGAAAAGCCAAGATATTTCTAATATCTTGCATGCTTAATTAATTACTCCCTACATATTTTCCACTTGTCCATAACTCCATACTTTTATCACCGTACTACAACCATATTGAAGATTGAAGGGTGGGATGGCATTGATAATTATAGCTCATTAGAGGTTATCATGGTTGAGGTTAAGCGCGTTTTGTGTGCAACTAGTTATAATATTAATTAAGTGAGGGTCTGTTCTTATTGACTGAACCGAACTGAACTGAAATGAAATGAATATTTTATAAGAGAAGGAAATTAGGAGTTGAACTGAACTGAATTTCAACGTATGAAAACAGACCCTAACCCCTGTAATACCTATTGAATAATCTCTAACACTAGCCGAATAACCCCTATAATACTTACGGAGTAATTCTTGTAACACTAACCAAATAACTCATGTAGCACTTAAACGGTGTGGCCAGTCCATATAAAAGTTTTATTTATTTATTTATTTTATACTCCTTTACGGTTTAGTCTATTCTTTTTTGTTCTAATGATTATTTACATTCTATATAGGCCTACGACCTACCTCTTTACTATATTCCATAACAATTAATTTATTAGTTGATTAATATCTAACTTTAATTTGGTTTTTTTTTTTTACAAATATAAAAATAAAATGTTATTATGGTTAGATTAGTCACTATATTTTCATAATACTACCTCCGTTTCATATTATTTGCATTGATTAAACATTTTTTCTCTTTATTTTATTTTATGTTAAATCGTTGCAAATAATATAAAACAGAGATAATATCACTTTTTATTAGTTTAATAAATTAATAGATAATAAGTTAAAAATACTAAAGATTAATACCTGTCAAAATGATTCGTTTATTCAAATACAAATGTGATATGTTTATAGCCTATATTACGAATCGTATAAAATAAGTTACAACTAAAAATAATCTTACAAAAGATACAAAAATAACATACTCGATTACTCATTCTTCATTGCCCATAGAAAGTCAAGAAACAAAATCACTCGTCGATGTGTGAGTTTTACCCGATCAAGGGCAACAACCCTTAGCTTAAGCCTTCTCCCAAAAATATCTAATCTGAGGTGCAATTATCGAGAGAACAAAAAAAAATATTTTATACTGATATAAGTTTTGGTGTCCTAAGTTTTTCCATTCTTCCATCTCTCTCTCTTTCTCTCCGCCTCCTCTTTCATCTTTCTCTCTCTTCTTCACAGCTTCGAAAAAACTCAGAAACTCGCTCACTTCTTTCGATCCGTCGACGCCTTGTTTATGAGGTAATTTCTTCTTCCCTCTTCTTTTCATTTCCCCATTTTTCTCTGATTTTTTCTTCATTTTTAATTTGGGGTTTTCTTTTTCTAGATCTATTTTCTTCTTTTATTATCATAAGATAATTTTACGCAGTTTGTTTTATTTATTGATATATTAATCACTGGTCGATCGAGTATGGTCTGGTAATTTGATTGTGTTTTTTTAGTTGGTTGAATTGTTTAATTTTTGTGGGGATTGATTGATTTCCCCCTTTTCTTCAGCTAGGGTTTCTTTTGAATTGTGAATTTAGGGTTTCTGTGTTATTTTCTTGAATTATCTGTTGAATTGATTGATTTTGCCTGATTATATTTTAAGAAAGGTTGATTTCTGGGATTTGATTTTCTTTTGAATGGATTGATTATTAATTTCGACTGATTAATTGATTTTTTGTTTTGTTGTTATTGTTGCAGCTCGAAGGAGAGACCCACTCTAGGGTGAGTTTCGTTATCTTTAATTTTAAATTAATTATTAGTTTGTTGTTGACAGTTGAGGTTTTTCATTTAAGGTGTCACTGTCTACTGAATCATAATGTTTGTAATTGATTAGGGTTAGTGTTGTTTTTGATTTGGAGGAAGGGTTAGGTTAGGTGTATTAATTTATGATTATGTTAGCTTTCGCGATGTGATTGATTAAGTAATCGAACCTTTGACTGACCAGATATTTAAGTGGGTATTATAATGAAAGTAATTGTTCATGTTTAATCACTCTACTCTATGCTGTATATTGGTCTTTTTGAGTTTCTGTTTTTTAGTCTAGGTGTCTTGTTTATAATATTGTTATCAGAGGTGTTTTTTGAAGTTTCCATTGATTATTTTGTGCGTAAATTCTCATCCACTGATTTGGTTATCTTCTTTAGTGGTACGCGGATCAAGACCCGCAAACGGAATATCGCAGCTCCTCTGGACCCTGCAGCATTTTCAGATGCAGTGGTCCAGATATATTTGGATAATGCTGGTGATCTGGTAATTATATGCCCACATTTGCTCACCAACTATTTTTAAAATCTGACTAGACATTGCTATGAATACGCACAGTGATCTAATACAATATCTACGATCCGCAGGAACTTATCGCAAAGAGCATTGAATCTTCAGAACTCGACTTTTCAAGATATGGGGATACTTTCTTTGAGGCAAGCATCTTATACTTACTACATGGTGATGGAGTTTAGTGCGAACATATCTATGCTATATTCTGCTATTTCGGTTTGTGTGCTTTACATAGGTATCAATGGCATGTCTTTACTTAGCCCTACCTATGGAAGTACCTTTAAGGCTGTTAGTCTATTGAGAAATGTTTCTTGTGTTAGTCATGCTTGCTTTCTTTTCCAAGTGGTAGCTTCTAAATATGAGTAGAGCTATAGCTGATGTGTTTTGAAACTGAAAATAGACTTCATCCATTCAGTGTTTGTCTTGGCCATCAGTCACAACTCTTTTGTGAAATGAATAAAGAGATTTATTGCTGTGGAATCTTTCTCTAGGGTGAAAGAAATAGGGGTGGGATGGAAACTCAGTATATTCATTCACCCTTTTGCAATTCTGTCATGTAATGTAACACTAACAGCACCAAGGATTTTCTAGAAGTTCCATTTGTTTATCAACATGACCCTTCAGGACTTGGTGCATGCTCTGGTTGTTTCAAATTACACCTGGTGCTCCTTTTCTCCAATATGTTTGTTTAAAAAAATAAAAATGGATATTAAGGAACTGGTCCATATGATTACAATTTGATAAATGTAAATTAAGTACTTCCTATCATAAATCTATAAATTGTGCAAAAGTTTGGAATGGCCCAAAAAACGTTAGTTAAACATTACATGACGTAGGTAGCATTGTTATCTTATGTTTTATTAGATGTGCACGATTTTTTGTTAAGCTTCAGGGGAAGGGGCAAGATGTATGCACTCTTTTGTTTGGTTTAGGGGTTTATCTATTGCTTTGCTTTCTGAGATGTTTATGAAGTGTTAGAAGTTGAGAATGAAACTCTTGTATTATCTCTGCCTTACACATGTCATTTGACTATTTCTTGATATTAATTGAATTCTTAGATTGGCACTCTGAGACATTCTGTATTTCTGTATGCAATTTTAAGTCTGGCACTTTTTAAACTTTTTCACACTGCCCAGAATATAACAATTCTTATATGCAGGTTATCTTTACCGGGGGCCGCACACAGCCTGGAACAACCAAACCTGATGAGGGGGAGCGCCACACTTACTCTGTAATTCACTGTGAGCCCACACGTGAAGATATTTTGCCATCTGTATTCTTTATACAGAAGATTTTGCGCCGAAGGCCGTTCCTTATCAAGTACCTTGAAAATGTCATGCGAAGATTCTTACAGTCTTTGGAGCTTTTTGAAGACAATGAAAGGAAAAAATTGGCAATATTCACTGCTCTTACTTTCTCCCAGAAGCTGTCAGGTTTGCCACCAGAAACAGTGTTCCAACCCCTCCTCAAGGACAATCTCGTGGCAAAGGGGCTAGTTCTTACATTTTTGACAGAATTTTTTAAGGAGTTTCTTGTGGATAACACACTAGATGACTTGATTGCACTCCTGAAGCGTGGTAAAGTTGAAGATAAACTTCTGGACTTTTTCCCATCTTCTAAGAGATCTCCTGAGGCCTTTTCTGAACACTTCACGTGAGTTCTCTCCTCTGTTTTTATGTTTTTTTTTTCCTTGCATTGAATGTTATTTTAGAAGTCTATGTTTCAGTATAGTATTAGTCAACTTTGTCTTGTGTTTCCAAGCTTTGTAGTATACTGGTTTTCCATGGGTGTTACAGTTTAGTACTACAATTGTTTTACTTCAAGTTAGTCAGGCACTTGATATATGTCAAATTGTGTTCTCCTACCTTTCCTAGCTGTCAATCTGATAGCTAATTCTCCTTTTTCAGAAAGGAAGGCCTTGTTCCATTGGTCCAGTACAATGAGAAAAAATTATTTGAGCTGAAGCTGGCAGAAATGAAGTCTGCATTAACGACTCAGATAGCAGAGGAAGCTGATGTAGAAGAAGTGATTGAAACTGTGAAACATCACGTGAAAGAGTCTAAGCTCCCTGATATTGAGATTGTGCGCCTCTTATGGGATGTTATTATGGATGCTGTGCAGTGGTCTGGGAAAAATCAACAGCAGAATGCTAATACTGCGTTGCGCCAGGTATGCTTTGGATCCACGCCAATGCCTAAGCCTTATTATTTTAGGTTCTCACTTTGGTTAGAGCACATAAAATGATATTTACACATGGTCGGTTTTGTTCGGGCAAAATTGCAAAATTTGATTCCTATATTTTATATTTTAAGTCCTTTTGCCCTTGAGGATTGTTGTTATTCTTGGCGTAGTATCAGTGTTTGAGTTGTGAATTTTAGTTATAATCTTATTATTGTTAATAAAACTGAGGTTCTGGTCTTCCCCCTTCTAAATTATGATGTACTTATCTTTATTTACAAGTCTGCATGAGATCAAATGCTTTATGTGATAGATAATTATGGCCCCAAAATAGCATGACGTGCCTTTTGAAGCTACTCTATGTGCCTGCAATTAGTCCGCCGCTTTTGCTATCATCTTTATGATTTTAGCTTTAATAACACACTATTGTATTGGCGTACCAATGAGACTTTAAGCTTTCTCATCTGATGAAGTTATATTTCGAATCTGATAGGTCAAAACCTGGGCAAAGCTCTTAAATTCCTACTGTACCAGTGGAAAGCTTGAATTAGAACTCATATACAAAGTCCAGATCCAATGCTATGAGGATGCTAAATTGATGAAATTGTTCCCAGAAATAGTCAGATCTTTGTATGACCAGGATGTGCTTGCAGAAGACACCATCTTGCACTGGTTCCGTAAAGGAACAAATCCCAAGGGAAGGTAAAGTTTTCAAAATCCAGATCATAAAATTGAAGTGGTCTTTGATGTGTCTCACATCTGATTTCTGAATTTTTTGCTGCTGATTTGTTTGGGTTTTTTTGTTATTTGACATTCTTCTTTTTAATTTTGGCATTTTCTAGGCAAACTTTTGTGAAATCACTTGAGCCCTTTGTGAAATGGCTGGAAGAGGCAGAGGAGGAAGAATGAACTCAGTATTATTGTAGGAGTTCCCCTACCTGTCCTTCAAGTTCTCTTTGTCCTTTAACGCTTTATGCGCCCTTGCTAGGACCATGAAAATATTTGATGTTGTGTTTTTGAATTTCTGATGACACGATTTGAGTATTTGCAATAATCTTTCGTTTCCTATCTACCATGAGTTTGTTGTGCCCCCCATTGATGATTTGATCGGTTTTGTATTATGAAATGGTTTTTAAAGCAGTCATTGCAGCAAATTACGAAGTTCTTTTACATTTTTGTTAATGTCTTGGATCATTTGTATGCGTTCATCATGTTCAATCAGCATTGCATTGCTTAAATGTATGCTCTTTTTTTTTTTTTTTTTTTTTTTTTTTTTTTTTTTTTTTTTTTTTTTTTTTATTGACAAAAGAGCTTAAATATATACTTGTATATGCAAAATTCAATTTGATTGATATTCCTACTTGTATATGATATTTGCCATATACGAAGTATATCTTATGGTCAAATGTTAATGACTAATTCTAGCCTTGCTAAGTTAAAGGTACATGAACAGAACGCCAAAAGATTCAAACGTATTTTAAATTTAGCTAATTTAATTAGTCACTCTTACATGCCTTAATTTTCTGTTGGTCTAATTCTAATCCTCTAAGGTCTCGGTTAGGTTTTTCTCTTTTTGATTAAACATTGTGAATTTTGTGATCTTAAGGGGTTGTTTGGTTACACAAAGAAAATGGGGGAAGTGAAAAATCATGGGAATTTGAAAATACATGAGTTGTTTGGTTGACAATAAAAAGTGTAAATGAGGGAATTGCAAATTCATGAGAATTGTGACTTCCCATAAAATATGGGAAGTTAATTACCTAACCTCCCCTAGGTAGGTCAAACTTCCTATGATTTGCAACTTTCCTCATGCCAATCAAACAACTTTATACAATTCCCATGATTTTGATGTAGGAATTTAATTCTCATAAAATACAAATTCCTATGGGAAGTAATTTCCCATAGCAACCAAAGGACACCTAAATTTCTCTCTCCTTCTAACCAAGGACGGATCTAGAGAGTGGGGAGCCTAGGCTATGGCCTGTCCCAAGATCCAAAAAAGTAGAGTAGTACATATAATCCATTTTAGTAAACACCAAAAAAAATTATATTTAATTCATTTTAGTTAAACTATAATAATTTGGAAATAACTTGAATGAGTTAATTGTGTTATTCCCCATCTAAAGTTTGGATTTCAAGATCATGACTTTTTTTTTTTTTTTTTTTTTTTTTTAATTGCTATTTTTATTGTTCAATGTTCAATATATATATATATATATATATATATATATATATATATATATATATATATATATATATATATATATATATATATATATATATATATATTTTTTTTTTTTTTTTTTTTTCTTTTTTGAGTCATTAAAGACCGGGTCGGGGATCAGGCTTAAACTCTCAATTTGACGCGTGTATAATTAAATAATCTTTCTTCTTATTATTTGTTGTATAAATCTATGTAAAGTTAATTTATAATCGTCATTGAGCACCACTACCTTATTGGCATAGATTATTCTAAAATAAAAATGATATTGTGCAAGTTCAGAAGGTTACTATCAAATAAAATTCAATCAAAGCATTAGTGGCATTACAAAATATGAAAATAGCCATATAAAGTCCTTTGTACAAATTATGTGATATGTAGGATTTATTCCGCAAAAGACCAATATAACGAATTGTTCTGTTGTAATTGCATAATCACCAATTTTGTAGAGCCTTGAATTAGTATTGTCAGGATAAACAATCAATGTCTCTCAAAAGATTGGAAATTTTAATACATGCATTAACTAAAAGCAAATCTGTTAATGCAATCCAAAACCATTTTTAATTTCAAATTGAACTGAAAACTCCAATCTATGTGATCCATACTGCTCCATATTGACAAAAGTGGAGCTGTAAAATACCCTTTAAGTAAAATACCCTTTTAAGTAAAATACAAGCTGAAAATCCACATTTAAAACATTACATACACTAATACCATATTGCGCGACTATAAATCTAAACCATTATAGGTAGAAAACGATCATGCAAAAGTGACCTAAACACCGATAAGTAAGGAAATTTCAGTACAAAAATCCAGAAAAGTTGATAATATAGAGCAAAATGCAGTTTACAATCAAAACCAGAATGGGGTGAAAGTTATACAGCATTGCCCTATGGTGAAGGGAAAGGGGTCAATTAAGACAACCTAACTACATCCCATTTACTAGCTCTAATCAGTAATCACATGTAATATGTACATACAGAAGAGAGCTGCCTTGAGCGTGCAGCGAAACTGTTTCCAAAACTAACGAAGTTAGTTGAGCAAATTCATACTAACAGTCTAAACCCATCCAAGAAATTAAAGAGGGCGACTTTCTATAACAGCTTACTTGTACTGCAGATCATTTAATTTGACACGGGAGAAAACTGAGGATCCTTATTTTTTTTGCTAAAAATGTTAAAGAATTGTTCACTGTACTTCACAGCAAGTCGTCTGCATTCTGCAAGATCTTCCTGCTGCACTTGATCCACTGACTTCTTCATTTGGCCGCTTGGATCCCCATCTATAAGTAATTTTGCCAGAGCAGACACACTGGAAGCAAGATACAAGTTTTAGGCAAAATAACAAGTTAAGTTTTTAATTGTTTATTTGATGGTGAAAAGTAGTATTCTAATGTTATAGCATGGTATGATCTTGTCATATTAAATGGAAGCATTAGTAAATGTGATGCAATTGCATGAAGACAAGAGAAACGTACAAAAATGACTAATCGAATAATTCACATCAGAAAACCTACAATTATTTAAAATCCAATATATAGTAGTAATTACCTGCTAATGTCACATTCCTCCAATCCTTTTGATAAGACAGACATTTTTAACCAATACAATGCACACACTGCCTTGGCACAAAGGTCATCATCCTGTTCGAAAGCACAGACTATATCATATTCCAGCTTATAAGGAATCCTTTGCCGAAGATATGTCAGTAACTCTTTAGCCTGAGGGCACAACCAATTATTGGATTTGGGGGTTCCATGATTATAATTACTGTCATTGCCATTCGAGAATCTAGACAATGCCACCATATCTCCTCTCCTGTGCTTTTGTTTATATTTTTTTGGTGATGCTAATTTTTGCTCCTGAGAAGTGCTAAGTGCATGGTCACTTCTAGAAGCTGACAAAACAGCATTTGTTGGTTCCTGCTTGGATTGTTCACACATCACATTATTGAGTTTCTTCATCTTATGTAGTTGGTGCCTTCGCTGCTCTAACAAACTCCCAGGACATCGTCCTTTGTCTTTGACACCGTTTTCATCATCACTGTCGATGATGATAGGGTCAGCAGACGTAGACCTCTTGCTGCCAGAACCCACGTCATCTCTTGAAGTTTCAGTCTCAAAATCCAATTTCCTTTTGAGCCTTTCTGCAGCTGCCAGAGATTGCTTGCCAGGCTTCAAACTGCATTTAGGTTCAGTAATGCGAGCAACAAAAGCTGCATCTGGAATAAAAGAGAAACTATTAAAAGGAAAGTAAAGAAACGTATTTCTATAACCACGTATAGTAAGATCACATAACTCTTCATAAGTTAAAGATATCGAATCATGGCTCTTCATAAATAAAAAGGATTAACAAAACAGACGAGTAAGTTAAGCAAATTATAGATTCCAGCAGGCTAAAACAGTCACTTGTTTGCTCAACTATATCAAAAGCACATTTCTAACATATAGTGATTCCAGATGCGACTTTTCACACTCATAGCAGGACCAAGATCCTCCTTCTTCAAATCGCCTATACCATAACAGCAGTGCAATGTACAATTTTTCATAATGAATGATCTATCCTAGCTCCTTTAACTAAGTAATCAATGAACTAGAATATTTCAACACTTCAGGTTTCTTTAGGCCTTGTCATACCTAGATTGTTTCATGATCAAACTGCAAGAAAGCATTTTATGGTATCTCTCACTTAATTTCCATGAGTTCAATAAGTGAAAATATAAAACAAAAAAAGTGACGTATATAAAACGATTGACAGCACGTACAAGAGAAAGCAAATTTGATTAGCAAAATAAAAATGTATGAATATCAAAGTAGAAGAAAAATGGGATATGCATTTTAATCTTGCATGGATTCAGTATCTTTTGGGCGGATCTAACAACCCTAATATTGCAAGGGTCATATAAAAATAATTTTGTTATGAACTTGACAATGCTAATCACAAGTAATAAATAAGGAACTCCTGTAGCAAATTACTAAGCAGCGAGATTCTAGTAAGATTAAACAAGCAGATGTGAGGTATTAAACAAGGAAAGAGTCATGTAAAGTCCTTCACACTCAAGATGAAGCGTTATTTAATCCACAAAAGCACGTGCAAACGACACATGTTCA
Organism: Chenopodium album; assembly: GCF_948465745.1. Lineage (NCBI taxonomy): Eukaryota > Viridiplantae > Streptophyta > Magnoliopsida > Caryophyllales > Amaranthaceae > Chenopodium > Chenopodium album. The sequence goes on along the minus strand of NC_137837.1, from coordinate 3,421,190 downwards.
CGTCATCATTTCAAGCCTAAAAATTTAATCACTGCAGTAGTAATGCCAACCTAGCATGCAGTTGCATCCACCAAATTCAACAAGGTAAGATTGTCCTCAAGCATGCACCGAGTAATTGCATGCAATGATGTATGCAATAGCAATATACATGAGATACGAGCCAAATTTTATTGATTGCTCAAAGGGCAGAACTTGTTAGCAGGTTAACAGCGCATTCAAGCAAATGAATAAGCCCCTTAGATGCATGGTTCCCCATTTTAAACTACCAGGGTTCATCGATAATCACCAGCAAGTCAAACAAAAGGACCAAAACCCTAATACATGCCACAACAGTCATTGTATTAATTCATTTCCTCAATCCAAACTCCTTGAAATATTTGTGTGTGTGTGTGTGTGGGGGGGGGGGGGGGGGGGGGGGGACTTGCACCTTTAGTTCGAAACCTAGATAACAAGATACGTGAAGAGAGCTTGATGAAACAGCAAATACGGAATGGATGTAAATGCACAAAATGTCAAGAACCTAGCCTATTTAAGGGATAAAAGATTATAGACTAAAAATAACTCAAACGGTATACTTTGAGACCAGAAAGTGATGCTATTTTCTTAGATTACATTACCTTTACCTATGCCCTCAGGCCTCAGCCCCTCAACAGCTTATCTTATCCTCAGATAACTCTAATGAACGACATAGGCAACCACATTGATCTCTTAAAACCTTGCACTTAGCAAAAAAAAAAAAAAAAAAAAAAAAAAAAAAAAAAAAAAGGTGCAGTGATTTTTTTGCCGTCATTAATATAGAAGTTTATTTCTTTTTTCGACTAAATGTCAATCCTATTCACCAAATAAATAACCATTTCATGATATCAATTAGCCGCATTACACTACTGCGTATGGTACATTACAAAGAACTTGTGCTACAAATTTGTCTCAAAACTGCCAAAACAAAATAAAAAACATCCATTCTCTGCCAAATATTTGCTGAAAGAAAAAAGAAACAGCCTGGCCACACAAGATATAAAACCAAATTTCACTGCATAATATAGGTCACATATGTAAATGAAAGTAATATATAGCAACACAATATTGATCGAATACAAATAGCATCATCGAAAAAGCATAAACCTGCTTCCTGATGGATTCCATCTTCAGCCATTCCTGCATCGAGAGCCTTTATGATTCCAGAAAAAACTTTTCCAACAGGTGCATTTGCAAAATTTGCATCTCTCTCCAAATCTTTGCACATAAAAGTGAACATATCACCTTCAAGCTTCGAAACCAGCTCATTCACCAGCACCAAATTTGCTTTTAGCATCATGTTCTTTTTACCTAAATCCTCTTTCTCAATTTTCAGTTTTATAATGTCTTCATATCTCTCTTTCTCAATTTTTATTTTCTCTCTTTGTAATTTATCCACTAGGTCATCATTTTCTTTCTTAATTTCTATTTTCTCTCCTTGCAATTTATCAACTTTGTCTAAGAGCTTCTTAATCTTCTCATCCTTCCCTTCATTACTTTTCTTTAGCTCTTCAACACGGGCATCATACTCAGCCTTACACTCCTCTAAATGTGGATTTGACACTCTCATGCCCTGAAATTCATCCCACCGCGCCTTAAGTAGGTCTTTAAGTTGCCTTTGCTTATCCTCCTGCTCCTTACACAACTCCATTTTCTCTACTTTCAATTTATAATATTCAACCAAACGATCCTTATCTTTGATCTTTTCCCTACACCCCTCCAACACTGCCAATTGAGCCTTAAATTCAGCATTTTTCCTCTCCACAATCTCATTCATTTCAACTTCCTTTTCAAAACCCAACTCCAACAATTTTCGATCTAATTCCCGCTTCCCTTCCTCCAATTTTTGAACCTCACCCTCCAAACTATTATACCTCTTAATGTAAGACTCTTCTTTCCCCTTTGCCCGGGTAATATCCCTTTTTAATTCCCTCAACAAATCATCCTTTTCATAAATATCGCGCTTCAATCGACAACATTCCTCCTCCATCACACAATACTTTATCTTCCAATCCCCAAGATCAGCCTCCAAAATGTCATTCCTTTCCCTCAAACTATTTACAATTTCCTCTTTCTCCTTCAACAAAACCTCCTCCCTTTCCTTCAACTCCTTTACTACTGCCTTATAATCGATATCTAAACACAATTTTCCCTCAGACAAAACAACATCAGAAATTGACTGATGTTGTGAAACCCCAGAACAATTATTGTTCCTGGGTGATTCTCTGTTCGAATCATCGCTCATTTTCTAGAATTTCTACTACCCACAACACAAAAATGACGGAATTCCACTAATTTAACATCAAAAATTCAACCCTAATGAGTAATTTCAATGAAATCTGCATGAAAGACAATAACTTTTCATCAAAATTCTATCAAAAAAAGTGTAAAATGAGTGCAATCAATACTCTAAACATGCAAAAATTCATAAGAAGTAAATACAAAATTCTAAGGAGGTTCAACCCCATAATTCAAGAACTCACCTTTTTGAGTTGAAATCAATCTGAAATTTGCGTTGATTGTACACAACAAGAAGAAACACTGTAGACTGGAATTTTGGTTGACGTTGAAAAGGGAAGATTAAAAACGTTACTAGGCGGGTGGAGAAGAGAAAGGAGACATGAAGTGAAAATGTAAGGGCATTTGTCCAATTTTGTCACTGTTTTGTTGATTTATTTATATTCAAACTTTTTACAAAGACATGATTTTTGTGTGTTCAATTCACAATCCTCACAAGTTACAATTGACAAGTGTTATGAGAGTGAGAGATATCTCAAGTGGTTATAGCTCCTTTTTTAGTTTCAGTCTTTTAGGTGATCAGTGATCTTGGGATTGATTCTCATCACCCGCTTGTGTGGCTCTCTAAACACCATATATGAAATACTATTTTTGTCGTTATTGGATAACAATGCATGTAAAAAAATTTCGTTAAGAAAATGCACGTAAATATTTACGTGTAATGAAAAGTGTATACACGAATACCTAGACTACATGTCGGAGGAAAGGGATAATGACGCTAACTATTATGTACACGTGAGGATCGTTGTCGTATTATTTTGATAGCACATCAATATTAGATTTTATTATTTTGAATATACATAGATAACCCTTAGTTAATATCGTGAATTGAACAGAACTGAAATTAAGCTGAAATGATGAATAGGTCTGTAGTCAAGTGGTGTATTATTAGATTCATCTCAATATTTCATAATATGATTTTTTTTATATAAAATATGTTTAAAGTTGAAATATATGCATTGGGAAACATAAACCCGCAATATACAGAGGACGGAGAAACCAAGGAGGTAAGTTTTGTATTTAATAAAAATTAATTGTTATCCCATGTATGAAAAGATCCATCAAATATCCTAAAATCTAAAAATTAATGTTTGATATCAAAATAATTTCTTTCCACATATATCATATTGTGTTCATATTTACAATTTATTTAGTTCATTTCAAAATAATTGATAGTTCTCTTAACCTTTAATTTGTGAAAATAATAGGTGGGGACTATTAAATGAGTCATTAATCTATTATCCTCCGTACTTTTATTAGACACTCATTTCTAACATTTATTATTCACATAATTAAGAGAAATCAATAACAATATATTAAAAGACACACCATCAATGACACGTGTCATCTTCTGGTGTGTCCTATGTATATATATATATATATATATTTTTTATATATATATATATATATATTTTTTTTTTAAAAAAAAGTAAAACTTTTTAAAAATTGATAGAAAATATATGCAAAACATTTACTTCCAAAATTTAGGAAAAAAAGTCGTACGTAGAATAATATATTTATAAACTTAAATATCTAATTATATCTTTGTATAAATAAACTCCTATATTAGTAATTACTCTTTGATGTATAATGATTATTTATAGTAAAACAAAATATGAATATATATTTTTCAACTTAACATAGTTGGTGAATTAAAAATTATCATATATATTTGAAATAAAAAAAAAATGTTCAAAATAGAAGAAAGCAATATAATTTGTATTCAAAAAAAAAAAAATATGTTTTAAGTAGCTTATTTTGAGATAAAATAAAAATAAATACTTAAATTGATACTTCGTGACAAAGATTGAAAAACCGTGCATGGCACGGGATCTAACCTAGTAGGACTCTAATAAAAAGACGGAGGGAGTAACTATTAATAAAACAAAGTATGCTGACATCACCATTGCCCATGTGTCGCTCTATTAACAAAAAAATTCCCGCCTAAATGCAATGATGATGTCATTATTTTTTTTGTGTGTAGCTATCATATTTAATTCATTACAACTAAAACCTATCAGATTATTGTAGGAAATTGAAACAATTTTAAATAGCTAACTAATAAATTACTTCTTATATTAAACTATATATTAAACGACGTTAAACAGGTATGATAGTATATCATAATTTTGATGAAATTTAAAAATATTAAAATTATAAATATTTTTGTATGTAATACTTATTTATATTCATTTATAATAGCCATTTTTTTAACATGTATAAATTACAAATAGGTTTTATATCTAATCTAGTGTAAAGTCAATTAAGTTAGTGAATATACTCCTTCTATTTCAAAATGAATTGCACGGTTTGGCTTTTGCATTATTTATATACACTACTTAAACTACTGTTGGTGCTTAATACGGAGTACAAAAGATTGACCTATTAGAATGGTTTCAATTATAATTTTCAAAAACCTTTTTTTTCACTAATACTTATAAATTAATAATTAAAAATATTATTGGTCAAACATCAGTTAACAAATGTTGTAGTGATAATTGAGACTACACTCGGTATGGAGGATCCGTGTTCGACCCTCTCAACAATAATCGGAAGGGGACTAAAACCTAATCACTCAAAATTGATCCTCAAATCCAGATTAGCTCAAAGGGTGAATCGGGAAGAACACAAAAAAAAAACACTCGATTCACCCTTTAGGCTAATTTGTATTTGGGGCTCATTTATATGTGTATGAGAAATTGCCAACAAAAAACACATGTGGAATGGCCAAAAACAGCGTGGGAAAAACCGTTGACGCTTCCAAAAAGCGGACACTTCCACACCATTCCAGTTTTCCTCATTCTTTAGGAGAGAGAAAAACATCATCTTCCTTTACTAAACTCACGGCTCACCAACTATCCGAGCTCCAGAAAACCCAAAAATGGCGGCTTTCATGGCAAGAGCTTGCATTCTCCCAACAATGTCAATCTCTTACCCTAATCCTAACCCTAACAATCTCCGTTCAGGCCGCTCACACTCAGTTGACGCATACTACATTAAACGCGCCGTCGAATTGGCCGACAAATCCGCCGGATTTTCATCACCTCACCCGAATTTCGGTTGTGTAATTGAAGCCGGAAGAATCGTCGGAGAAGGTTATTTGTATGCTCAGGGAACTACTGCGGCGGAAGTTCAGGCTGTTGAAGCTGCCGGCGAGTGGTGTCGTGGTGCCACGGCGTATCTTAACATGGAGTGTGGTGATTGTCATGGTGAACGTACTGCTGTTTCTGCTCTTGTTCAGGTTTTTGCTGATTTTTTTTTTCTTCATGATTTTATCTTTCTTCAATTTGATCGATTTTTGCGGAATTTAGGGTTTTGATTTGTGAAATTGTGGATTTTGATATTGAATTGTTGTTTGTGTGAATTGTGGTGAGTAGGCAGGGGTGAAGAGAGTGGTGGTTGGAATGAGACATCCGTTGAAGCATTTGAGAGGAGGAGCGATTCAAGCGCTTCGAAGTGAAGGAATTCATGTTGATGTGCTTGGTGAGGATTTGCAAAGCGATGTTGCCGAGGTTTTTTTTTTTTAAATCAATTTTTTTTTTTGTTATAATTCTTAATTCCATGTTTATTAATTTTGGCTTTTTGTAATTTTTATTTGATTGCCATGATTTATTACTTTGTTTTCTCTTTGGTTGCATCTTAAAAATAAATAAATGATTATTGTAACTAGCAAGTGTTCCCCCCCCCCCCCCCCCCCCCTAATTTATTGTAGGTTTGAAGCTCAAAAAAGAAACAAAAAGGTATCGAATTTGATCATTGTCCATCACTTTTAGTTGGGACAGCCAAAGTGGCTTAAGGAAAGCCAATGATTTTGCATTTGTTATGTAACTTAAGTTGGTTGTGTTATATTTTCCCCCTTGTAGTAGACATTTAGTTACCGAGTCAATTCATGTCGAGTAGAATAGAGTAGGTAGGCTGGAGTAACTATACAAGTGTTGGATGAATTGGAAGAACTTTTAGGTAAGCTGAGATAAAACCTCATACTACGTGAAGATGAATTTATTGAGTTAATGAGCTATAGAAGTTTGTTCTTGTTAAGTTGGAATGTATATTGACTCACTATTGCTGTGTGGTGGATTTGTTGTCTGATAAAATTATTGGTATATGAAATCTTTAATGGTTTGTTTGGTACAAAGTTTTAAAATTTCAGTATAGATGAGCTCCTAGGCAAATCTGTTGCTATTTCATTAGGATTGTACTCTTATGACCCATTTGAAATTATCTGATGATGTCTTGTAATTTTTCAAGTAATGAGGTGCTTAACCTCTAACTGAAGCCTGGCTCTTGCAGGAAGCTTTGAAATCTTGCCTTCTTGTGAATGCTCCTTTGGTCGTCAGGGCTGCTTCTCACGTCCCGTACTCTGTTCTCAAATATGCTATGACCCTTGATGGTACATAACAGGTTTATTTTTATAGTAAACTTTCTTGACATTGCTAGTTACCAAAACTATCAATTGTGGACAAAAATCTGAATGGTGCTGTTGCTTGGCAATTATACTTCCTTACAGTCTTTTGTGTTGTCTCTTGTCAGGGAAGATAGCTACTAACAAGGGACATTCAGTGTGGATAAGCAGCAACCTATCAAGGTGCCGTGTCCTTGAACTGAGGGGTCGAAGTGATGCTATTATTGTTGGTGGAAATACTGTACGGAATGATAGTATGGATCTGAGCTGTTAGTGCAATACATCATTCTTGGATTTATCACATATTTCTCTAATCATTCTTTTTTCCCTGTGTTTTCAAAATGTGAATGAAGATCCCCGACTAACTGCAAGGCAACAAGGGGGGCATTCGCCTGTACGGATTGTTGTGTCACAGTCTCTTGACCTTCCTGAGATAGCACATCTTTGGGATACTTCTGAAGTGCACACCATTGTGGCAACACAGAAAGGTGCTAGAAGGAGCTTTCAAAAATACCTTGCTTCCAAAGGCGTTGAAGTGATTGAGTTTGAGATTCTAAATCCTAGAGATGTTATGGAATACTTTTATGAGTGTGGATATCTTTCGGTTCTCTGGGAGTGTGGTGGAACATTGGCTGCATCAGCTATTTCTTCTGGTGTTATAAATAAAGTATGCATGTGATCTTTTCCCTATCTTTTTCTTACTTCCCATTCATAATCTGTGAAGTGGTGTTTGACATTTTGTAGTGTACTAGTGTTGCTGAATTGCTGATTCTTATCAAGGTTTGACTTGTATGGTTTTTTCTGTGTTGCCCCTCTATACATCAAATAGGATAATATTGATTTGAAAGGGGCCTGCCTATTGGTTCACATCTGTATAATTTACGCAAACTTTCAGTGAGCTACCTTGAGCTTTAGAAAATATTACATTGGTATCCATTTTAATGAAGTTAGGTACTTTTACCGTTTGTTAGAATTGTGAATACTTTAGCATGCTCTTCAATAGAATCTGCACCCCCCCCCCCCTCTCCCAAAACGATGCGAAACTGCATTATAGTAAAATCCATAGGATTGATCAAGAATTACCTCTCCTTCACTCTAACATATGGTGACTCCTTGTTTCCTCAACTCTTCCAAAGTCAGCTTGGATCTTGTGGATGAGTAGTCTCTACCTTCAAATGTTGTTAAACTTGATTAGAATGCTTCACTGAAATAGGTCAAACCTTCATTCTAAAAAAAAAAAAGAAATAGGTCAAACCTTTTAGAACTAGCTCAATTAAAAACTCCAAATGTATTGCTGTCAACTAGCTTATTAATTGACGAGGTATATAAGAGGTGGTGTAATACCTGATTTTAAAATCTATTTTTATCATTGTCCTCAATGACTCCCTCCATGATCCTTAGTTATATATTTTTGCTGCAAGGTTTCGTTCTGCAGATATTTAATTGTTATTCTCTAAGCTTGTTTTTTCATTATTTTAGGTCTATGCCTTTATTGCTCCTAAAATTATTGGTGGAAAGGGGGCGCCATCTCCTGTTGGTGAACTTGGCATGGTTGAGATGACTCAAGCTCTTAATTTACATGATGTCAGTTATGAACAGGTTGGTTATACTGTGATACTTTTGCCTACTGGTTATGATCCTTTGCTGTAGTGATTCTGTTGTTTTTTTTACCTCTGCCTCTGGTGATCTTGTCAATCATTATTTGGCTTTAGCTATTGTTTCTCTTTCAAACGTTAGTTTGATTGAGCGGGTGATGGTGCTTTTTCCTAACACTCAGAGATTCAGGGTGTTGATGAAGTTTGTGTTAATACTATATATAGGCATGTAGCCTGTTTCAACAATATTAATGTGCATGGAATCGGGAGAAAGAAAAAGTCGTATTTTGGGGGAAACAGACTTGGGAAATTTGTTGTCATATCTGATTGAGTTGTCTTCAGACATAGGTCACTAGCTACAATTCGTAAGATACTGATTGCGAAACATTAGTTCCATATTCCTGTACATCTTAGACTTGTGTTGAGACGGGATATCATTTTTTAAATTTTCTGCAGAAAATATTTTGACATCATATACCACCTTTTAATAAAGATGAGGAAGCATAAAGTGTTGCCTCAAGTCCTCAACCATATTGCCCCACTACTGCAGTAGCTGAACCTTAGATATTGTCAACCGACTTTTATGCTCTGATGTTGTAATATCCTATGCAAAAGTTAGATTGAAGGTGCAACTAATTATTGAGGAATGGTTAATTTAACTGGATTTTAATTCTAGACAGGTATGATTTGTAGGGGAATATCTTATTACTTGTTTTCTGATGCAGAATTATTTCTTTTATCTCAGGTTGGACCTGACATGCTTGTCAGTGGATTTCTTCAGCCCATTCCTGACTTGACACCGATCATTCCTTCTTTCTCTGAATTATCAAAAATTGATCCGTCAATTAACCCTTATGAATCTAGCATCATATCCTTCTACAAGACTTGGGATCCTTACGGTTCCTTCTCCAATTTCTCACCCCACCCTATCCAGATGCCAGACGAGGGTGGCCATTATACAACCTGGTCCAGTGTCGAGCATTATTACCAGGTAATGCATTTTTATATCTTGTAGGAAATTCATTTGATCTATCTAATGAATATTTAGAAAATTCCTCTCCTTCACCTCATTCCGTATTACTATAGAACATTTATCAGTAACTAAATTACATGTTTAAAACAATTTTGTTTTCTCTGAACAACCTTCATGATGCTCTGAACAACCTAAAATTCTGTTATCTTTGAAAAGTACAGCTAAAACCAGGAAAAAAAAGACTTCAAATAATATAAACTTGAAAATAAGGGTCTATAGACCAGGGTATTGTTGGTGAACCCTAATTAAAATTACTTTTTGATGACTGTAGCCAGTTGAATAGTAGATAATTTTTCTAAAAACTCCTTAGTCGTTTTTGGAATTTTTTCCATACCATTTCTTACCTGTAGATACATTGTATAGAATATGGAAGTTTTATATGAATTCCCTCTGCAGGCACACAAGTTTTATGGGGTACAAGATCCTCTAGCACAAGAGTGTTTTGAGGCTATTAAGTCTGCAAAAAGTCCTGAAGAAGCAGCCAGGATAGGAAGGAAAATGCAGAGACGAAGACCAGACCTGGTATGTTTCATGTATTTAGAGCTCAATGGAATTATCAAAACTGCTTGTCTTTCTCTATAATTGTGATGGTTATTACGGAGTATGATTTTCTCCTGTGTCTATATTGTGAAAGAGAATGTCTAATCTCATCCTGTCCATTTTGGAATGTCTGAATTGAAAATCATATTCCGAATCCTTCTTAAGGGTCCACTGCCAGTAGAAGCTGAATAGTCAGGATTCAGCCTTGGACAGTATCTTGAGCTGTCACCTGTCAGCATAAATTCCCAAATTCTTTACAATGTGCTGTATTCAGTTTGTATTTATGCCTAGATAGTGAAATTCATACTCCGTATTCAGTTTGTAGGTATGCTGGATATTGAAATTCATACTCCGTAGGCCCATAGCTATCTACTTATCCTTCAGTTTTTGTCGCATCTATGTGTAATTATCTTCATATTACATTCGAAAAATATTATTTTTAAAAAATTATTGTCTGTGAATACACCTGATAGATATGCTAATGTTTTATGCCGTAGAACACATGATTTTGCTTGATCTCTGTTGTATTCGCATTCTAATATCCTCTATATGTTTAATATTTTTATGGCTTTATTTATGCTGTTCAGGTAAGGTCCGACTGGGAGGCCGCAAAAATTGATATAATGTACAGTGCACTGAAATGTAAGTTCTCAATCTACCCACACTTGAACTCCATGCTACTGTCTACTGTTGGGTCTATTCTTGTTGAAGGTTCACCGCACGATTTCTTTTGGGGCGGTGGACGTGATGGAGAAGGCCTTAACTATTTGGGGAGGCTGCTGATGCAGTTGAGGTCAGAGTTTGTGGGTGAATCCTCTTCACACACTGATAACCCTGATGAGAACTAGAATTTTGGAGAGTTTAGAGTCTATAATCCACATATTTTAACATATAAAAGAGCTAAGTATGTACTATAATCCCCCCACAATACGCACACAAAGAACTAGGGTTGAGGGATGCAAAGTTTTGTATCGTTATCTACGGATTCACCTTTGTATATGTTACAGATTATGATAGAACATTCTGTAAGTTTATGAAGTATTTTCTATGCAGTTATGTTTGATCCAAAATAAATGAGGGGCATAAAACTAAGTATGGCCTGATTATGTTTAAGTAACCAATGCAAGTGACTAATTGAGCACGATTACGGATTTTTTCAAATATGGGCCTTGATCCGGAGCTTTTAAGATCTAAACCCGCGTAACATTTGGATCTAGGCTTAAGTTTTTAGACACATTTCTGATATTTTGGTACCATTTAGTGGACTAGTGGTACCACTTTTAGGCCACTATGTCTTTCTCGGTAGTATTGTTCTTACTTATTACAACTAGTTACAACTTACTAAGTTACAAGTAGATGATTTCTAGAGCAAAGAAGAACGGATCCTTGAAGGAATTTGGACATTTTGGGACGAGTGATTTTGTTTCCCAAGAATTTTCCATTTGCTACATGGAGTATCAACTATCAAGGACTACCAACAAACGTGAATATGAAAATATATACTCTATACACGACATAGTATAATACATTTATTTAGATTGTTCTATTAAGATCTCACATAATTATACTTTTTCATGCATATAAATCATGAATGACTATCAAAACAGAAAAGTGCAAAAGTCATATTGAGTCAAACAGTCAAGTAAAGACAGTGGAGAAAGTAATAAAATAAAGTTATGATCCTTTCTTTTCCTCCTATATGTATTTTCTCTTTTTGATTTACCTTTTTTTACTGTATTTTCTCTTTTTGATTTACCTTTTTTTTACTGTAATATGTTGGACTGTTAGAGTAATAATCACGTACTTCTATTTTGAACTTCACAAAGAGATTTATGAAAGACCACGCTAGTATACTACAAGAAAATGTGCCTTTGTCTTGATCGAGCAAATTCACGCTAAATACCAAATATTAATTAACCAATTAAGGATTTATAGTTATTTATACATGTATAATTATAATGATGAAGTAAAAAGATGATTAATGTTATAGATCTTAATTTTATGCATTGCCTTAACATTATTTAAAGTATGATTGATATTCAAAAGTGGTTATACACTAGAAATTAATGATTATTAAGGGAGATTAAGAATGGTTAAGAACATGCAAAAAGATTCGTTTCAATTAAACTTTGAGTAGAACATGAATCATACTAAATTGAATAATAAAACAACTAATTATCTGAATAAAAATGATAAGCCAAATATACTTGGGAAAAAAAAAAAGTCGTGCATGAGTAGGATATGACTCATAGTCATAGCATACTTTGTATGTGTTACATGGTATGTTGGTAGGGACACATGCGGGAGACAAAACCTAATCTAGATTTTCTCGAATTTTTGTATCACTCCATTTGTTCCATGCTTATTTATTTTTTAATGAATGTATTATTTAGATCATTAATATCTTTGATTTTATTACTTTTTTAAACCGATATAATTGATTGTTAAACGAAGATTTTCGTATAAGTTGGTACTTCGTATTTAATTATTGAAAAAAAATAATGATTTATCAAAAAAAATAAGAAAAAAAATTATGATGATGTATTTGTTGAGAAAAGGAGATGGAGTTAAAGATTTTACCTGTGTTGGTATTCTATAAAAGAAAAAATTACTCGTATATATTTGTAGTCTTATTAAATTTGCAATAATATAAATTTTCATAATATTAATTAGGCTAATAAATCAAAGATATTGATGATCGAAGGTGTTCATAAAAAATATACGTATATCGGTATATGAAATATAAATGGAAGAATTTCTACATTAAAAGGAGAGAGTATTTTATTACTCCCTCCATTCCTAAATTAAAAGCTTTTTTTTTTTATTATGTAAGTAATAAATGATAAAAAGAGGCTTTATACTAAGAGACGAAGGAAATATTATTTAAAATAATAACTATTGGTTTTTAGTTTTCAATTTTATCAAAAGATCAATTGCTGTGATGTCCAAGTTTAAGTAGGCAAAGAACATGATAATAATAGCGCCGACATTCACAATATATAATAAATGGATGAGATTTGATCTGATGAAAACTTTACTATAGTTTTTATAAAATTTTGGGCAATAATTTTTTAGTTCAAAGTTGAAACTTTTGGGTGATCTAGCAGAAATGTTAGAATGTTTGAGAGAAGAATATGGATAAAGACAACTTAGGTAACATGATACGCAAAAAGGCCTTTCTGATAATTGCACAACCATTTTGTATGTATCATTATTACATGTTCTTTACCTAATTGACTAAAGGTTAGGCTACTTCTTTATTTATGTTTCTAGCATTAAACTTTATTAACTCATTAAATTATTAGTTTATTGCATAACTAGAAAGATTAGGATGAGAAGAAGCAAGTTAAAGGGATTCTTCCTTTATTTTCAGCTTGATCTTATCATTATTGTGTAAACAAACTCGGCTACGCTTGAAAATTATTATTATTATTATTATTATTATTATTATTATTTTAGGGTTTAGGGTCTGTTCTAATTTATTAAACAAAATTGATTAGAGCTAAATTAAATTGAATATTATATGAGAGAAGAAAATTAGAATCTGAAGTAAACCAATTAGAGATGAAGTGAATTGAACTGAAAATAATATGATGAGAAGAAATCCTTAGTTCGCTTAATCATTATAACTAGTATATGCGAGTATGAAATACTAGTATACCGAGTGTGGGGTACAACTTTCATGACTTGGTAGGTCGGTAAACAAATGATCTGACATGCATTAGACTGTTTCACTGAATAGTGAACAAATGCTCTGATCTAGGTGTTTGGATGCGTGACCTTAATGAATAAATCACCCAAATTCAATTATACGAGTACTCCTAGTTTGTATTGATGAAGCCAAAAATGGAGTAAGATATATTGGCACAACAACCCATGCATTGCATACATGCTGCGCCTCGACGTAGCTGGCCATGCGCCTTAATTATCTATACCGAGTTAATTATTCTCCATGCATTTTCACCATGCTCCTAACTTAAAACGCAGCCAACCTAACTTGCATATTAGCACGGCCGTGCCATGCCTACTTTATTGCGTTTTTATAATATTACACATGTATGTTGTGCTACTTGACTGTCAAAAAAGTATGGCTACTCGTAATTTTCTACTGTATTTTATTTTGATATTATAGTGACAGAATCGTGCGTATGTTTTTTATAGTATATAGCTTTATAAGTGATCTTATTGATCAAATTAAAGGTCTCAACAAGTGTCATGACTCACTCTTTTCACCCTATTTTCTTGTCTCTACACTACTAATAAGTGCTAACTATATATTTTAAGCCAAATACGAAGTATATTTTAATTGAACCCTTAGTTTACTTAATTGCGTATAAAAATAAAAACTCCCATTGCATTATCTTTGATTATTTATCCTTGCTTTAAAAAACAAAAATTGAGAAATAAGGTGTATAGTATACTATAAAATTGCTTCAATATATATATATATATATATATATATATATATATATATATATATATATATATATATATATATATATATATATATATATATATATATATATATATATATATATATATATATATATATATATATAATGTAAAATAAATGTCTATATGTTACATTAATGGCTTTGTATGGGCATGAATTATTTGAGCATGAATTTTTTTTTTTCATTTTTATGTAAAAAAACGTGGTAGACATATTGATCGAATTGGTTGACAACAACATAATATGCTTGTAACTAAGTTGTAAAATTAATAATAACCTTTACTGATTATATTATGTCATTAACATGGATTATTATCTAATTGGTTCATCAATCTAATCACTTCAACTTCAAGAAATAAAGACTGTCATAATCCAAATTACTTCATCATTTATTCTACTTTAAAATGAGTAGTGGAGTAGTAAGTTTTAAATGTGTCATTTACAACATTTCTACATCAAAAATAACTCTAAATACAATTAATATTCTGAATTTTGTAACTATTTATAGTAAGAAATGTATTAAGAAAAGGACCGTACATACCTTAGGTTATAGTTTCAACTAACTTCATAGTAAAAATGTAAAATTTAAACTTTGTAATCAATTCAATATAGTACGACTACTATGTATTAACGTCACATACATAATTTATGCATGAACCACGCTACGATGACAAGCTCTGAATTTTTTACAATTGGGATTATTTGAGAGAGATTTTGCATTCATTTCACACCCTTTATTCCTTTTCAACTTCCTTCACAAAAAAAAAAAAAAAAAAAAAAAAAAAAAAAAAAAAAAAAAAAAAAACCTTTTCAACTTTCTAACCAAATTAAAGGCTACAAATTGGACCGTTAATTCACTACACCTCACCTAAATAAATTTGTGTTATATAATCATGGATAAACACCACAAAATTCTCCCCTCGATATATAATTGTTGAAACCTCGTTGTACTACTTGTGAGTTGTTGCACATTATTGAAAAAAAAAAATCTTGTTATTGCGGATGGACTTATTACTGCTACTTTGTATCACCAATTTGTTTTAGAATCGAACCTCATTTAAACTTATATGTGGATTAAACACTCCTTTTCGACTCACCTAGTTGCAATTCATATTTTTTTTAGGAATTAGCTAGGACCACCTTAGCTTATAAAAATATCAGGTATTCAATTATTTAGTACGGAGTAACTTATGTGAGACAGATGTGAAGTGGTACAGTTGTGAACTTCTCTTGTTCCATAAATTGAACAAAATCTGCTTTCTTTCATTCTAAAAAAGAAAGGAAAATTAAAGGAGTGAAAGGTCAATTCATACTTTATACTCTCAAATTATATGAGGATGAAAATTATACATGTAACGTTTAGTTTCCATGCATGGTGGAAATATCGAATGTGAATGTGTGATTAAGCGGATTACATGAATAAGATTCTAAGCACCTTCTAAAGTTGTGTACCTATTTTATAAAGGCAAAAGCTAATGAGCGCCCCCGGGGCGTTAGATAAGAGAATTAAAGTGCAAATATTAGAGTAAAATTAACATTAATTACACCGAACGACGCGTGATTTTGTCATGAATTCTTAACTTAATACCATTTCAACCAATATAATTTATTCTTAACTAACGCCCCGGGGCGCTCGTTAGCAATATCGATTTATAAAAACGTGTCAATTTTATTTATTTTATTTTCACTTATTTTAGATAATAGTATTAATTTTGATAAGCATTAATATTTAATTAACCATATTTAAGTTTAAATTTATAATTAATATAAGTTATAACGAAACCTAATAAGTTCAAATAATTAATTTTAAAAAAAGTTATGTTATACTCCACGAGAGTACTAGAGCTGTCAAAAGTTAATCCGACTCGAAATACCGACTCAAATCCGATTATTAACTGACCCATCTGAACCTGAAAAAATGGTGACCCAAACCCGACCTGACCCGACCAAAAACCAACCCTAGGCCAGGAGTACCATTGGGTGGGTGGAACCATCCAATTTGAATTTAAACGGCCAATTTACTGGTTTTACAACTTGCACCGATTTCATTAACACTACAAAAAAAAATCAATATAGCATCAACTAACATTTGTTGCTATTCACCAAAAATCCGTTGCCAACTGTATTTAGCAACGGGTTGGAAACAAAAATTTGTTGTTGCTAAAAGGCTTGTTGCCATGGGATTTTTGCTACCAGTTGCAAAACAATTTTGTTGCAATATTGCATCAATTTAAATATAGTTTCCATGATTGTTGCTGTTTTTGGTGCATTCGTTGCCAACTTTGGCAACAGATTACCATTGGTCGTTGCTAAAATTAGCAACAAATTATTAATCTTAGTTCCTAAAATAGCAACAAAATAATAATTTTGGTTCCTAAAAATAGCAACAAATTATTGAAGTTGGTTCATGAAAATAGCTACAAATCATAAATATTGGCTGCTATCAACACTACGAAACAAAAACCCAATCCCTATTAGCAATTCGGTTCAACCCGATCTCGGCCTTTACCAATCTGAAATCTCACTCAGTTTAGGTCAACTCGGCTCGACTTTGCATGTAAGACTCTTTGAATCCCCAGTCTCAGAATTGCATTTAGTAGGAGTCGAACTTGTGACCTCAAAGTCAGATGGTGAATCTCTTACCAACTATACCAAGTACTATTTGTTTACTTCTATGCATATAATTTATAATAAGTGAACGGAATATTAGAGACGAAATTGAAAATTTTGTCTCCAAATTAGGGACAAAATCAAAAGTCCGTCTCTAAATTAGAGACGAAATTGAAATCCGTCTCTATTTGATGTCACTATAGCAACAAATAATTTTATACCTTATAGCAAAAAGCGGCCTACATATAAATTAACAGCAATATGTAACATAACTCGTTTCCAATGGCAACAAATAAAATAATACGTTATCAATTAGCAACAATAATTTAGAAGACTTGTTTCTAATGGAAACAATTCAAAAATTCATTGCCTTTGTTTGTTTCTAAATCAATACAGATAAAACATTTGTTGTCATAGTTTGCTACTATCTGGCAACAAAAGAAAAATATGATGCCATCTAGTAACAACTAGTAAGACAATTTGTTTTAAAAAGCAACAAATCAAAAACATGTAGCCAATGTTTATTAAAAAATTAAAGCATAAAATGTCGCTTTTAATTAGGCAATGAAAAAATTTAGATTCGTTGCTATTTAGCAACGTTTTAAAAATTTGTTGCCAAACTTAGTTGCTAAAAAACTTTTATTTTTGTAGTGTAACTCAAGCCTACCTGTAACACCCTAGAAATTCCTTTCTTTCAAAATACATGTTTTGCCCTGTTTAAAAATTTAAGTAGGAATATCTAAGATATTGCCGCCACCGTGAAAACGGCTAAGGCAACTGTTGTGGGTAAAAATACCCCGTATACGTGGACAAATCCCATAGTGACACGTGGCCCAATTATAGGGTGACACGTGTCACCACGGGAAGATGCCACGTAATTCAGAGCCCTTAAGGCCGCAGGCCAATTTCGTCGCGACACGTGGCCCAGTCAGAGGGTGACAC
Organism: Chenopodium album; assembly: GCF_948465745.1. Taxonomy (NCBI): domain Eukaryota; kingdom Viridiplantae; phylum Streptophyta; class Magnoliopsida; order Caryophyllales; family Amaranthaceae; genus Chenopodium; species Chenopodium album. The sequence continues at coordinate 3,403,302 of NC_137837.1, read as the reverse complement.
GTGTCGTCATGAGAAGATGCAATGTGTTAAGGGCATTTGTTCCCTTAATAATCAACACGCCAGAAAAACCTAACAACGTCAGGGCCCAAATCCCGAGAGATATCAATGAAAGCCGCAAAACGGCGCCCCCAGAGTGGCACGTGGCATTCGCTGATTGCGCAGCCAATCACGTCACGCAAATTTAGGGTATAAACCCTAGAGAGGGGCACGAGTCCCACCCCTATAAATACCCCAATCATTTACGATGGGAGGGGGATTAAGACATTTACAAACAACAGAGCATTAAATAGCTCCACCTTCTCTCTACTTTCTCTCTCTAGCCTTTTCTGTTCTGATCACTGACTTGATCGTCGGAGGCGAATATTCCGTTGATCGGAATATTCGTTGTTTTGCAGGTTGGACCGTCTCGTTGCCCGAAGAGCGTGACCAGTATCCCAGGAAATCCAAAAAACACCCGAAACAACAACCATCAAAGACACACAGCGGAAGACTAACTTCAAAACAAGTCAACTTGAAAAGTCAACCAACGAAAGTAAAGTCAAAACCAAAGTCAAACGAAGTAAAATAAAACCATCCTACAACTTGGAACCATTGTAGGCCCTTATTAAAACCAAACCGACTTTAAAACTTTTGCGTTAGTCATGCATGATAATAATATCATAAATAATTAAAGCGTTAAACACATCATATACTTATAGAAACTAGCATGATTCGCTCTTCACCCATGTCCATTCATGAATATGCTTCATCACCTGAAAACCTCCTCTCTACTTGTCCCCACTACTCGCCATTAGAAAATGGGTCGTCGTAGGGCCAAAGTAAAGACATGGCCAAACACACAAACACACACAATCAGCAAAACTGAGTACATAAGCGTAATTAAACACACTAACATGCTTTCACCTATCAACATACACTTACCTCATTGCACTTGTTTACAAGCACACACAACAATCAACAAGACACAATGACTAGACACTGATTAATTCATTTAGCGTTGATTACGCATCGAACGGGTTTCCACTTCCTAACCTCCCCCAAATAAATTTGAGGTTAACTGACACGGGAGCTAACCGTGCCAGCGACAAAACCACTCAAAGGTGGCGGAATTCCTGCGCATAATAATAAATAAAAAAAAAGGAATATACAGCGTCCTGTACTCCATTAGAAGTTATGGTTAAATATAAAACCCCATAACTCCCCCCATTGTTCATACTCAAGGTATATACGTTCCAAGAGTTTTGGTGCGTAATCTCTTTCACTTTACGTTATTTACATATTATTAGACTTGGTGATGACTCTCAAAGCACAATAAGTCAATCAACAATAATTATTCAATCAAACAAACATACCAATTTAATTCTTGAATAGTTAGAGACCACATATTATTTATTGTTGAACCCTTTTTAATTCTACCTCAGTGTCAAAGACACCTTAAACGCATGATGCGCCAAAAATCCTATCCCTCGGTATTAAAACACCTTAAGTGCACAAAGGCACCAACATACAATTTATTCCTTGTGTACATAGACACTTATATAGCTCCTTCCTCATGCTTAAAGCATCAATAAAAATTATTTGAACCATAATAAAATTCTTTTTCAATATTCCAAACATAATTAAACATGTAGTTTAATTAATCATGCCTTCTAACATGCCATAAATAAAAATGTGGTTCAAACACAACATGCCCAAAATATAATCTTCCAATCTATAACCATCACAAATAATTCATGCTTCCCAATTCAATCACAAACATCATAAATTCACAATTCCATACATAAACCTTAGCATGATACTACTTGTAATTAATTGAAATCAAACCTAGCATGCTTCTACATCACCAAAATATGCTAAGTACGCGTACGTACCTCAAATAAGCCCTTAAAGTAGCCGATTACACTACAACAATTCCCGAACCAAGTCTCCTACATAAAGGGACAATAATACTATATTAATTACCCTTGTATACACAATTTTCAGCAACTTAAACACATTTTAAATAACTTATAATAATATGAAAATTATTTAAAAACCCCTAATTAAACTCCTTTTTAATGGATAATCACACCCTTTTATTAAAAATCACAATTATACTACTTTAAATAAAATTCCAACATTTTAAACTAATCAAAAATCCTTTAAAACTTCATCAAAATACATCTTTATACTTAAATTATCCATAGAAACATTAAATTATCTCTTACCCCTTTTAAACTCAAAGATAAAATTTAAAGCATAAAAAAAAACTTCGTTAAAAATCAAAAACTGTTCGAAAATCCTATTAAGAGACTGAATTTGGCCACGAGAGGGTAGCTCACTACCAAAGGTAGTGAGTCTTTCTTAAAACGTTGTTTCCACTAGAAAAACACTACTTTTTTTAAATTCAGAGGAGTTTAGAACCTGATCGGGATTAAAACAAGATTAATATTAACGAACGGAAATCTAATTATTAAAACATGAATTTGCGTGTTCAAAATAAATCTGGAATTAAGTTAGACTAATAAGTAGTTATAATCACCAAAATTTCAAAACATCATTACTATAAAAGCCCTAAATCAATTATTCATAAAAAAACCCTAAAATCATGATTTTCAATAATTAAAAACCCTAGGTTATAAAATTTACAAAATCTGAAAATTATAAAGTTCAATCATCAAAATACAATTTGATACTAATTAAATTAATTTCAAACAATAAAATCAAAACCCATAAATCAATAATTAGAATTACACAAATTAATAAAACAAAGGAGAGAGAAAATAAGACTAACTTTTTTGTGTGGGAAATTTCTGGGGATTCATGGGGTATTTATAGAGTAGAAAGTGTAGGGTTAAATTTGGGCTTATAAAAATGTGGGCTTGAGTTATGGGATAGGGCTTAAGTTATGGGTTTTGGAATGGGTTATTCCAATAAGAGTATGTAGGAATAATTTACATTGCCCAATAATTAATAAATGTTTGGCCCAAAACATATTTTACTTTTATAAAACTTTATATTTAAAATACTTTAACCCTTTATAATATTTAATTAAAATACTTGAGCCCTTGACAATACATTTTATTAACACTTAAATACTTTATAAAAATACATAAAAATACGGGGTATTACACTACCACGAACATTTATGACAACAAATAATGATCATATATGGTTCCAAACAGCATTATATGACCCCGAGATGTATCCTTTAGAATTTCAAGACTTTTCGACACCGGGCCCCGAAACCTCTAAAATTTTTCAAAAAACATGGATATTAGTCTTCAATTTTTGAATTTTTTGACTTTTTTCGTCCGGATATAAAAATTGCCGAAATGTTTACCATGGTCCCTAATACCCTCCGGGAGTCCAATTGGGTGGGTGGAACCATCAATTTGCCTTTAAACGGCCAATTTACCGGTTTATTACTTAATTGCACCGATTTCATTAATTCAATTCAAGCCTACCATGAACATTTATGACAACATATAATGATCATTTATGGTTCCTAACGGCATTATTTGACCCCAAGATGTATCCCCTCAAATCTTATTTCTTTTCGACAGCGGGCCCTGAAACCTTCGAAATTTCTCAAAAATCATGGATATTAGCCTTCAATCTTGGAATTTTTGACTTTTTTTTCGAACGGAAATAAAAATTGCCGAAATGTATACCATGGTCCCTAATACCCTTCGTGAGTCCAATTAGGTGGGTGGAACCATCCAATTTGCCTTTAAATGACCAATTTACCGGTTTACAACTTGCGCCGATTTCATTAACTCAAGCCTACCACGAACATTTATGACAACAAATAATGATCATATATGGTTCCAAAAAGCATTATATGAATCCGAGATGTATCCCCTAAAATTTCAATTTTTTTGACACTGGGCCCCGAAACTTCCAAAATTTCTCAAAAAACGTGGATATTAGTCTTCAATTTTGGAATTTATTTACTTTTTTTCGTCCGGAAATAAAAATTACCGAAATTTTTACCATGGTCCCTAATATCCTCCGGGAGTCCACTTTGGTGTGTGGAACCATTCAATTTGCTTTTAAACGACCAATTTACCGGTTTACAACTTGCACGGATTTCATTAACTCAAGCATACTACGAACATTTATGACAACATATAATGATCATATATGGTTCCAAACGGCATTATATGACCCCGAGATGTATCCCCTAATATATCAAGACTTTTCTGCACTTGGTCCCGTAACCTCCAAAAATTTTCAAAAAACGTGGATATTAGCCTTCAATTTTGGAATTTTTTGACCTTTTCGCTTGGAAATAAAAATTGCCGAAGTATTTACCATGGTCCCTGATACCCTCCGAGAGTCCAATTGGGTGGGTGGAACCATCCAATTTGCCTTTAAACGACCAATTTACCGGTTTACAACTTGCACCGATTTCATTAACTCAAGCCTACAACGGACATTTATGACAACAAATAATGATCATATATGGTTCCAAACGGCATTAAATGACCCCGACTTGTATTCCCTAGAATTTCAAGACTTTTTGATACCGGGCCCCGAAACCTCCAAAATTTCTCAAAAAGCGTGGACATTAGCCTTCAATATAATTTTAGATTTTTTTTTACTTTTTATTGCCCGAAAATAAAATTTGGCGAAATGTTTACCATGGTCCTTAATATCCTACGGGAGTCTAATTGGGTGTGTGGAACCGTCCAATTTGTTGTTAAACGGCTAATTTACCGGTTTACAACTTGCACCGATTTACCGGTTTACAACACAATTTAATTAACTTGCACCGAACCCGACTTGAAACGAAATTGACCCTAACCTTTTTTAACCCGTCCAAACCCGAATTTAACCTGACTTGTTACTAACCTAACCTCAATTCAACCTGACCCGTTCCTAACCCGATCTGAATTTAACCCAACCTATTACAAATCCGACCCGAAATCAACCCAACTTGTTAATGAACTGACCCAAATTCAACCTGACTTGTTATTGACCAGACCGAATTTTTACCAGAGCTATTACTCACCCGACCCAAAAATTCAACCCGATCTGTTATTAACCCGACTCGAAATTAACACAACTTGTTATTGACCCTACCTAAATTCAACCCAAATTATTCCTGACCCGATTTCAAATCACCTTAAATGCAATTTAGACTACTTTATTATTGTTGATCAAAGCATTTTGTCTAGGGAGACTAAGTCGGTCCAGGCCAGCAAAAGAAAGGAGCATCATCCTCAAATTTAAGAGTTAAATATAGTATATATTTGTTGTTGTATGGTCAAAGGAGATAATTATCTTCCTAAAGTATATAGACTATAGTTCCCTAGTATATTGTCAAATATATTATAGTCAAAGGATATAATTAGCTTGATAAAAATGATAATTATCTATTTATAGTTAGTTGAACCCGAATATGACCTGACTTGGTAATGACCCCGACCTGATTGTAACCTGTTGCAAATTATTGACTTGAACATAACCCGACTTGAATCCGAGAATGACCTGACTTGGAAATGACCCAACCTGATTATAACCCGCAAATTATTAATTTGAACCGAACCTGACTTAAACCTGAGAATGACCCGACTTGAAAATGACCCAACCTGATTATAATCCGCAAATTATTGACTTGAACCGAACCCGACTCAAACCAAAGAATGACCCGACCTGATTTCAACCAGCAAATTATTGACTTGAACCGAACCCGAGAATTACCCTAACCCGTTTTAACCCGTGAAAATCCAAATTAAACCGACCTATTGTTCACCTGACCTATTATTAACCCTACCCAAACCCGATAAGAAGTATGACCCGACATGACCCGACTCAAGCATGAACCAACCTAAACCCGACCCGCGTAGGTTATGGAATTAATCCGAATTGACCCTACCCGAGTTGACTCGACCCACTCTTACCCGACCCAAAGTCGATCTGTTTACCCGAATTGACAGCTCTAGAGAGTACTACTGTACTTACATTGCACACGCATTTAACTATATTACAAGTTACAACATACTCTGACTAAGTATTTAATGTTTTAAATGTTCTTAATTAATGAGCAATTAATACTTAAAGCATGTTCTGATTGATTGAATTGAGCTGAAATAAATTTAACTTATTGGAGCTGAACTGAACTGGACTGGACTGAACTGAATAGAACTGAATATTTTATGAGAGAAAAAAAAATAAAAACTGAACAAAATAATGAATCTGAAGAGAACAAACCCTTATTAAGTATCAACGTTTCATCATTTCTAATAAGTTGCCTAAATGCAAGACAATTACCCGATATAATTATAAATGCCACTGCCAAAATTAGTTGACATCTTATAGTACTTAATGTCTTAACGAAGTCCAAAAAACTACTGTACAGTATTAAAGTTAAATGAGAGTGCCAGAATAGCCATGTTGTTTGAGGTGTGAAAACTACAGTAATGCTCAATTATGATGTCTAAATCTCTCATTTAATCACTTAGCAAAGTATCATAGTCAAATATCTTAGCTTAAATAAATACACTTTACATTATTCTGGCAACTAATTGTCCACAATATCTATTTCGTCAACGAGATTCACGTTACTTAATTGAGGACAAAACCGTCCATATCAAATTTCTCCCACTTGCAAAATTCAAACCACCCTAAAATGGAATTTGGGATTTGATTGTCATCACCTTAATATTCGTTTGGTTTAATATTCTCACCCTATTCATACTAGCCTTAGGTCTACGGTTTTCTTTGGTAATTATCAAAAAAAATATTCAATTTTTCATAATTGTTTATTTATTTGTAATAATATGGTAAATTTAGGGATTTTTTTTAAGGGTAATGCTATATGCAACCCTTAGGCTGCATATAAGCATTTAATATACTTCCTTTTTTAATATTCAGTTGAAAATTTATCGACAAATTCACGAGTAAATCGATGTAATAAATGTTTATTAATTGTCAATTCTTTCCATTTTTATCTTTTTATGTGCAGTCCTTAGGGATGCATATATCTTTTTCTTTTTTAATTAAAAAACTAATAGTAAAATAAAATGCTATGAGATTTTTTTTGTTTATTATTGGCCAAATACTTGAAAGTACTATTCAAAAAAAAAAAAAAAAAAAAAAAAAACTTGAAAGTAGGGTTGTATGTAGGGGGTAAGGTAAGGGGATCCCTACCTCGAAGAGTCTAAGTAAATTAAAGTACCCTCAATTGGAAAGGTTATAACCCTATAAATATACTCGTAGGATCGATTTAAAAAAAAAAAAACTCTTACCAAGCCAAGTAGGTGAAGCTTCGTCTTGTAAAAAAAATGATTCTAATTTCTAAATTGCTATAAGAATACCTTTAATTTGTCTAATTAATTTCTCGATATTATATATCATTCGTACAACTTTGTTTTTATACTATTTACTTACTAGAGTAGTGTAGCTTAAACCATACTTTAATAATTGCAACTACTTCTTATATTCAAAATATTTATTATCAATATCGTCATGTACAATACAACACACCTTTAGAATGTTAATTAATGTTGAAACTCTAAATTATCAACGTACTATAATGTAAATAGGTAATTGAAAATTACATTTTCATGTAAGTACGTAAATTACATATGTTATGATAGCTATAAAATTGATATAAATTAACTATATGCATGCATCGAATTTGTAAACAGAGAACGTTATGATTATTATTTGTACTAATACCTAACCTTTTCAATTGAATTAAAATGATGATGGTGATTTGGTGATTATTATAAATTTATAATGAAAGAATATATAAAGAAATCAGGATTTTCACGTGGTAAGATTATTTAAAGGTTAAAAAAAAAATGAAATTTACTGTAATTATTTAATTTATAATCTCTCTCTCTCCTTCAAAGTCATAAGCCATGAAGTCTAAGGTTGAATAACAAGAAAAAGTACATCAAGCCAATTATATAAATGTAAAATATTATTGATCAAATTTTCAAAGATCACTTTGAGATCAAAAGACTCATGAAAATGATATTAATTATATAAATAATATGGAATTTTGACTATAATCATGTTACCTTACTTTGTTTATAATATAGCTTAATTAAAAAAGGTGAAGTGCAAGTCAATATCGAGTAGTCTAATACCATGACAAGGAGAAGAGAATAGAATAGCTTTTGTATTGCTTGATTATTATATTATTCATCAATAGGTTGATTATTTATACAAAACCTAAGCTCATAAGATAGGAAACAATCTTCCTAAAAGATATACGTCTAACCATAAACCCTAAAGATATATTCTCAAAATAATATCTTAACATAAATATCCTAATTAAATATATTATTCTTTTAAATGATATCTACGGAAAATATATCACACATATATTTTCCGATATCTCTAACAATAATACATTAATACAATACGTACTCTATCTTATTTGTTAATGCATGTTTAAGTATGAACAGCATCTTTAAGTTCTACCTTACGTTGCTTAACCTATCTTAAACAAACCGTGTTAATTAAATTCATTGTTATAATTGACACACTAGGATATTTGCAATTGTAACTATTTGGCTAATAAATGCTCCATATAATATACTACATCTGTTTTATAAAGTCTTAACATTTTCTATTAAAGTAAGAAAGTTTTGATCATATTTGGTGTTATTTTTTTTTTAAAAAATAATACTCCATAAAAGTTAAGGAAAAAATCCTAACCATACCTCAACCCTCATAGTTTTTTAATTTGGTATTTCGAATAGACACTTTGATAGCGAGGAAGTAAGGGTAAAGGATCTGATCTCCACCCTCAAAGTATTATTAGTGGGGATTGAATCTAGGGCTGATTAAATACATACATTAAAATGACAACACATTTTTAAAAAAGACAAATGCTAACGAACGCCCCAGGGGCGTTGGATAAGCTAGTTAAAAGTGAAAAGATTAAATTAAAATTAACATTAATTATACCGATCGACGTGTGATTTTGTCATGCTTTCCCAAATTAATACCACTTTATTTAAGATTATAAATGATTATCTAACGCCTCAGGGTGTTCGTTAGCAAGATTTTTTAAAAATACATTACAAAATCAAAGGCCAATATCAATTTTTTGGTGCTTATAAATGATAATCTTTCATATTTAAGCCTCTTATAAATGGAGTTGTATTTAGGAAAATTTGTCAATTACTACCGCAAGTTAATACTACTTTGTAAATTACTACCGCAAATTTAAAAAGTTGTGAATTACTACCGCAAAAAAATTTAAGATGTTGCGATTACTACCAAACCCCCATTAAACCCAACTATGACGTGATTATATCACTTTAACCCATGGTTAAAGCCCTTAACCATGACGTCATTATATCCCTAAACCATTTTCTTTTTTTGGGGGGCTGGTTAAAACCCTTAACCATGGTCAAACACGGGTTAAAGGGATATAATGACGTCATAGTTGAGTTTATTGGGGGTTTGGTAGTAATCGCAACATCTTAAAATTTTTTGCAGTAGTAATTCACAACTTTTTTAATTTGCGGTAGTAATTTACAAAATGGTATTAACTTGCGGTAGTAATTTACAAAATGGTATTAACTTGCGGTAGTAATTGGCAAATTATCCTTGTATTTATTACACTATTATCATTACTCCACAACTCATCCACATGTTTATGTAACCCCACATTGAATTAACAATGTATTTATTTATTTATTCATTAAAAAAGAAAGATCCAGATGTATTCCCACGTGGCATCTCATATCTTTTGCCCTATTTTTGAAGCTTAATAAGCAATTAATATACACAATTGAAATCCCTATTTTTATTACTCTTATTCAATAACCAAATGACATATATTGACCCATGAATCCATAACTATTAACAAAGTCTACGCATAATTAATAGCATCAGAGATTGTTGGGATCTGAATTTAATTTTTCAACCTCCTAATTGACCCAAGTGGTCTTGGGTCAAGTCCAACCATTCATCACACAAATTAGAATCTCTAGTAAACCAAGTTGCTTGGAATAATAAATCCCAGGATAAACTGTACGAAGGTGCGTTCTCTTAAACTTATTTTCACTTCATTTCAATTCAACTCAGAAACATATTTTACTAATTACTACTACATAATTAAAAGTGTGTCGACTTGCTTTAATTTTGTCATACAATTAGTTGTGCCTTGTACAGTATAATCAAGGTTAATAATTTGTTAATTTGCTAATGTGCAAGAGCATCAAATAAGCAAATTAAATGAAGGTTGTATCATATATGGGTGTTTTGATCAATGACTTAACCCCACTTAAAGGGCATTCATTGCCAGATTTGTCACATATTTTCTAGATGTGATCAACATCGGCCAAACTTGCTAGCCCGGCTTGAAAATAGCTAAGGCGGGTTTGGACAAGCCTAAAATCACATTTTTTAGTTACTCCCTTCATCCCTAAAATAGCTATATGGCTCTTTGAATTTTAATTTACAACGAACTGCAAGCCAAACAAATTGATACCATTAATGTGTTATACTAAAGTAGTGAAGGACTAAACTATAGTGCATTGACTAAACATGCACCCATTAAATTTCTGAATCACGTAGTCTTTTTAATTTTCATTTAAGAAAAATATATACTTAATTTACCACCTTAATTTCTGATATTTTAGCTTGCAAAGTTGCAATTCAAGCCTCATTTAATTAATTAAGCTCCTTTTACACAATTTATTTTACCAAAAATTATATTCCATGATTCTTGCTTCCCCCCCCCCCCCCCCCCCCCCCCCCCCCCCCCTCAAAGACACAAATAGCCATTACACCAAGTAGAATCTAACGCAAATGTGCATGCATGCATCAATTCAATGGTAGTAGGTAATTAGGTATTAGGAATGAAGACTATATTTATTCTAAAAAGTTCTTAACGTCACCTTTAAATTATATAATAAGTACTCCTGTAAACAAATTAATTTTGGGAAATTTCGTCAAGCTTTAAAATTATTTAGTATCATTTTATACGGATTATTAAAAATAAAATTAATAAATAATAATTAAAAAAAAAAAAAAGGTAAGAAGGAATTATCATATGCTTTAAAATTATATGGATAATAATGTATGTTTTTGCATTCATAAGATGACAAGCAATTGTTTTTTTTTTTTTTTGGGCGATTGGTCGGTTGGGATAGGAGAAACTAGAAAAAGTACACTTTATAAACTATATTTTCATAGTTTCATCTTCTATCATAAAAGTGAATAAATTAAAAGGCATATTACCCAATAATGGTGGTAGATTACTAGACTAGTAGACGTATTATGCATGGTTCAAATATAAAAGTTCGTGGTCCAATTTTTTTTAACAAAAATATCGATCACATGAATACATTTATGACGTGTATATGACATTTCATCCAATTACTCAACAACTCAATAATAATTTGGACAATTTCCTCAAAAAAACTAAATTAATTAATAAATTGGACTAGTATTATATTCAAAATAAAGTAAAAAGTGATCTTACTTTATGATGATAACATTTCTACTACTTGTAAATTTTTTATGCTATAAAATTAATTTATTTATAAAACCATTAATTTGAAAGATCTAACATTACATTGAATATAAAAAATCTTATACTTGTACTTGTATTATTCATGCTCTCTTTTAATTACCTTTTATATTGTTGTTTCATACAACCTTTTACGAGAAAGTCAATTTACTGATCGATCTCAGTTTTAATTAGTAATCGATTATGTATATTAAGCTGGTTGAAGGTTATATTAAGACTTTACACCAATTTATGTCATGCGTCCTTGTTTGCACAATCACACCTAATCATCACGATTTTTTGGGTCCAGATTTTACGAGCCAGGGTGCCGAGTAAAGAAGGAAATTCGCTCCTTCAAGCACCTTCATTTGATAAGATTTAGATCATAGACATCTGTAGATTTAGGTAAGTATTTTACCAAGTAAGTCAAACATTACTTACCAAGCACAACTTGATCTGGATCAAACCCCACTAAAGGCACGTTAAGGTGGCCTAGGAATTCCTTTAAATAACCCCCACTCTTGTGGCCTAGGAATTCCTTTAAATAACCCCCACTCCTAAAGTATCTAGCCAGCTAACCCAGATTTGGAGGACTTGTGAGAGGTTCCGGCTTGATAGGGCTATTCTCCTTAAATAAATAAATAAATACTTGATTATTGCTATACAAAATGAAGTTATGTATTGTAGTTATTAATTCATATATGTTAATACTTGCAAACTACCAATGAACTTTCCGAAATATGAGATGGATAGCGATATCACTAATCCACGAACTCGACCTCAAGGAAGTGAATATCTAATGAGATTTATGATGTTAAAATCACACAACATAGCTTAGCTAATTGTTGTATGTATAAAATGCATAATAAATTATTCAATATGTCAATTACATTAGCACATCTTAGCTGAGCTAATTGTTGATGGTGTTGCTAAATTAATTATGGTAACACTAGGAAGATTTATAATAATTTATCATATACTTGTGGACCCTCTAATAGTTTCATTTCTCTATTCATCTTGTCATTTTCCTTGGTTTAAATGTAGAGAAAAGTGTAACTTGAGGGAAATAAATAGAGTATCAAATTGTTTATCAAACTTGTATAGCAAAGTTATTTGCTAGAAATTCATGGTACATTATCAAATAGAATTATATGTTACTCTTATTTTACCAAATTGGCATTGCTTGGCAATAATTCTTGATATTATTTACATATCATTATTTGTAATTGTAACAAAAACTACAGTTGAATCTTCATATGTTTTAGTAGACTATCTTACATTAGTTACATGACTCATATGTATAAAGGCCGTTAGAAAAACAAGGGTAACATGTTTCTTTGAGGAAAAAAAAAGATGCAAAATGCTTCATAATTAGATAAGACGGTTAGATTTTACACGTCACAGTTCAAAGTAAAATGTTACAAACCATAGAACCTGAAATAAATCGTGTTGAAACCACTTTTTATACTTGGTAAGAATTTATCATGTTGTAACAAATTTTCAACTCATTCACACAATATAAACCTTACAAATTGAAATACACGTTTTTTCAGTTTTTCAGGTTCTTCCCGTTACAGCTCAATAATAAAATAATAATAATAATAAAAATCGTTACTAACCTTATTACTGTATTATTTTTCTCTCTACATATAATAATAATAATAATAAAAATCATAAAATTATTCATCAATTTTATTAATTTGATTTAACTCATTTTCCATCCACATACACTCTTATTACCAAAAAAAATATATTTATTGTTAAATAAGTTTTGGATAAATAAATATATTTTCTTAAAATGTTATATAAAAACATTTTCCATGGTGGTGAAAATAGAGAGATAGCAAAAAAAAAATATTTCTAGAGAGAGAAACCTCCTTTCTTCTTCCTCCTTCTTCCTTCTCTCTCTTTCTTCATATATTCTAATTTTGCCTTCTCTTCTGATCACTGTTTTTTGGGTTGTTGCGATTTTCTCTCTCCTCTAATCTCCACTTTTCATTGAATTTTCAGCAATTTTTTCTTCACCATTTTTATTATTTTCTTCGAATTACCAATTTTTGTTTTCTCCTTTTTCGTGCTCCATGAACTCTTGTTGATTTCGCTGCAAGTTCTGAGCTCTGAATTTTTTGTGCTGAAATTTCAATTAATTTTTTTAATCTCTCTCTTAAACATTAATTGATCCGTGTTTAAAGAGGTTTAATGAATTAATGCTTCATTGGGAGGTTTCATGATCATTAATTAAGTGGGATTAATTGTTAAGAGAGATTATCGGAAGTTAGGGTTTCGAATTTGATTCGAAGAATTGGTGAAGAAAATTCGTCGCTTTTTTGTGAAGAATTTGGTGAAATGGAATGGTGGCGCTTCTGAAAAAGTAGGTGCTTCACTCTAACATTTCAATTGGAAAAATAAAAAAAGTGAAATTGATTTTTAGTGATTTTTTAGATCTCTTACTTTATGCAATTTTTTGTGTCGTGGGAATAAAGGAAGAGAAATAAAGAGGGATTTTTTAATTTATTTTTATTCTTCTCTTTTGGTAGAAGTTTATGATTCTCTGATTATTGTTAATGTTATAATTGTTATTATTATTTTCAGGAATTTTGGAGTATAAATTCGTAATTCATTGGGTGTAAATGAAGAATCAAAGCATATGCTAAAGTTATAGTGGTTGATTTGATTGTATAGTTTGGTTTGTAATTGTTGGGGTTGAATTTGATTTGAATTCATAAATTCATAGTTTGGAATTTGATTAGAAAGTAAAAATAGAGGGTCATTTTGTAACAATAGCAGTGACGGATCCCTCAATTGAATATAGAGGGTGTGATTGTGTAGCTGGTCTGGAGTGCTTACTAAATATAATCAGGGCCCTGAGAATGGGGTCCTGCTTATCTGCGGAAAGCAGGAGCCCTCTCCCCGGTTCTCCGTCCGCGGGTTTAGGGGTTAGGAGGAAGAAGAATGCCAAGAAACGATTCGGGTCTCGGGGTAATTCCTTTGATCATAGGAAGGATGAGTACCTGTACAAGATCCCCGGCCGGTTGTTCTTTAATGGTTCCACCGAGGTTGCCTCTTTGTTTACTCAGCAGGGGAAGAAGGGGACCAACCAGGATGCTATGATTGTTTGGGAGGTGAGGTTTTTAATCCAATTTTGTTTATGTTTATGCATCTTTTTGTTTTGCTACAATTTGATGTTATGAGATGTTGATTGTGATTACTATTGATTAAGTGTTTCTGATTTCCTGTAATATTTGATTTTGATGGGTGAAAGTGAATTTATGCCTTTATGGATAAGTAGATTATGTACGTAGTAATGAAATTAGAAGTGGGATAATAATGTATGATTGGTTGTTTCGAAATCCGAGCTGTAGACATCTGGAATGACCATTTGTGTTTGGCTTCTTATAATTTGCTCATTAACTTTCATCACCTGGCATAATTAGCTCTTTGCTATGGCCCTCTCCAATGTTTTAAAACTAATTAATTTTTAGGCCTTGTTCTTGTTCAAATGGGTTTATTAAAATAAATTTATCATTATTCTTGTTGAAACATCACCTTCTCTATTTAAGCTTTATATTGTGTTTGAGTAATGATTTTATCATTATCTATAGTTTAGTATGCATTCCTTTTTGTATTCATTTGGTATTTTTTGTATTATCCTATAATTCCTTGTCCAAATTTGTTTTCTCAGCTAGTTTCATTCTTATCCAGTTTTTCCTCAATAATAGATAAGAAATAACTATATTCATCCTTATCCAACATGCATTTTGATATAGGTAATCTGCTATATACGTTTGCCACTGAAACTCTAATACATGATATTTCATTGTAGAGAATGATTATATCTGCTATATACGTTTGCCACTGAAACTCTAATACATGATATTTCATTGTAGAGAATGATTATTGGCGACTACTGCATATTAAGTAAAATTGACTTGTATGATTGGTAGTTTGACTGCGATGTGACATCCTGAATTGATTTGCATCTGACTAGATGTCTGGACCAACATTCTATTTTCTATTGTCTCTGTCTCCTTTGCACAGTCTTTCCAAGTGTATTTCAATTTCATCTTCTTCTATGTCATAATGTGAAAGGAGATTTTTTTTGAGATATTGTCTCTTTTCCTCTGGACTTAGAGCTCTTCTGTATCTGTTCGAGAATTGATTATGTTCCTGTAAAGTTAAAAACTACCTTTGCTTATTACTTAATATTATCCTTTTTTGCAGAACTTTTGCTCAAGAAATGATACTATTTTTTGTGGGGTTTTTGATGGCCATGGACCATATGGCCATATGGTTGCTAGGAAAGTAAGGGATTCCCTTCCTCAGAAGTTACATGCTCAGTGGGAAGTGAATGCAAAAAGTGAAGAAGTTCTCAGAGAGATCAGTCTTAACTCTAGCAGCATGAACTCAGAAGATACTTCATTTATATCTGCTGATGAAGATTCCAGGGTCTCTGTTGATCTTGAAGAAACAGAGAAAGACCCAGAAATTTACCAGATCCTGAAAGAATCATTTCTAAAAGCTTTCAGAATCATGGACCGGGAATTAAGAGTACACACAAGTGTTGATTGCTTTTGTAGTGGAACTACAGCAGTGACATTTATAAAGCAGGTTTGTGGACTAAATTTTATTTGATACTTGTAGGATTTTTTATATAAATAAGTTGCTTAAGTGAGCAATTGACCATGATTAGGGGCAAGACCTTGTTATTGGAAATGTTGGTGACTCGAGAGCGGTGCTAGGGACCAGAGATGTTGACAATACTCTAATTGCTGTGCAGTTGACTGTGGATCTTAAACCAAATCTGCCAGGTTTGTTTCTCCTTCATGGCTCATTTTTTTTAAAAATAATGCCTGCCTGTATGCTATGCCTATAATTTTGATTTAAGAAAGCATGCATCTCTATTCAGAAGCAGTAACATGTGCTCTTTCACTGCTGTTTGTTACTGTATATCTTAGCAACAAAACACATGCTTTATCAATTTAACGCTTGCATTGTTCATGATGTTCTTTAATCCTAAGAGATTCTTCAGTTGCTGGTATTTTGTTTGATATGGATCCATTTGAACTTTGCTACTGCTTTCTTTCACTATCTAGTCCATGAGATATGTGATAACTCTGATAAGTAATTTCTGTTGTTGAGGTTCTCTCCTGGTGGAACGGTGAACTGTCTCTCAAGATAAATGCTTTTTGATATGGTTTTTAATTTAATGTTTCGCTAGAAATGTTAATTTGTACCTTGATTTTGGCATTGTTTTCTGAATAGCTTAATGCTCTGTGGCACAGTTTCTTTTTTGTGTAACTTTGTTATCTTGAATGGATGCTATCACTTTCTAAATAGTGTAATTGTCTAGGATGTATGCTTTTGTTTTATCTCTGCCTCTCTTTTTATTGATGTAATACATGGGTTTTCAGCTTAGTAATGCTGTGAATTATTGAAATGGGTTGACTTTAGTGTTAATGCACATGTGGATGAGTTGATTTCATTGTAATAAACCATACGGAGTATAAATATTTTACAATATCTTCAACATAGTGAACATGGCTTTTACCTATGATGGATTTGGTTAGGCAGTTGTTGAGATAGTGTGGTGATTTTTTGTGGTCCAGAAACCAGAATAGTAATTCTTGCTGATTTATTTTTCTGCTTTCTCTTTGATGATGCCTATTTTTAATATTATCTACCCTTGAAATCATTCTTTTAGTTAAGTATTTGTTTTATATCAGTCACATTTTTATATAGCTATTTATTAGCTACAAATTATATTTGATCAACAAAATCCACCGTTGGAGCCACTGACACTTGTCAGTTAAAGTTTGTCATACGACACTTGGAGTTTTTAAGAATAAAACTGTGGAACCCAGTACGCAGTCTTAAGCTGTTATAGAACTTATAGAACTCAAACAATTTTTTGGTGTTTTGGCAAATACCTTAGTGTTTTCTGAGCTGATCGCAGTTCTCTATATGGTTGTACTACCCTGATGCTGACGCTTTGCTCCCCATTTAGAAGACAATTATAGTGTTTTTTCAGTGATGGTTTCGATGAACATGTCTAGTGGAGCGAGCTGCTTGTGTGCATTAGATGTTCTATTAACTATGCACCTGTTTAGGAATCGTTTTTTGAAAAAAAAAAATTGCCAAGAGAACTGGATAGAGAAGTCTAGGAGCTGCAGTTCCTCAAATCATCAGACCAATTAGGACCATGCATTTAATTAGTTTATTGCAAATCATTGATATTTGAATTTGAAAGTAGCTTGTATCTGTTATATTATTTGTACAGCTTTAAGCAGTATAGGGACTGCAAAGGAGCCTTCTTTATGCATTTTTGTGTAGGCCGGGTGATAATTTAGTTGCCATTTGCTTTATAATTTGGCAATAACAAAGAGGGAGAGGGGGGAGGAGCCTGTGTGATGTGGCTCCAATTTAAGATAGGATATGCATGTGTTTTGGACATTGCAGACGGCCAAACATGATTGTTTCCTAGTTTCTTTGGCTTTTGTCGTGGAAGTCTTTCACTATAGGCTTACTGTACCTTTGAAATTTAGCATATTGCAGCATTTCTTGAAGTTTTTGTTGTTCATCATGTTTTTATTTTTCTTCATTTCAGCGGAAGCAGAGAGAATTAAGAAATGTAGAGGTCGTGTATTTGCACTTCAAGATGAACCTGATGTTGCCCGGGTTTGGCTGCCAAACAATGATTCACCGGGCCTTGCCATGGCACGAGCATTTGGAGACTTCTGCCTAAAGGATTTTGGCCTTATAGCGGTGCCAGACATATCATATAGGCGCCTCACTGAGAAGGATGAATTCATTGTTTTGGCTACTGATGGGGTATGACTTGTGTTCAATACCAACCACTTTTCTTTTTTATTCCTTTGTCTCTAACCTTTTATACACCATATTGCAACTCCTGACAGATTTGGGATGTCCTCTCGAACAAAGAAGTGGTTGACATTGTAGCGGGAGCCCCTTCACGATCCACTGCTGCTAGAGCTCTGGTTGAAACAGCCGTCCGAGGATGGAAAATGAGATACCCGACTTCTAAGACAGATGATTGTGCTGTGGTTTGCCTTTTCCTTGACTCAAACACAGACAACATATCTTCTGCTTTTGCTTCCAAAGAGAAAGATCATCCAATTTCAGCAGAACCAGCTCAAGCTGGGGCTGATAAAGAGCATGCCAATGGGCCAACCACTGTTGATCAGCAAACTAGCAAGGTCGATGAAAAGGTTGCTACAGAGGATGACATGCTTTTGGATGACTATTCAGCTTTAGACGGTGTTACCCGGGTGAATACCCTGTTGAACCTGCCGAGGTTCACACCCGGGAAAGTAGGATAAGAAAACTTTGAGACGAAGGCTCTGAACGATGTAAGAGCAGGAGTGTCAGCTTGGCTGTAAACTTTTTATTTTTCTTCTCTTGCTCTTTGCTCATTTATTGTCGTCCTGTAATTTTCCATAGTTACTCAGTTACTATATCTATCTACAGAAGTTGTAATTTGAACAGGATAGACTTGCCCAGTTATATTAGGGTCCTGGGAAGTAATCCTCTATAGCTGTAGTCGGTTAGGCTTAAATTTTGTAAAATCGTTTTAAAAAAAAAATATTGTAATTTGTTGATTATAATTTGCCCCTTCTGATATACTGTACAACCTGGTTTGATGTTATTGTTGTTGCATATTGCAGCAAGCGATAAATGACTATATGGTATGTGATGAGTTTGTGTTCCGAAGAGTTTTCTTATTTCTCGTATTCATCTTAAATTTTCTAGTTTCGCCATTGTAATAGAGCAACACATAATTTTCATTCAAGTAAGAAATTTAAACTGTACCAACATTCTTTGGCACAATCTGCAGGATACATCTTTGTATTTATACAAAGTGAAGTTTTGCAGCTATATCATTGAAACACAAATCCTAAAATCTTTGTTTCTTTTCATATTTTTTTTTTCCCAAATTTGAATTCTATAGTTTTTGATGGTTTCCATCAAATAGGCTTTCCTTCCAACCAACGGCTAAAAAAATCTAATGCCTCCCTTGGCTTGTACTCTGGAACCGTGTGTCCTGCTCCCTGCACCATGCACAATTTGGACAGGAGATAAAATTTGTCACAAAAACGAAATTTGGATATGTAAAGGTGAGATTGTGCTCAAATAGATCGCGACTAACCTTGATGGTGATAAAGGTGAGATTGTGCTCGTATGCTTGTACATACCTGTAAACGATATACATACACGAAAGAAATGAACATAAATTCTAAAGAATCCAAATTTACTGCTGGAAAAATACATCAATCCGACTTCAAGTGATTGAAAACAAAGAAATACGTAGTATATGAAAATTTACCCTGCTACTTGATTATTAGACGTCCAAGGTCTCCATTCATCCAAAATTTGATACCCTAGTGAACTAGTCCATGCTTGTGTGCCGGTGTAAGGAACACACAAATCATGATCTCCACTGTAAAATGTAAAACAAATTAAAGTTATTAACCAATCTATAGCCTTTGATAATCCAAATCATAATTAAATCAAGAAGAACCCATCTCATTTACCTATATATTAGTGCTCTGTAACCTTGGGTAGTGAGGTTTCGGTGGTACTTAATCATGCTTCCAGCGTCATGATTAAACACTAATGACATACATAATGACCAAGAACCTATCTCATTTACCTATAAACACCATCATAAAATTTCATTATTAAGGTTAGTTGATTAGAAAAAAGTTGTAATCTAATAAATTGAAAATAAACTTTGTAAGAAAGACATTTTTTAACATCAACAAAATAACAATCATACCGATTTTGCATGGATCGCCTTCCTGACTGATTCATTGTTTAGCCAAGCAGCAGCAACTTCATCACTCTGCATAATAATTTTTTTCATCACATTATTACAAGTTGTACTGTCAAAGAGTTGCTCATTAAGTTTATAAGTTAGTATGTACTCGTAGTACAACCTACATAACATGTGTACAACATTAGATTCGTGACTAGAGAAAAGGGTCTTACAGTACAAGGAACAGAAACTCGACGATCAGTTTGTAAGGAGTTAAGCTCGGGCCATGAAGGAACAAGGCCATCTTTGACAAGCATTTGATAAGGCCAAGCACGACCGAACATTCTTTTCCTTACAGAATGTGGTTTGTCTGTCACACCTAGTTGTTTGAAGCTGTTAGGCAAGCTCAAATTCTGTGTTTGCTCATTTCCCGGGTTATGGTAGCATGGCTCGAGAATATCATATATATTTAAACCTTGTATAGCCTGCAAGTTAAACATTATTTCAATTGGAATGATTTTATTTGCAAATTGATTAATATAAATGTGTAGAAAAATACTTAATGTTACATAATTATACCTTATATAACTTGTCTCTGTAACCCTGGCACTCAGGAACGCCATCACTTTCTATGTCCAATCCACAACTGTTTGTAAACTCCTGAAATAATGCATAACATAAACCATTTTACTTGCATTATTAAAACGTTTTGATTTTTGCATCATTCTACTCTGTAATCTCATCGGATGTTACCATAGTGATATAATACCTCCGTTAAATGTTATGTGCAACAATTGGGTATTATTTGTGAGATATAAAATATTCCAAGGTTGCACATAACATTTAACTGGGGTAATATAATGCTACTCAAAGGAGACAAAAGTAGTTAAGTTAGTTACCATTTGACAATTTACTTTCCTCTTAATTTATTATGTTTGGGCCTGCTTAAGTCTTGGTCCAATTACTAGTGCAATGACAAAACATATCCTACCTTAACTTAACTTAACCAAGCTTATTTTACTAGCTTTACAAATTCTCTAAACCTCCTCTCTTTCGAAATGACATTAAAGACTCGATTGTTGTATAAATGTGAACGCCTCTAAAGTGTTTAACTCTCTTTTCTTTTATAAGCCTTCAAACTAATTTGAAAGGGTCGAGCTAAGATTATCCCCAATATACCCCTGGTAGATTTGAGCACACAAAATCCTATGCATGATGAGGCAACATCATCAGTAGGCAGTTCAGCAGTTTGTTAAATAGTACAATATGAAGTAAATGCATTTGACATCATATTAGTACTATTTTCTTTATATTTCTTTTTCTTGATAAATTGTAAAAATCTTAATTTTGTACCGACTAAAAGAGAAGTCAATTCCAAGATTTCATGCTTATCAACTAATTTTGGACTTTTATCTAACAACTTGGTAGTGGGCCTAAACCTCTCTGCAATTGAGGCCAATGTCATCAAAATAAAGCTTAAACTAATTCAGTTTTTTGAGGTCAGTGCGAAAGTGAAAGTTGTCAGCAATTTCTATAAGAATTTTTTGGGGGTTTGTAGCATTTCTGCTCTTGTGGGTCAATTCAGCACAATCAACCATTCTTTCATACTCTCTTTTTTAGATTTGTGTATCTCTTTTTTAACCTTTTTCTACCCCTTTATACATCCATCAACTTTGCATTATCGACACCCCAATATGGATAGGACACCCCCCGACCTTTCATATATAGGCGATAATAATGAAATCTCACTACAAATAGTCGAGTTTGACACTTGAAAACATATTCAAATCTGAATAGTACAGGTTAAATTGAAATAATTTTTACAAATTAATTAGTAACAAAAATCAATAATGATATTAAAAAAGTTAAATCGATTAATTCATAACTTGACACGACTTAAACCAACCTGAACCAAAAGCGATACTCGCATGTTTAATATTATTATATCTTTTGGCTTATCAATGATTATGGTCTACCAAATTTGACTGTCATTTTCAATAAGTCACTCAAGTTCGATCTAAGGGAGTACAAATTTGTCAAAACTACTCATATAACATGTCAACTTTAAAAGTCTTAACAAATTTAATCATACATCAAAACTATTCATATTAAAATGACATAGTTTTGACATGCAATTAAAGTTTAGCACCTAATTTTTCTAGCATGTACATGAGGGTGTGGTCGTGTGGGTTGTAAATATTAGGTACATTTTAGGCTTACCCTGTAAAGATCATCCGATATCAATGCCATCCCATGTGCAAATGGCAACAAAGCATTCCCATCATATTTTTGTTCTGCCGTTACCCCGTTTCCTACCACGTATCCCTGCATTTAAAAGCCGAATGAATTCACGTTGATGATGTAAATTGAACTAATACTGTGACAGTTAAATTTGAACAGATGATGTCGTAGTGCAAAATATAATAGGGCACTTCTCGGCCATGATTGTGAATTTGTGAATGAGATCAATGTCACCCACTTGGAAGTGGTGTAGTACAAAAATTAAGATATAGTTACATTCATAGTGTAAATTGAATATATCGTGACAACTGAATCTAGAAAACGGGTGTGTTATGAATTACTATATTGATTAGGCCACTTCTTGGTGATAATTATGATTGAGATTAATATCAACCACTTGGAATTGAAGTGGTGTTAGTCACATAATGATGATATGACAACTTTATTACCTTGAAATTGATAGTGGGATTAACTTTAGCTTTAAGCCCTGCAATAATTAAAGAGATAAAACTGAATCATATGCGGTAGAAATTGATAAAATAATAATGAGAAACTTCTTAATGATGATCAATGATAATAATTAGTACGACTAATCAACAAAGAAATAATTACTACTTGTATGATTGTTCATCATTTTTACCTTCTACTATTTCAGATGCAAGGGTTGGAACATAGATTCCACCGTATGATTCCCCAGCTACGTAAAAAGGATTTTTACTGAATTCCGGAAATTGCTCAAACCACTGAAATTAATCGTATAAATAAGGCATTAAGAATTAAGATCAATCATCAACGTGACAACTATTTCCAAACAACATACGTACAGCTAGCTAGTCAAGCTGATTATGTACTTTGTACTTATAAAAGTTACAAAGTTTATTTAAATATAATCACGTTACCTTTAAGAGAAAAGTATGAGTATCACGGGCTGTTTGTACGTCACCAGTTTGGTACTTGGTTTGATTTTCGGAATATGACAATCCAACTCCCGTAGGAGAATCCAAATAAATAATGCTTGCTACCTATTAAAAAAAATTATGACATAGCAATTAAACCATAAATTTAAATAAAGGTGCTAACGTTGGTTATTTAGTTTTAAATTCAATAAAAAAATATTGTCCTTCTAATAAAAGTATAAAATTAATAACTCTAGTTTATTTCCCATTATTTTTGATGCATTAGGTGTTTCGAATTTTCGATCCCTAGCTAATTAAGATCTCCTAACAATTTATTTAGGATTATATATATGAGTATTTAATTTCATCACATTTATACGAGAACATGCCTAGAATCAATAAAAATCATAGTATAGTATAGTATAGTTAATATTTAGTACCTTGGACCAACTATATGGATTGGGATGCAACAAAGGAAGGCTGTTCTTGGTTTTACCAGCTTGAAAATTAAATGGTCCTGCAAAAACAAAAATTCAGAACAGAAAATGACATTACTATTCCCTGCAAAAAAAAATCTATATATACAAAGTTACACCTCCTAGCTACTTTACATAATAAAATTACTACATACATACACACTTGTAGTAATAATGATAAAAAGGAACAGAGGGAGTAATAAATTACCGTGTTCATAAACAAACCCGTCAAAGCTCGAACACCCGGGACCACCATTTAACCATAATACAACAGCATCCTTGTCTGGATTTCTTTCTGATTCCACGAAATAATAGAATAGATTCTTTGGTGGTGATGTTTTATTATTTTGACGTCCGTCTAATGTGATGTACCTTAATTTGTATACAAGGAAACACAATTATGCTAACATCGATAGAAGTTGTCGATTTCGAGCTGTGCTCGAGTATAAATTATTACGTAGTAAGTTGTTTTGATGCAATTATATACATTATCTTCGATAAAAACTCATTTTAATTAAAGGAAAATGTTATACATACCTTTTAGGGCTACATATAAGCATTAAATTTACACTTGAAAATCGTAAAAAGTTCAGAAATCATAAAAATATAAACACTAATTACACTAATTTACGCGTGTTTTTGTCATGAATTTCTAATTTTATACAATTTCCAAAAGTGTATTTAATGCTTATATATATCCCTTAGTGATACAAAATAAAATTCGAAATTTAAATTAGGACAAAGAATGCGATAAGTTGGTGACTTAACCTCGACTAGTAAATTATTATTAAAAATTGAATTTGGAGTGTAACGAGTGTTTGATGCACACTTGTCTCCCCAAGAACATGTATTATTACTTATTATTAACCATTAATTAATTAAATAAATACAAGAGAGTAGGTAGTTACTGAAAAATTACGGTAGTTATGAAAATAAAAAAAAAACACTAAATTTTCGTATTGTAAACATTTTAAAATGTCACTAAAAATACATTGAATCATACAATTATGATTTAAATAACCCAATGATGAACTATATAATAAAACTTTTAAACTCTCAAAAGTTTTATATACGTCGATATTGATTATATCTCATATCTCTAACAGATGTACAACAAAACGAGAAAAATATGAAATCAAAAAAAGACATACATACACATACACATACCCTGAGTAATGCTTAGAAGGGAAAGTGGCAGAAAATCCAGGAAGTTGAGTAATGAGAGAATTAGGAGAAGCAGCTTCAGTAGTAATGATAAAATTACCATAATTAGAAAGTATGGTAATTAGAATAACCATGCAAAATAGTACAAGTATTTTCATGGCTTTTATTTCTAAGGAGAAACAATGTTAGAGAGAGAAAGAAAGTAGAGAGAGAGAGAAGTTCGACGAAAACGAGGAGTTTAAAGAAGAAGAGAAGCTAAAATACTTGGATTTTAAATGAGTTTGCATAAGATAGTGACAAAATGCGAAAGCCGAAAGGGTGTGATTGTATGAAGGTTTTTTGGATTAAAGTTGGCAAGAATTTAGTTTTTTGTTGATTAAATTAAAATTAAAATTATATTAAGAAATTAGGAGAATTTTTTTTTTATAAAAAAAGACTAAAACTGTCCATTTTATAGGGAGGAATATTCTAATGGAAAGCTGTGGAATGAGATAAAATGAATTTAAAATAAAATTTGAAAAAAAAAAAAAGAAAAGAAAAAAAATGAGGTAAAGTGCATGCAAAGCACACATTTCTTGACCCTTGATTTGTCTTTGCATACATTATTCGTCAAATAGTCATATGATTTTTTTTTCAATCCAACGGTTCAAATTCCGATTTTCTTTTCTAATTTCTCTCTTAAATTTTGTTTAATGTACTCTATATTATAAATATAAATATGTATATTGATTGATAAACCATTAACAAATTTTTAAAAAGAAGCATTATTAGCTCGTATTTGAATTAAGCTGAATAGAGTTGAAATTAGGAACTGAACTGAAATTAAGCCGAAGAGTACAGGCCCTAAGATTAACTAGGCGTAAGAGTAAAACATATGTGGACCACTGGACCAATATCATCTACTAGTAAATAAAATGATTGAGGAGCAAGTATTAATAGAATTAGAGAAGATTCCTCTTTTTTTCCTTGGGTTTCTGATTTCTCTCTTTTTCTTCCACTATTTATCACCAAGTACTCAGTAGAACCGAAAATATTTCTGATTCCAGGACCACCTCTTGTCCTTTGCATGGATGGTCAATACTCAATCATACTTGAAATTTGTAGGATTACTTCATTTCTCCACCTATTTTTTAATTGGATCATCAATTTTATTAATGATTTTTTTTTTTTATATGTATTCAATTAAGAAGAAACACTTTATGCTATAAAGAATCAAATGAACATGTATTCATCTAAACTTCAATATGGGTTATATATTTCTCGCCTACTTTACTCATATAAGATATGTTTATGTATAATAAGTTCAAATAAGTTTATATCAAAGATTAATATAGACTTTTCAAATACAATTTGCATTTAAAAGACTAATATAGACTATCTCGTAGTAATTTCATAAATCTCAATAAATCCTGATAATTGAAATTAGGTCAAAATCAAACACGTCCACAACAAATTCACAACGTGCTCCAAGGTGCATCTAGGATGCATAAATACATGTAACCGTTTGGTATATGTGAAATGTGAGACACACCTCTTAAAAGTATTAATTTCAAAGATTAAGGCCACATATTTTGTTTGAAAATCTGTAGGAACTTGTGCTAGTTAGTACATCTTGACCTTGATTTGGTTGGTTACTTCTTTGTTGACCGTACATATAGAATGAATTTTCTTTTTCTTGCAAGTTGGGGCAATCTCTCTTGAAACAAGAACCACAACATTTTCAATGAGTTTTTAGGTTTGTCTTTCTCGACTTGCTTCTCCTTGTTATTGGAACATTTTCGTACGTGATATTTAAGGCGACTTTGCTTTGAATTTGTTTGTCTCACTTGTGACTTATATTACCTTCGTTCTTCCGTGACATAGGCCGAAACATCAGTTCTTTATTTGCATTAGGTAGCTAAGCTAATTACTCGACCGATATTTCTTAATACCGTATTTGTTTAGCTAGTTAGTCGACCGATATTTCTTAATACTGTATCATATATCTTAAAAAAAAAAATACTCTTTCTGTTTCATAATGATGTTATGAAATCTTGATCCTATTCATTATATAGATGAGAGAATCTTCAATTTAAGCCTATCATCGGCCACATAAAAAAGCCCGTGATAACCTTGAGTCCAGGACGAGAAGCAATTTTGTAATCAGCTAGATTGACAGTTAAGACTTAAGAGGAAGAGTAGATAGATCCAGCTACCTGAAAAATTATTTATTATGACAAATATTGGTGGCCATTGAAAAAAATACAGTAATTAACTAGAAAAATAATTTTTTTTTTTAAAAAAAAGCTATGTAAAACTTATGCATGTAAGACTTAATTTAAATTTTCAACAAAATCATTAAATATTTGAAAGCAAGTATCTATTACATAGTATTAGAAAATTCTAGTACGTATAGACTTGGGTAGAGTTGTCAAAAATTGACCCGACCCGAAATACCGACTCAAATCCGATAATTAACCGACCCGTCTGAACCCGAAAAAATGATGACCCAAACCCGACCTGAAACCAACCCTTGACCCGAGTATATGAGATCCAAACCCGAACATGAATTGACTTGGAGATGACCCGATTCGAATGTAACCCGTAAATTATTGACCTGGATCGAACCCGACTTGAACCGAAATTGACCCAAAACCGTTTTAACCCGTCAAAATCCGAATTTAACCCGACTTGTTACTAATCGACCCGTTCCTAACCCGACCCGAATTTAACCCAACCTGTTACAAACCGGACCTGAAATCAACCCGACTTGTTATTGACATGATCCAAATTCAACCCGACTTG
Organism: Chenopodium album; assembly: GCF_948465745.1. Lineage (NCBI taxonomy): Eukaryota > Viridiplantae > Streptophyta > Magnoliopsida > Caryophyllales > Amaranthaceae > Chenopodium > Chenopodium album. The sequence continues at coordinate 3,375,501 of NC_137837.1, read as the reverse complement.
TTATTGGCCCAACCCAAATTTTACCAGACCTATTACTAGCCCGACCCAAAAATTCAATTCGATATGTTACTAACACGACTCGAAATCAACACGACTTGTTATTGACCCGACCTACATTCAACCCAAATTGTTCCCGACCCGATTTCAAATCACCTTAAATGCAATTTAGACCACCTTATTATCGTTGATCAAAGCATTTTGTCTAGGGAGACCAAGTCGGTCCAGGCCAGCAAAAAAAAAGGAGCATCATCCTCAAATTTAAGAGTTAAATATAGTATATATTTGTTGTATGGTCAAAGGAGATAATTATCTTCCTAAATTATAAACAATAGTTCCCTAGTATATTGGCATATATATCATAGTCAAAGGAAATAATTAACTTGATAAAATGATAATTATCTATTTATATATAGTTAGTTGAACCTGAATATGACTTGACTTGGAAATGACCCGACATGATTGTAACCCGCAAATTATTGACTTTAAACGACTAGTTTACCGGTTTACAACTTGCACCGATTTCATTAAATCAAGCTTACCGCGAACATTTCTGACAACATATAATGATCATATATGGATCCAAACGACATTATATGACCCCGAGATATATCCCCTAAAATCTCAATGCTTTTCGACACCGGGCCCTGAAACATTCGATATTTCTCAAAAAGCGTGGATATTAACCTTCAATTTTGGAATTTTTGACTTTTTTTTCGCCAGGATATAAAAATTGCCAAAATGTTTACCATGGTCCAAAATACCCTCCGGGAGTCCAATTGGCCTGGGTGGGTGGAACCATCCAATTTGCCTTTAAACGACCAATTTACCGGTTTACAACTTGCACCGATTTCATTAATTCAAGCCTACCATGAACATTTATAACAAGAAATAATGATCATTTATGGTTCCAAATAGCATTATATGACCCCGAGATGTATCCCATAGAATTTCAAGATTTTTCAACACCGGGCTCCGAAACCTCCAAAATTTCTCAAAAAGCGTGGATATTAGCCTTCAATTTTGGAATTTTTTGACTTTTTTTCGCCCGGAAATAAAAATTACCGAAATGTTTACCATGGTCCATAATACCCTCCGAGAGTCCAATTGGGTGGGTAAAACCATCCAATTTGCCTTTAAACGACCAATTTACAAATTTACAACTTACACCGATTTCATTAATTCAAGCCTACCACGAACATTTATAACAAAAAATAATGATCATATATGGTTCCAAACGACATTATATGACCCCGAGACGTATTCCCTAAAATCTAAAGGCTTTTCGACGACGAGCCCCGAAACCTCCAAAATTTCTCAAAAGCGTGGATATTAGCCTTTAATTTTGAAAATTTTTACCTTTTTTCTCCCAGGAATAAAAATTGACGAAATATTTACCATGGTCCCTAATACCCTCCGGGAGTCCCATTGGGTGAGTGGAACCATCCAATTTGCCTTTAAATGACAAATTTACCCATTTACAACTTGCACCGATTTCATTAATTCAAGCCTATCACGAACATTTATGACAACATAAAATAATCATATATGGTTCCAAACGGCATTATATGACACCAAGATGTATTCCCTGGAATTTCAAGACTTTTTCGACACCGAGTTCTGAAATCTTCAAAATTTCGCAAAATGCGTGGATATTAGTCTTCAATTTTGGAATTTTTTTAACTTTTTTCGCTCAGAAAAAAATTGCCAAAATGTTTACCATGGTCCCCAATACCCTCCGGGAGTCGGATTGGCTGGGTAGAACCATCCAATTTGCCTTTAATTTAAACGGTCAATTTACTGGTTTACAACTTGCACCGATTTCATTAACTCAAGTCTACCACGAAAATTTATGACAACGTATAATGATCATATATTGTTCCAAACGGCATTATATGACCCCGAGATGTATCCCCTAAAATCTCAACGATTTTCGATACTGGACCTCGAAACCTTCAAAAAAAACGTGGATATTAGCCTTAAAATTTGGAATTTTTTTACTTTTTTCGCCTGTAAATAAAAATTGTTGAAATGTTTACTATGGTCCCTAATACCTTCCGGTAGTCCAATTGGGCGGGTGGAACCATCCAATTTGCATTTACATGTCAATTTACCGGTTTACAACTTGCACTTATTTCATTAATTCAAGCCTACCACGAACATTTATGACAAACATATAATGGTCATTTATGGTTTCAAATGTCATTGTATGACTCCAAGACGCATCTAATAAAATCTCATTTCTTTTCGACACTTGGCCCCGAAACGTCGAAATTTCTCAAAAAATGTGGATATTAGTCTTCAATTTAGGAATTTTTTGACTTTTTTTTGCCCGAAAATAAAAATTACCGAAATGTTTAACATGGTCCATAATACCCTCCGAGAGTCCAATTGGGTGGGTTGAACTATCCAATATTCCAATTTGCCTTTAATCGACTAATTTACTGGTTTACAACTTGCACCGATTTCATTAATTCAAGCTTACCATGAACATTTATGACAAGAAATAATGATCATTTATGGTTCCAAACGGCATTATATGACTCCGAAATGTATCCCATAGAATTTCATGATTTTTCGACACCGGGCTCCGAAACCTCTAAAATTTCTCAAAAAACGTGGATATTAGCCTTCAATTTTGGAATTTTTGGACTTTTTTTCGCCTGAAAATAAAATTGCCAAAATGTTTACCATGGTTCCTAATACCCTCCGGGAGTCCAATTGGGAGTGTGGAACCATTCAATTTGCTTTTAAACGGCCAATTTACCAGTTTACAACTTGCACCGATTCACCGGTTTACAACGGCCAATTTAATTAACTTGCATTGAACCTGACTTGAACCAAAATTGACCCAAACCCGTTTTAACCCGTCAAAACCTGAATTATTTAACCCGACTCTGACCTGAATTCAACCCGACCCGAATTTAACACAACCTGTTACAAACCCGACCCAAAATCAACCCGACTTGTTGTTGACATGACCTAAATTCGACTCGACTTGTTATTGAACCGACCCAAATTTTACCACACCTATTACTTACCCAACCCAAAATTTCAACCCGATCTGTTACTAAATCGACTCAAAATTAACACGACTTGTTATTGACCCGGCCTAAATTCAACCCAAATTGTTCCTGACCCGATTTCAATCACCTTAAATGCAATTTAGACAACCTTATTATTGTTGATCAAAGCATTTTTTCTTGGGAGACCAAGTCGGTCCATGCCAGCAAAAGAAAGGAGCATCATCCTCAAATTTAAGAGTTAAATATAGTATATATTTGTTGTATGGTCAAAGGAGATAATTATCTTCCTAATTATAGACTATAGTTCCCTAGTATATTTCCATATATATTATAGTCAAAGGAAATAATTAGCTTGATGAAATGATAATTATCTATTTATAGTTAGTTGAACCCGAATATGACCTGACTTGGAAATGACCCAACCTGATTGTAACCTGCAAATTATTGACTTGACGTAACCCGACTTATATCTGAGAATGACTCGACTTAGAAATGACCCAATCTGATTATAACCCGCAAATTATTGACTTGAACCGAACCCGACTTGAACCCGAGAATAATGACTCGACCTGATTATAATCCGCAGATTATTGACTTGAACCGAACCTGACTCAAACCCGAGAATGACCCGACCTGATTCAAACCTGCAAATTATTGACTTGAACCGAACCCGAGAATTACCCTAACCCGTTTTAACTTGTGAAAACCCGAATTAAACCCGACCTATTGTTCACCCGGCCCGAATGTAACCCGACCTAAAATAGACCCAAACCCGATAAGAAGTATGACCCGACGTGACCCGACTCAAGCATGAACCAACCCAAACCCGACCTGCATAGGTTACAGAATTAATCTGAATTGACCCGACCCGAGTTGACCCGACGCACTCTTACCCGACCCAAACCTGATTCGTTTACCTAAATTGACAGCTCTAGACCTGGGTACAACCGTACAAGCTAAAGTTTATCCAATACGAGTAGTAATTTTTATTTAATTATTGAATAAACAATACTCATCAAAATAAACGAGTAGAAAATAACTTTAATTAGGTGTACCGTACACTTGAGTGAATATAAGAAATCATTTTTTCTGCAGTAACACACTACCACATAAGAAAATTTTAATATCCTTTTACAATGTTGCAACTTTTAAGAATAAGAATAAAAATTTGTGGTTTTCTTTAATGTAGTAACAATACCCAATAGGTTCTTATCTTAAACAAGGATATCCAGTAGGATAGTAGGTCTGTAGGTGAACTTCAGAGTTGAGAGAATCAACCACCCAACAAATTTGATGATTCTATAATTGACCTTGCAATAATTTTGGAAAGCTTGTAGAAGCAAAGAATTTTCCATTTTTTTTTTCCAAATAAAAGCTTCACTTCTCTTAAAATCTACAAGTACTGTTTTTTTCAATTGGATGAGATTGATTACCATTATCACCATTTATTTTATCTGTATTTAATTTTTATTAGCAAAACCCCTATAATTTCTCTTACTTTCCTAAAGATAATAAACTAAGCTACATTGTATATATATATATAATCTTAATTTGATTTTAATTTAATCCTCGATTCTGTACTAGCTCTAAAATTTAAATTTTATCCTAAAACTGTATATATATATGAGCAATGAGACTTTTATTTAAAAACGGATTTAATATAGTAAAATTATAATAATAATGATTTTATAAATGCATGCATGCAGCATGCGTAGCTTAGCTAAGATGGGAAATAACATGGATGCATCGTATATTCATATATGCATGCATGTAGTCATTAGACTAGCATAAAAAGGTTGCATAATATTATATGTCGTGCTTATGCAACAAACCAAATTTATAATAATGTTGTTTGTTGTACTTTATAATGGAGTATAAAGTTTTGTGTTTTTTCATCACCTACCTTTTGAGGGAGCATCGAGCCTATCCCATTCTAAATTATTGCTATATATTGCATGCTTTTATTTGGCTCATATGAGTCAGAAATTGGTCATTATTTAAATAAGTGAAATGATTAATTTAAATATCTTGTGTAGTTAAAAAAAAAAAAAAGCTTATCATATCCTTCCACTATATTTGAATTAAGCTATTCGTTTGTTTTTCAAAATCTTTTGACTTTCATATCCCAATGTTTTTTCAATTGAAATTTTAATTGCTTAGGATTTATGATTTTCTTTTTTCTTTATACAATCATAGGGAAATACTGTTTACTTTAACATTAAAAAAATGTCAAGTAATCATATAACATTGTAGTATTACTTTTTTTTTTTTAAAATGGAACATTATAATATTAGGGTATGTTTTAATTTACTGAATTGAGCTGAACTGAACTTAACTGAACTGAACTGCGCTGAAATGTACTCCGTATATTTTATGAGAGAAAAATGAAGGAATTGAAGTGAACTGAAATTAAGCTGAAGAGAGAAGACCCTTACTTTTACATTCTGCTCTCTTGACATTTGCATTAATTTTGAATTATAGATTAGTAAAAATCCAATTTTAATTATCTGTGCAAGACTACGTACTATAAACTTTATAAAGTCAATCTTACTAAATGCCAAATTATCAATAATAATTTAGTTTGTTGTACTTTGTCCACAAATAAGATATGTCCCCACTCCCTTTAGCTAAGGATTAAGGACCCCCCTTACAAATTACCTTTTAAGTAATTAAAATTAAAGGGGGTCGTCCCAAATTGGCACTCCCAATAATTCAATAAGGAATTAAGGACCACGTAATTATTTGTATAAAGTTTTTTGTTTTGTCATTGGTCACCTTTCTTTTTTAGGGGAGCATCTACCCTATCTAGTTGCAATATTTGTTGGTATGATTCATAATTTCCTTATATAATGTGTTCATGACCTAAAAATTGGCTAAACATGAAACTTGTATAAATGGATGCCATGCACTCATATGCATTATTTATGACCTTTGCTGTGAGAATGTGAGTTATCTTCGTGTCATATTGTGTTAGATATTGTGTTATATGCAATCCTATTTGTAATCTTATTATTTAGTTTAGACGATATTTGGGTGATGAGTCATTTTTCTTTGGCTTCAGTTCAGTTGAAATATGGTCATATATAAATCTAATTATGATTAATTTATTGGGATATCAATCAAATATCACTCACTTTTAGATAGAAATAATGTAAAATCGTGTTGAATTCGAGACCACTAGTAGTATGTAGAATTCACAAATTTGAGAATAATATCATGATAGTTCTAGAGCTAGAGTGCTAGACAGAGTGGCAAAACCATCAAACAATATACTTTACATCCACAACTTTTGGCCCAAACATGTCATGGACCTTTTCCAAACTTTTTGAATCCTATGGTTTGGCCCACATTTGAGAGTTGAGAAATTAGGCCATCAATATCTACAAATGGTTGTGCGGCCCAAAACAAATGGCCTAAAAATTATTCATCAATTCACAACCAAAAAACGACATGAAATTTGGAACGAGTATAATGAATTTACAAATACATGACTAACATGAGTATTATTCCTAGAATTTTACTTAGGACTTTAGGAGAGTGTTTAAAATTATTCACATACCATGATTATAGATCCTCAATTATACAAGATTATAAACGCTAATTTAATTTTTTTTTTTTCCTTATGGATAAACATATATAAGACGACTCACCCTTCTTGCTAATCGGTTCTCATATGTATATATAAGAAAAATTATTTCCGTGATTAATTATTGTCCTTGATCCTCAATTAAATGCTTATTAAGAAGTTAAAACTTCCCCAACCACACCTTGATATTGACCTCTCACCCTCCAAATACCATATAATATGTCATGGACTTCATATGAGCAAGTTGGAACTTGTTATGCCACAAAAATCAGTTATGACCTGGCAGATAGCCAAAGTCTTTCCACCACTTAGAATCCAAACCAACCCAACTCACCCCACCTTATCCTAAAAAGAGAGCCAAAAATAATTAATCACAAAAATCACATACCCTAAAAAAAAAAAGTTAAGCAAACAAAAAACAAACTTTATCAACATTTTTTGAGAATGGATAGTAGAGATGACCACCCTTGCAACCAACACCACCATCAATTCAACCACATCCAAAGTCACGGCCTCCGGTACACCTTTTCCAACCTTCCCCGGCCACTACCAATGTCGGAAAAAATTTCTCTCCACTCATCCTATCCATACCAATCGTCGAACAATTTCTCTACCACATGGTGAGTTGTTAACACGTACAATATACAACTACTAGCTAGTTTAAATGGTAAAATTCATTGAGATTTCTTTTAAGGCGTTACATTATAACCTACTCGTGTTATTAAATTATAATTGATTATGGTATGATTATGGCAGTAACAAATGATCAAAGCAAGACAAAAGTGAGCTCTAATTCAAGGGTTGGAAAATCAGAAGCAGATGAAATAGTGGATGGGATGGAATTTGGGGAACTATGCAATGAGTTTGAGTGCAAAAGTAGTCCATTGGTTGAATCAACTGCTAGACAACTTGTACGTGATATCTTAGAGCTTAGGGAAGGTAATCGTGCACTTGGCACTTTTGCTGTTTCTGTTAAATACAAGGTAACTACATTTTTATTTTTATTACTCGTATTTTATTTATTGTATTGTATTATACGAAGTATAAAGTTATTTAATCTGACTATTATATGCTAGATTTAATGATGATCATACCAAATATTGACCGTCATTTATATAAGGTGTCTACTAGTTTAGTTAGTAAAGCGCTTATGACTAGGCTTACAATCAAGATCCGAGACCCATTTGCCTTCCTTTGTGACTCTCTATGAGCACCTCCCCTGCCCCGGCCCCCTGCCTCGTGTCGAAAAGGTGTGAGTACATTGATGACCCCTTGATGCAAAATGCAGGATCCAGTTAGAAGCTTTACTGGACGAGAGAAGTACAAAAGACCACTTTGGATAACTGATGCACTAGACAATCCTAAAGTGGTAAAATTATTAAGGAAAATTTGTCAGAAACAACCTTTTAAAGTGTCCACTTTATTTAAAACAACCTTTTAAATTTTTTTTTGCAATTTCAGACCACATAATAAATTTTTTTTATCAAAGACAACCAAATGCTACTTTCCGGCGTTTGACTCTATTTGTCCCGATGTTAACCACTAGTGTGCAACGCACATGAACTCGTATATTGCTTAATACACCAATTTTCACTCCAATTCACTCGTACTAAAAGAGGGATGAAAGAGAAGCAGAAGTTTTAATAGGAGTTAATTGGAGGAAAAAGGGGTGTATTAAGCAATGTAGGAGGCCACGTGACTCGCACACTCGTGGTCAACATCGGCAAAAATTGAGTCAACGCCGGAAAGTAACATTTGGTTGTCTTTGATAAAAAAAAATTATAATGTGGTCTTAAATTGCAAAAAAAAATTTAAAAGGTTGTTTTAAATAAAGTGGACACTTTAAAAGGTTGTTTTTGACAAATTTTCCAATTATTAAAGTACTACCTAGCTAGTTTAATTCTGTTTCATATTAATATCAAATTTTTTATATAATTCTGTTATATTGTTGGTTGATCATAATATATAGACAGTGCAAGAAATGATGATGCAGTCAACAAGTGTGCTAAACATCAAATGGACTCTCAAAGGGAAGCCTAAGTCAATTTTGGCTAGCATAGGTGGAGATTTGATCATTAAGGTGACTTCTAAGTTCACCTTAAACCAGATTAGTGGCCAAGTAATCGAGCACGAGGAATCCTGGGATCTATCTGCATCATCACCTATAGCTCAAGCATACTTCTGGTCATCTCGCCGCCTCTATGCAACGAAAGAAGCTGGGAAGGATGCGGTGGATTCTGTTAAGGAACTCGGTAGCAAGGTTTCTGCCCCTAAGGAAAACATTGAGATATACCCTGATCCTTCTGGTGATCCCACCAAGGTAACTTCGTTTCCAATATTATCGATTACAACTTGTCCTTAATAATTTATCTACGATATATAAGTTGAAGATAACAAGACCTTGGTTGTTACACTCCACTATCAGCAATTAGACATTATTGGTCATAAACTGGTCATAGAAGGTAGAAATTGACGCGATACAATATGATGTAACTAATGGTAGAAGATTGATGCATGATTTTCTAGGGTTTTTTTAGTTAATTGAAGATTAACAATGTTTGTTTTTCATGTTACAGTTCTTTCAAAGGGATGACTCCTACCAAAGGGATTTGTACCAGATTGCATTATTCCTAGCACTTATTTACTTTGTTGTACAGTACTTAAGGAACACTTTGTAAAATTTACATGCTCGAATCGTTTATACTTTGTATGTCTTTTTTTTTCGGGTAAAAGAAAATACGTAGTATATTACTATAAATAAGTATATAGCATATACTTCGTACTTATTTATTATGTATTTTCTATATTTCAAAAGCGATTATAAATTACCATTTTTATATGTAAAATAAAGATTCAGAAATTGTTGCAAGTGCTAATACAGAAAGGTAAGCCCAAGGCCAGAAAGTGTGAAGGTAGCTGAAGCTTCCTCTTTGTCCACTCAGATCATAGGTATTCTTCGCCGCCATGAAAGCATGGAAAATAGAAGGCATTAGGAGAATGATGTTAAATCACATTATACATGTATGTAAATTAATGAAATCGGACGAAAAATCAATTGATAACAGCTCCTTTGCAATATAAAAAAATTCCTAGAAAAAAATTAATGGATTTTTTAATGATCAATTGTGAAAAAAAGGTTAATTAGCACAAACAAAAACAATAAACTCCTCCCAGAAATTAAAGAGTTAGCTGAAGAAAGATCATGGGCGCCTACAGTATACACAGCTCCTGACTCTGAATCTTTTACTTTGATGCTCGACGAGCCTGTAATTCAGCAAGAAAACAGTTCAGACAGAGATACATTTATAAAGGTGACATTGTATCGTTTTTAGAATTTTTCAGACAGCCTCGAAATTTTTGTATGAAATAATACGAATGGCTTTGAATAATTGGACCAAAATTATACAACTGCTGGTCTGGAGTGAGACTGGTTTCACACAGATCTTTGCACAAAATGATACTCCGTATTTCTTTTTTCAAAATAAAAATCATTTGTGAGTTGCAGTGGAGGTTATGAAACTCACAATTGTATTCGGTCCATCCAATAGTTTGATTTACAAGGTCATAAAACACTACTTTGCCGGAGAGCACAATATCTGTAGCATAGCAACGAACCATTATTAGAAAAGTAAAGAAGCTGTAAGAAAACAACCTTATTTACAGGGGCAGAACTTGCAATACGATAATTAAACACTGATTTTAGAAATTGCTATGATATACAAGTATTTTATACCTCCCAAGATAGTAACATCTTTCCCGTCTCTAGACTGTAATCCACTGTTCATCCAACCTACACACCACTTATTTTCCTGAAAAACAAAAATTAGCACATTTAATAACACAACTGATTTGCAAAGAGGTGTAAGATATAAACCTAAGTATTCTACATTTTAAAGGTTTAGCACAACCTTTGCATGATGAGTAGTACTACACACCATACAAAATAATGAAATGTTACTTGCATTCTACAACAAGCCCCCTAGAAACTTTATTCCGAGATAAGAAAACATTCCAGGTACATATACTTACGCCTTCAGTGAGTGGAAAGAAATATTCATGGGGATGTACTGTCAAGGTGAGAGAATTTGCAAAACGGAAGATAACATTGGGGAATCCATCGTCAATTCTGGAACACAGGTGAAACAATTAGTTACTCAGAAAGTAAGTAAAGCTAAGAAAACTATAAAGCATTTGGAAACAATTAGTTGTGTAAACAATGTAATAAACAAATCATAAACAGGTATTTACAACATGTGGAGAACTATTAGTCCACGGTTTTTTAAAATCAGAGTTTGACCACTATTTCCTCGACAAATATAATGGTCAAGACCTCAAAAAATGTAGATGTCTTGCATTAACAAACAGAGGGAAATCAGTAATCAGAAATATTGATCTCAAGGAATCTTTGGCTTTGGGTGTAGCACTTCAATCTGCCTATAAGTATAATTTACTTTAAACTTGGTAAAAGAAAATCCCATATGACTATCTCATACTTAAATTAGGTACATTGTTTAGAAGTTATTTTCTTCTATTACTTAGTTTAGACATAATTTAATCCTATTCAAGCTTTGCACTATCATCTATCTTTTTGACTCCTTGTAGTGTATTCATCAAATTTCATCCGAACACACCCTTGTGACCTGGGTATCTTCCAGATTCAAAATAACAAGATGGAAATAAAATTTAAATTATGTTCTTCCTACCAAGACTTTTTACTCTGAACGATAATAAAATGAATATAAAAGAGCACATAAACAAACAAGTAGAGTCTCCAATTCAGAGAAACGCTATCATAAATTTCAAGCAAAAGGAGACTTACTTTCCAGAATATTGAAAGCATTTGAATTGATCCTCTACAGTATGTAATTGTAGCTGGGGCTGCTTGGCAAGAATCTTTGGAAAAACAATAGAAACCAAAAAAAATAAGTGTTACATATTCAGCTTCCACAATAGCAAAATCCACCTTCCTATAGAATGGACATAAAGACAGAGCACCTACTGTGTTAACAATCTTGTCATAAACATCATCTGGGAGATACGCCAAAGTAGTACCACTGTCAATAATTGCTCCCCTATCGCTCCCAGAGGTATCGGTATCGAGTTTTACAACCTCGCCATCCACCTCTATACTTTTCATGACAACATTGTAATGTGCCCTAAGAGGGTAGTAGCAGTCTGATTACAACATACATAGCAGGTCTCAATAAAAGCCTAATTAAACATGCAAACATGTATATTATTTTACCACAGAAGTGTAGGCAATCATGTTCACATAGTCCTTCTAACTACATTATACATATTGAACTTATACCAGTGTTAGAATCTTAAGAGTGATCGAAAGAAACTGTTACCCCATAATAGCAATGGAATATTATTGCCTTTCCTAAAATACCTCTTGAAGTCATGATGATAGAAAGAGAAGAGTGTGGAAATGATTTAATTAATAGTGCCTGTAAGTAAGATTATGTAATTTCTTTGATTACCAGCAAAACTGGAAGGCTTTTTATAAAGAGTAAAAAATTTACACTGCAAAAGAATCATTTATTTTTAACAACCAAGAACCGTAATTGCAAGAACTTTAATCTGCAAACAATAAACTCACTACCTCAAGTCCCCAATATCTTTCTCCATTACAGATATCATTGTCATGCAACATTCAAAAAAATGCCTCAGGGATCATCCTCTCATAAGACCAAGTGATTCAAATCTAGCTTATAAAAAGAAGGCTAAAAAAGGCCCTAACACAACAGAAAATAGAGATGGAAAGAAGGCAAAGTTTTTTAAGCAAGTAACACTTCAATCACATCACCATGCGAATTAAAAACGGCTATTTCACCAAATGCCACTGAGTAATTTAAAAATTTACCAAATGCCATCGGACTTTTCAGAATTCACCAAATGCCATCGGACCATCCAATACAAGAATTGGGAAATTTTGGTTTTTTTTTTTATTATTTTTTGTTTTTTTTTTAATTTTTATGAATTAAGATAAATGGTTCAATCATATCATGACATGTGTCATGATTAACCCCTAATGACTAACGGAGTTAACGGCCGTTGGTCATTAATGGCACTCGGTGAATTTTTAAAAAACTGGATGGCATTTGGTGAATTCTGAAAAGTCCGATGGCATTTGGTGAATTTTTAAATTACTCAGTGGCATTTGGTGAAATAGCCGAATTAAAAATAAGCATCAACACAACAAAGCCAATGAAATCACCACTTATATAACCTATGTTACCCAGACTGTCCATTACATCTCAAGTATCCTTGTCAAATACTCAACACCCAGCATGAGTATGGACACTTCACAAGTAAATAATAACATAGATATGGAAAAAATGAAGGAAAAAAAAACCGAGTCAAACATTTACATGTGGACATGTACGAGCACCTTGGAGCAATATAATGCAAGTGATGCAAAAGCAAGTATAAAAATAAAATTTGACAACAATAGATAGCATGACATACTGGTTTGGAATTAATGGAGTATGATTCATCTTAGGCTCGATAACACGCCCAATGGAAAATATTCCACCACCCTTTTTATTGTCCAGGCAGTGAGAAAACATCTTCTGCACCTTTCCTGAAGCTGCAAGCTGTGACAGCACAGACGAGTTTGCTTGTCCAAAACCCATTATCCCATCAAGTGCTTCATCTGCTGTAATGAGCTGACCGGATTGTTTAGCACCACAACTGATAGAGACAATACAATATTCTCAGAAGAGCATCATTTGTAAATTGACAGAAAGAGAGCATAAGTAGTTATAATGTAAACAATGTTTGACTGTTCCCATCCATTCACATGAAAAATAAAAAAACACAGTTCTAAACAAGTTATTACCCAAAAACAATAGAGCCATTCCCACTTGTTGTTTGCATATTCCCAGAGACCCTATCATAATGAAAATCATCTTCAACAAAGTATCCAGAAGTTGTGCTCCCATCACCATAAGTTACTTCATATTGACAAAGCATATCTGGTTGGCAACCAGATAGAGTGCCCTGGTATATCATGGTACATTGAGAATCATCACAGTTTACTAAGTTGGCCGTAGATGAAGTCTTTGGATCATAGAGATTCAGCTTTATCTGCATGAACACAATAACATGAGTTTCCAAAGCTGACAAATACAGATTAATAAGGTCAAAATTGGTTCAAGAGATTACGCATAACATACTCCAAGCCCACTCTTCTTGGGGCACTTTTCGCATCCCTCACAGTTTATCCACAAAACATCACTTCCTGTATCAATCTGTACATGATACTCCTTAGGAGGCTTTCCAATCTTAATTTTCGTAAAGTACAGCCTACAAACATAAAGATATTCTAAAAATCAATAATTTCCTTGTTATATTAAGGATTTTATAGACCCATGAATCTCTATACACTTGAGAATATGATGTCATAATTTTCCTACTATTAAAGCAGAGCATATCACTGGTAATCTTTTAAAAAGTTTAAGGATCAACTTGAATTTTTGAGCCTGTTAAAACACAAAAGTACAATTTAATCCACCTTCTCTACATTTTATTCTTGAATTAACAGCTAGTGAGGAATTACACGTATCATCAGAATATCCCCAAGAATGAGTCATTTGTCCCACCTTAAGATACAGAGTACTTTGTATTATGCAATATGCATCATTTAAAATAAACTAAAGAGTTGAGCTATTTGCCAAAATCTTAGCCACCAAGACCTTGTAAGGCTAAAAATAGGGAAAGCAACTTTACCCTCACATGTCCACCTCTTCACTTTTATGATTGGTTGAAATAAGGTAAAGTTGATTTTGCTATCATTTAGCTCTTTATAATTTTCTTTGCACAAAGATAGAAATACTTCAATTCCGCCTCTCCCCAATATTCCAACCAAAGGTCAATTAATTTCCCAACTTTAGAATACCATCTACATTACCCTAAAAGTTAATACAAATTCTTTTACAAGACGGTCTGAAAGATTCCATTCATTCTCGAAATACAGTCAATATTCAAACCTTAACCAAAATACAACACACACCTAATTTACCAATTCTTGTATTGGATGGTCTGAAAGGTTCCATTCAATTTTCAGAACACAATCAATAAAACCTTTACTAGTTTACCACAAACACCTACTTTACCAATTCTTGTATTAAGCGGTCGAACGAGTTCCATTTCATTTTCTAAACGCAATTAATCAAACCTAAACAATCTACCACTAACACCTATTCAACCAGCCAATTCTTGTATCAGACAGTCTGAAAAGTTCCATTCCAATTTCGAAATACCATCAATTGAGTCCTTAATTTAACCAACAATAATCAAATAAAAGCAACTAAATGCATCAAATCAAACAACACATTAAAAAAAATATACAGTATAACAATTACAACTACAAATTCAAAACCAATTAAAAAAAGAAGATAATTAAAATCATGATAAATGAGAGAGAAAATAAAAATAAAGAACAAACCCAGCATCAGAAGGCTGCCCATTACCACCAAGAGGCAAATCAACAGCATCAAGCATTCTACCATGGCGACGAACATCATGTGCTCTAAGCTCCTTCAATGTTCTATTCCCACCTTTAAATTTATGTTCAACCTCAAAAAAAGCATTGCCTGAAACCATTAAAATCTCGTTGCATTGCCAAATACAAATTACACCCAACACCATTAAAACTCTTAGATCCATTGCAACCCAGAAAATTTCTGAAACAACCCACAAAAACCCAGATTCAAAATTCAATTTTTTTTTTTTGTATTTTTTGATTTTTTAAATTTTTTTTTGATTTTTTTGGGTTAATTTAAAAATTGAGTTAAATTTGAAAATGGGATGATTTTGAAAATGGGTTATTTAAGTGGAGAAAAGGAGAAGAAGCTGGTGCTCCATTGATTGACCAGGTTCCTTAAATTTGAGGGAAGAGAGAGAAGAAAGACAGAGAGGAGAGAGAAAGAAGAAGAAATCAGGGGAATAAAAAAGAAAAGGTAAAGGAAAATGAGAGATCTGGTTTGATGCAAAATATTGAGACTATTTTTGATTTTTGGCTAAATAAATTTCTTAAATATAGGAGACATTTGACTGTCAATAAGATATTCCGATTTTGCTTCCTCTACTTCAATTCTTCTAGTAACATTTCTTCTCAATTTAATCGAACCTTCTTTTGTTTATAGGGCTATAGTAAATCTTGTACTTTATACTCCCGTGTTTGACGGTTCTAATTTACTTTGTAGTTGTTGATTCGTCACATGATATTTTATTAATATTTGATTGATATAAAAATGAAGATATGAAAAGGATAAAAAAATAAAGATAATTAATATGAAGTTTAGAGCATTCCCATTAGTGAGGAGAATTTTGCTCATGAGCAAAATTCATGAGGAAAATTGCATAATTTGCTTTCCCACCAATGAGCATTACAAAATATGCTCATGAGCATATTGAAATTTGCTCATCCTATGAGCAAAACTGATAGTGAACAGTGATATAGTGGGGCCCACAGCAAGCACTAACGTCAATTTTTTTTTTACTTTTCGCACCCTCAAAACGACGAGTTTTGGGGTTTGGTCTGAACAACCATCCTCCAAAACGCGTCGTTTTGAAGGCAGCAAAGCAAAAAAAAAATTACAATTAACGGCTGACAGGGCGCGTCAGTCCAGCCAATAGGAAGCTGACACGCGTCCCTGTCAGCCTTGTCCTCCAATCAAAAAATTCAACTGTTTAGCAACGGTAATAAAATGAAAACGGTAATTTGGCCGTTTTATAATTATTAAAAAAAAAAAAAAATTCACCAACGGTTATATTTTTTTTTTTCTCTACAAATAGAGATCCATTTTGACATATTTTGGTATAATTTCAAAAATCACAAAAACACCCAATATTACACTTAATCACATTTCTAGTGATATTTATGTTATAATTTCTAATATAAAGTTGAGAAAGGTTTTTTTTTTTTTTTGGTTTATTATTTTTAATTACAGTTTTTAGTACTTTAATTTTTTTCAAAACGTTATTATAATGATATTTTAAGTAGCAATATTTTTTTTTGTTTAAAAAAGCCAAAAAACTCTTTATTATTTTCACTCCCAAGTTTAGTTTGATTCAATTTTCATTTTCTACTATTACTGTTTATTTTTTAGTATAACTACTTTTTTTCTCAACAAAAAAAAAAAAAATTATTTTATTACTTTTTGTAGCACTAGAAATTATTTAAAACGTTATTAACGTTATTCCATTTTAATTTAGGTGTGCCTCTTAAGTAATTTATGTTGTTTATTATACAATATAATGGATCCAAACAACCCTAATTACAATCAACTTGCTCAACATTTTTCTGATTTAGGTGATGATTTCATTAGTAGTCCAAATTTTCAATTATTCCTAGGAAGAATAGGCAACCCTTCTTCTCAAAATTCCGTTCATCAACCAACACCTCCTCAGATTCCCAACAATGAAAACACTTTTTTTGAGCAACAAACTCCTCCCGTTACCGAAGGGAGCAACTCTGAGTACGATCTCAGCCAAGAAGAAGCTGTTCCGGAGACACCACAGTACCCTCCACCACCTCCAAGGATTCCGACCAATCAACCACTTGCCAAAGCGAGTCGCATTTGGTCGGTTGCTGAGGATGAAGCTCTAATTGGGTTCTATCTAGAACTAAGTGATGATGCGCTTCGTGGTACGAGCCAAAAGGCATCCGAACTATGGCGAAAAGTTCATGCAGCTTACTGTAAACTACAAGCTGAGAAACCGCATATTCTCCCGCCAAGACCTTTGAAGAGTTTGGAGACACATTGGAGAAGAATGGCAGCTGATTTGCTACAGTGGACTAATTGCTATGAGGAGGCGGGCAAACTCCCTGAAAGCGGAAGTGGTTACAACGAAGCCGATCGAATTAAACACGCTTCCAAGTTGTTTTATATCTCCTCTAATCCACAACATAATTTTGCATTTTCACATGGAGTGGAAATGGTTAATAAAGATCCGAAGTGGAGGACTAAACTAAGATGGGGTCTGTCAAAGGAGGAAAGAAAGGGTTGCGGTGCCGATGATGAGGAAGATAGCAGTGGAAGTGGGAAAAGGTCTAGGGCGGAGAGTGAGAATGAAATCCGTACTGATGGATTTATGTCCGGAGGATTACCACGACCAGACGGTGTCAAAAAAACGAAGGCTAAGCGTAAGGGCAAAGCAGTTGCTTCCAAAAGTGCAATATTGAGCATTAGTGAGCAGATAAAAGCGTGTACTGAGGTTAGAGAAAGGGAGGCAAATTTACGACAACAACGGTTGGAACTTGATAGAGAAAAGGAAAAGAGGAAGCAAAAACAAGTTGAGTTAGCAGAGAAGAAGATGAATTTTGATATGCTTCAATCACTTTTAGCAAGGACAACACCGCTCACTCCAGCTGAAGAGGCCCACAAGGACGAGTTACTTCAACTAGTCTACGGTAGAAATTGACTGTATTTCCTTAAGTAGTTTATTTTTAATTAGTTGTATTATTTGGTTAGATTTGTTTAATTAGTTTATCTTTTATTAGCTTATCTTTATGTTGTTCAATTTCAATTAGTTTATTAGTAGTTGTATTCCGAATTTAGATTTGTTTAACATGATTGTCGAAGATGAACGACACAACTATGCTCGGGCCGAAGTTTTAAGAAGGTACTATGAACAAGATCGCCCGCAAATTACAAGACCCACTACAAGTGCTACAATTAACAATAACGAGCCTTTTGAATTCAATGTTGGCCGACCGCCAAACGTTGATTTCGACACGTACGTCCACAGAAGAATGTCACTACGTGACAGAGACACTCATGTTCAATTAAAAGCGGATTTAGTGGAACACATTTGGCAAAAATATGGCTCTATTAATGAGTAAAAAAAATAAATTTGTCGTAAGATTACAATTTAATAGAGTATTAATCGTACGTTTAAAATCTAGGTTCGTTATTGGTTTGTAGTATTAAATGTATTCGTACGCTAATTAAATTTTATGTTGTATTACATTTATAATTAATTAGCGATTAAATTTCAATATTTTGAATGAATATTTAATAATTGTATTAAATTAAATAAAAGTATAATTGTAATTAGTACCCATAAATATTAATTTAACCAAAACATATTAAATATTAATAGGGTGATGTGTAAGAGAGAGAGATATTGGTGGGGTATGTGAAAAAGTAGGAGAGAGATTGATGAGCATTTTTTTTTTGCTCACTAGTGGGATAGATTTTGCTCACTAAAAATGCTCATGAGCAAATTTAGTTGGGAAGAGAGAGAAAGTGGGTAGAGAGAGAATGAGGAGAATTTTTTTTGCTCACTAGTGAGAATGCTCTTATATGTTTATATAATTTACTAAGACATGTCTTAAATTTTGATAATTGAAAAGTCATATGGGACAAATAAATAAGGATAGAAGGAGTAATATGAAACACTTTTTGGTCCCTATTTGTAAGTGAAGGAACGGTAGAGAAAGTGATCTGAATTAAGCTATGTGGCGCCAATTCTTCTTAATACATTGTTAATGTCGTTCGATGACGCCGATGGAGATGTGGTTGGTGTGTCACTAGATCGGCAAGCGAACATTGTAGTCCTTCTCCCTCAAGGGGGATTTTCGGGAAAATGGTGAATTAAGGTAGAGTAGATGTAGTCATGCGAGTTGATCCGACAGGTGGTTGATCAAAGGAGTACAGTCTCATTCGAGCAAAAGAACGTGACTTTCTTCTCGGAGGGGACATTGCCTGTGCCAAAGACGAGCCTTTAGATTAAATCTTTAAAAGTCAAATAGAACAAGTAAATAGGAACGGAAGAAGTATTATGTTGTCCGTATATTGTTGATATGTTATTCTTCATATACTACCTCGGGTAAGTTACAACTAAAAAAAATCGGAGGTAGTATTAATTTTGTAAGATTTGTTTATAAGAAAAAATCATTCCTAAAAGGCTAGAAATTCAACTTTTTTATACTTTGTTTGGTCAATTAAACAACACCTATGCCCCTGTTTGGGAGAAAACTGAAAGCTGAGTCTGATTGAGTTAGCTGATTTTGACTAGCTGATTTTATTAACTGATTTGACTAACTTATTGTATTAATTGATTATATAAAAGTGTTTGGTAAATAGCTGATAGCTTAAAGGTGATTGAGTATGTGAAATGACCAATAAGCTAATTGTGGGGTAGGTAGTTTAGATAGAATTTTAAATTAAATGAGGTTATAAGTGTCATTTCACAATAATTAATGAATAAGCTAATTGAAAAAGCTCCTAAAAGAGCTTTTTCAAAAAGAGCTTATTTAGTGGAATAAGCTATTTCAATAAGCTTACTACCAAACACTTGTATTAGCTTGTTTGACTAGTCAATCAGCTAAAGTTAGTCAAATTAGCTAATATACCCCCAATAAGCTAACTACCAAACATTGCCTATGATAATTGGAGAATATAGATGAAATAAGGAAGATTGAAGAGAGTACTATTCCAATTTCCAAAGTCTGAAGTAATTTGGTATCCACTTTAAGCTGGTGATTGTAAAAAGAAGTTACTGAGTAGCTTCTAGATGGTAGGTTCGTTAGTTTTTTTTTTTTTTTTTTTTTTTTGACAAAATAGGTTCGTTAGTTTACTTACCTTTTTATTTCTTTCTCTCTGCAAGTCAATTTTCTAGACAGCCTCTGTGAGTTCTGACAAAGGAATAAAGAGAAAATCCGCATGACATTTATTTATACAGTACATAAACATGACGCTCAACACATGATTTTCTTTTGTGGAAGTTATCCCACCCTTTTCTTTTCACGTGTTCAAGCATCATCATGCTTAGCTTCTTCATTTAGTTTCCTATAGATCCAAATCTTGACCTCTTATGTTGGGCTACTAACAAATTTTATGTACGGATGATCATATCTGTGTCCGGGGTTACTTAAATATTGAGTGATTCTGTCAGGAGTTAATCGGTTAAGGATTACTTGAGGGGTTAAGAGATTACTCGGTCAGGAATTAGTTGAGGGATTACCCAGTCAGGGATTATTTGAGAGGATCAGTCAAGGGTTACTCGAGGGGTTTGATCAGCAGTTACTCGGTCAAGTTTAATTTGCTTTAATGTTATGTCATCTTAATCCGATAACTGATTATTTATCTGATGAGTTGGGATCACTTTTATCAGTCAAAACCTTCTTCGCATATTGAATCTAACACTTTTACGGTAATTTTCATTACTCTACTCACAGAGGAAATAGTAGCAATTTATATATATTTACATTTAAGTACACCATAATCGTCAATTTTTTTTTTTAAAAGTCACTTCTTAATTACTATTTGATTATTTAAGCATTCATTATCTAGGGAGATTGTATTAGATAGAGAATATATTTTGGTAACTTTTAAACAACCTTTTTTTTCTTTCAATTTAGGAAACAATATTACAAGAAATTAAAAACACAATCACACTACACTAGACCATCTATGAAACATCAACCGATCTAGACAAATGCCAAATCTGAAGATGCAATACATGGCCTATTTATTCAGTTCACAATACACCCAAAAACTTGAGGAAAATCAAAGCAAACTACACATATTCGGTTACACCATAGAGTGATGATAACTGCTTGATTTCAGAGTTTAGTCGCAATTGCAAGGGTCACAGCTGCAGTCATCTCCACAACCACACTCGCTTCTGGAATACATCCTAAAATTTAAGAAAATAAAAATTATTAGAGACGTAACGTTGTCTAGGAAGGTCCAAAATGTACACAATTTTATCCTTACGATTTTACTAGCACAATTGAAGACGTACTATATAAAGTCGCACAAATAGAGAGAGACTTTATATATCACTACAACAAAATAAAGCAAAGGTAACAATGCAAAACCATTGCCTAATATAAAAAAAGTGTTGCCTTGTAGCTAAGACAACACATATGAGGCGTAAATTATGCCCCCGTTGTCTATTCATAAGGCAACACATTTTTATTCAAAGGTAACAATTTTGAAAGCTTAGGTAAAATGATACATAAGGCAACACTTTAACAAAGACAACAAATGAAAATGTTGTCATCTAAGAAGATAATTCAAAAATATTGTCACTCCCATCCCAAGCATTTAGTAGTTGGTAGGGCTCGAACTTGTGACCTCAGAGTCACAAGGTGAGTTCCCCACCAACTCTACCAAACTTGCTAATATATATATATATATATATATATATATATATATATATATATATATATATATATATATATATATATATATATATATATATATATATATATATATATATATATATATATATATATATATATATATATATATTAGTAGAATAAACTTGATGGGCAGCCACAAATGGCAAGCGGTTATTGAATTCCGCTTGCCAAAATGTAAATGGCAAGCGGTTTTGGATGAACCGCTTGTCAAAATGCCAATGGCAAGCGGTTTTGGATGAACCGCTTACCAAAATGTAAATGGCAAGCGGTTTGAGCATTGAACCGCTTGCCATTTGGTAAAAAAAATCTTCTCTCTCCTCCGTCCCCTTTCCCCTCATTTTCACGCTCTCTCTCCTCTGATCTATCCCCTCATTTTTTCTCTCTCCTCTCATTTTCACGCTCTCTCTCCTCTTTCTCCCCTCCATTACGCCTCAGTTCTTTCTCCTCTATCTCCCCTCCATCCTTTATCTTCTTCTCTTATCTCCTTTCTCAACCTCCCTTCTTTCCTTTCTCATGCCTCACCACAACGAAGAACGACGGACACATATCTCACGCCTCACCACAACGAAGAACGACGAACGCCTCAGTACCCAACGACGAGAATGAAGAAACGTTTGGGTTCAGTTTTCTGGCTCGGCGTTAGGGTTCAGATCGTTGCTTCTCAAGTCATATCTCACTTGATTTTCCGGTATTTCATTAAATTTTTAGCTAATTTTCGAGTTTTTGCATATATTATATTTGTGTATAATTTAAGATCTGAACCCGGTATGTTTGTGTATAATTTTCGGTTTTTAGCTTTAAAATTTTGTTGTTTATAATTTAAGATCTGAACCCGGTATGTTTGTGTATAATTTTCGAGTTTTTAGCTTTAAAATTTTGTTGTTCATAATTTAAGATCTGATTTTTTTTTTTTTTTTTTTTATTTTTATTATTTTTTTTTTACACAAAAGATCTGAAATTAAGTTAATAATTATTGTTGTTTATTTTTTCAATTTATTGTTTGGCAGATACGGTGAATCGGGATAGGGTGTGGTGGTAATACGGGTTAAGGTGGTTGGTGGTGGCGGCTGGTGGTGCGCGCGACTGGTGGTGTGCACGACTGGTGAACAAGAGCAGCATCAGTTTTAATATGCTTGTTTTTTTTTTTTATGAAAATGTAATATTACAACAATTAATTAATAAAAATATTAATGTTTTTGCATATATTATGTTTGTGTTTCAATTTAATTGAAAAAACTAAAAAAAAAAAAAAAATAATTTTTTATACCCATAATGGGCAGCGGTTTGGCGCCAAAACCGCTGCCCTTTCACTACAAATGGCAAGCGGTTCATTTAAAAGGCTAATGGCAAGCCCCCCAATGGCATGCGGTTCAAAACCGCTTCCCATTAGGGGGTTTGAACAGCTTGCCATTATGTTTATTCTACTAGTGATATGTTGTCATTTTAATATAAATGTTGCTATAGATGGCAACATAGATATTAATGTTACATTTTTCAAACAATAGTTTTGTTATTGTTATCTTTTGATGCAACAATTATTATATTTGTTGTCTTAGACAATTAGACAAGAAAAAGGTAACACTTTAAGCGACTGTTGCCTTATATAGTCTAGAGCAACACATTTTTTTCTGTTACTTTAGTTCAAGGTAACAAATAAGTATTGTTGCGTTAGATTATTAAGAATAACATTTCTGTAAGTGTTGCAATGTTAAGTGTTGCCTAATCTCATTTTTTTTGTAGTGTATGGACAGTATTTTATACATTTGAACCACCATAACAATTTACATTACTACTATATATTGTTTCTAAATGCCATTATAAAACATATCAAAACCGCTTGCACAAGTTACATCTATTTGAAGTATACACCATGCAATTAGTTTCCGATTTGGGATTATTATATTTCCTGGCAACTTCCAACTTAATAGTTGTCAAATTAACGTGTCTCCTTTACTAAGGAATATTAATAGAGAGAGGCCTTTCAATAGGTTTATTAGTTGGGGTCCACCCCCATGTAATATATTACTTTAATTAATTAGGTATGCTATCATTTATGAGTGAGAGCTTAGAGATTCAAATCTCGGACCCTTTTATATTTTTACTAGAGAAGATCATAATATAGAACACTAGGCATATTGCAAGGCAGCTACCATCATGGCTGAATACCTTGCATACCATTCTAGTAAATTACGAGTAATAATCTATTCAAGAAGCTAAGGTACGTTATATACTCATATATATATACCTGTTGCAGTTGCAGTCGTCGCCACAACTGCAATTATCGCCACAACCACAACTTCTTTGTGCCATTTTCGTTCTCAGAGATTGCTGATTACGCTTCGCAAGAAAGGTTGTAAGAGAATTTGAATTAAGAAAAATACAATTGTATGTGATGAATGGAATGAATGGACATTGACATCTATTTATAGAATGTTTGAGGCATTATTAAAATGTGTAACATCACAATCATACACGTCTAATGTGTTAGATTATGGTATTTAATTAACTAACCATGTCAACCGTACAATATGTCAACATCAGCAATATTAATGTGTAGCAAAGGTACGGTCTTGTATGATTCTTTGATTCTTTCTCCACTTAAAGTGTGAAAAAACTCATGAAGGTATCATTCATCAAGCAATTAACCTATGTGGTTTTGTGTTTGGTCGTTGGATATGATTATCGTTTTACAATAATAATTTTGAATAGATATATAGTATATGTGATTATTATTTTATGTCGACAACAGATATATATAAACCATCTATCACTGTCATTCCGTCTAATTTAAAAACGGAGCATGTACAAAAAAAAAAAAAACTGATTTTACAAGTTTGTAAAAAGGTTTTTAAGAAATGTTCTTTTTACATGTTAAATCATTAATTAATTAGCTAAATATTGTAATCCCTGGTATAGTGGTATTTGAGGTTTAAAGTAAAATACTTGATATAATAATTAATAGATACCTTATGAATAAATAATTTATCAAATCTAATGACAGTCAACATTGAATAATTCGAGCTACACTAAAACAGCATGAAGAAGGACTTCTTTGCAAGTTGACATCAAATAATTAAAACTATAGATAAATGCACTCCTAATAGTGGATTAGTGGAATCACATTATTTTTATTTGTAAGATTTGGTAACCAAAAAAATAAAATAAAAATAAAAATAAAAAAGAAAAAGCTGCCATTAAAAAATAATATAAGTAGTAACAATAATTAAGTTTTACTAGAATGGCTTGCATAATTGCATTTTTCTTTCAAAAAAACAGAAAAACAAAGAATGGCTTGCATTTTTATGCCATCCATATTCTTTCATTATATAGAGCCCAATAAAAAGGCCAGATTTTGATCCAGGCCCAATTAATATGAGGCCCAGTTTCTAAGTGAGCTGGTTATGGACTAGTTTGGATCAAAATTTTGAAATCTGAAATTTATGGTTGCAAATAATTTGCTATCATCAGCCAATCACCACTTAGATACGTAGTAGATAAAATCTTTAACATTTTATTAATTTATTTATTTATTTTGGTTTTTGGTGTTTACATTTAATTAAGTCTCTTCCACAATATTTTGTGGATAAAGCTCGATATCCAAATTAGGAGGAAATCTAGCCTTCAACTTGTCACAGTAGACACTTTTCAAAGATTTAGCCTTTAGGCTGAAGGTGATGATTTTTGTTTTCTTATGTAGAAGAAATTTAGAAATTTGATAAGTAACAAAATTTGATGTTATAATGAGTCATATTTAATATTGTACTTATCTTTTGTTTTTCATTGTGATTTTTTAGCAGTTAAATTACCATTGGTATACAAAAAATAAACTACTCTTTATGACGGAATGGTATAAAAATTAAATTTATCAAGATCCAATTAGTTGAAATCTGGTTGAAATTGGTTTGTATAATTCACATTATTACATATTACATATATGATCTTTGCTATAATAAGCATTTTAAATAGTTAATCAAATAATATCGGCATATACCACCACATGCATCATACACGTTGGCATATACAAGATATATGTACTACACGTGTCAATTGGACGATGATCTATGCTATAATGATTGTCCTACCAATGAAGAAACTAGATATTTAAACACACATTGCTTTACTACCACAAACTACAAAGGCATAATAGAACAATCCCTTTTCTCATTCTTTTCTACAAACCACAAAACACTTCATTCTTCACTCATTCATCTCTCAAAAACCAAAACTTTCCCAAAACAACAAAAAAATTCATTTCAATGGCTCTCAATCTATCCCTATCTCATCAATCATGGACATCCGCAACTAATCCGATCGCCTCATCGGATGCTACCCGTTGCTCGGCCCCCGGAAGCCGGTTGCCGAGACGGGTCGAATTTTTTGGGAGTTATCAAAAGAGTAAAGGGGTTTTTGTGAAGAGGAAAGATAGAATGAGAGGTCAAGTAAGAGCAAGTTTAGAAGCAGTTGGTACCCAAGAAGTGGAAGCCATTATTGGGAAGGTTACCCAAGTTAATCAGGACACTTTCTGGCCTATTGTTAATGCTGCTGGTGATAAAACTGTTGTTCTTGATATGTACACTCAATGGTAAAATTCTTTAACAATTACTCAATTGTTATTTTTTCTCAATTTTTTTAAGTTGGAATTTTCTATTTTTGTTATTTGCTTTTGATTGCTTATGTTAGTGGTTAGTTTGGCTTTGTTTGTGTGATCGACTTAATTTTACTAGAATGTACTCGTGTTAATGTTATATCCTTAACGGATAAAGATTCTTACTATGTATTTATCACAAGACTGAGGAGTGTGTACATTTGAGGATTGAGGTTTTGGAGAGCCCTTGTTAAAATCATACAGGACTATTTTTCCACACAAGTTAAGATTCATTGCTCTTTTATAAGCATTTAATTAGTTTTCAATCTTAAAGTTGTGCCACAGATGGTAATGTGAAATGTTATTTTGAATTTGGGATTGTTCAAAGCATTCTTATTCAATAGACTACAGCTAAAAAGATTGAAATCAATTAAATGAGTAGCTAAAATTGGTGATCCTACTAATGCAAACTTTTGGTGGAGTTTCTTGTGTTATGGATTGAAGTAGCTTGATTGCAACCTAGCAGCATTATTGGCTTATTGCCCCCCTCTTTCGCGGTGTACTTGAGAGCACTGCCTTGCTTAAGAATCTTGTTACTGTGATTATTGGCCTAGGCAGGCTGCTTCGTTGATTCTATGGTGTTATGTATAGTCCGAATTCCTCTGGATTGTCGAAGCTAGACCAAGTTTGGATCATATTTTGGCTATGTAGCCTATGTTGTATCCCTTAACTTATGAAAACAGTATGATTATGTGATACATCCCAAAACCACAGCATTTGTCATGTAATCTATGAGTTGAAAACTAACAGTCAGTAAGAATGTTTGCAATTGCATCATTTGCTGTGAAATTTCTGAACATGTTGTACATGTTAGTATGGTACACTTGTTGGCTACTTCTAGTCTTCCACTTCTCTTGTTATGAAGTTGTGGATATTATAACAAGAGAAGTGGAAGACTAGAAGTGGAAAACTAACAGTCAGTAGACACTTCTCTTGTAGATATTATAGAAATGACTTCCTCCGGAGTAATTAATCTATCATCAAAATTCCACACTGTCATGACTCTTGAAAATTGTTGTGAATTCGTGACCTTGGAGTGGGCATTGTGCTTGAATGCAGAGATCTATTTGTGCTGCTTATAGCTTTTATACAGTGATCGTTGTCCCTCAGTGTCAGTACTCTAATGATACCATTAGTTCTAACTCGAGTTTTACAAACTGTGAAGGTGTGGTCCGTGTAAAGCAATGGCTCCAAAGTACGAAAAGTTAGCAGAGGAATATCTTGATTGCATTTTCCTGAAGCTTGATTGTAACCAGGAAAACAAGGTACATATCGTTTAATTCTGTTTAGTCTAAAGCTTCTATTATCTGTCAAACGTCTCAAAGTGAATTATAATGATGATGTGATTTTTGTAAACATGGGCAGTCCTTGGCTAAGGAATTGGGCATTCGAGTAGTTCCTACTTTCAAGATTCTAAAGGAAGGCAAGATTGTAGAAGAAGTGACAGGGGCCAAATATGATGCATTGGTAGCAGCCATTCAAACTGTTCGAAGTAGCTGAACAAACACTCTAGTGTGCGTGTGTATATATGCTGTAAGATCGTCCTTGCAACTGACTCAGGAAGTGGGAAATGAGACATCATCGACAATGGCTAGTACTAAGTTGTAACCACTGTCTGCTGAGAATCTTGTATGAACAAGAGCTGTAATTTGTATATTTTTATGAAGTAAAGGAAATTTTAGCTCTACTAGAAGCAGTTCCTTGTTACATTTTTATTCTTTTCATAGACATTTGTAGTGCAGTTGTGCTTGCTTTCCCTGGGCTAGTATAATCGCCATTGCCACCCTCTTGAGCATTCTACTCCTTCCCTCTCCATAATTATACCCCTAAGGCACACACACAAACTAGAAAGCAACGAAATAAACTAAACACCCCAAGCCGTAAGGGCTACACTCCATTATTATACCCTCCGAGACTAATCTTGGCCAAGCTACTCCACTCAGGCCGTCCAATAAAATAACATGAAGATCCTTAGGGCTACACTCCATTATTATACCCTCCGAGACTAATCATTGTTATGCAGTCACCCCATAGTTAGCTAACCAATCTACTTCTCTAAAGCAATGAGAAATTACAACCTCCCGTCATTCATGAGAAATAAGTCTTGCATTTACGGAGAATATGAATATACATAGAGTTAGTGGGAGTGTCATTCACAAACAAGTGACACTCAGTCAGTTGGTAATAAAACAGTTTCAACTTAACCAAAGGTCTTAGGCTCGAGACCTTGAATAAAAAACATCATTTGAAAGAAAGCTTATTAGCTAAGATAATTAAGATCTCAAACAAAAAAAAAAAAAAAAAAAAAAAAAAATCTCATTTACACCATCGTCCTTTATAGATCGGACATTTTTAGATAAACTAGTTAAAAAATTCACTTAAAATTATCGGGTTCGGCCCATCCTTTTATAAGGATTCATGAACTATCGTTTGGATACTTCGACCCATAAGGCCATACCCAATTATCCACCCAATGTCCAAACTCCAAAGGATTACAAAACAAGTCAAAAATCCCATCATCTCCTCAATCTCTAACCACAAGAGACACAATACCAGAAATAAAATACATACACAAAACTGTTTAAACAGCTTTTGGGAGTGTGGAACCAATTTTACTCGATCAAATTATTCACTCTTCCCAAAAGCTTCAACACCCTAATCCCTCCTTCATTTTTCATAATAATTTCCGGGTTTTTAATTTTCATTTTTTGGGGAAGCTTTGAAAATGGCTACAAAAGCTCCACCAATCACAGGTTTACGCCTAGCTGCCTCCGCGCCATCTACAACAAGCGCTGCTTCTCACAGGCTTTCTGTTGTTAGAGTTTCTTTGAGGTCTTCCTTTTTTGGTAACAATGGTAACTTACCCACCTTCAATTTTCTCTTCAATTGTTATTTAATTTGATTTATAAGCAAATTTTGGCAAAAGTAATGATTACCCACCTTCAATTTTCTGTTTAATTTGATTTTTATGCAAAGTTTAGCTTCTGGGTGTAATGGGGTATTGTCAAATTTTCATTTTTGGGTGTTTTGTGAGAATTTGTTATGCTTTTTGAATTGGTAATTTGTGTTTGGGGTTTGATTAGTTTGGTTTGATACCTATTTCATGAATTGAATTATTGCACGGATTGTAATGCTTGATAGTTTTTTGTGGTAAATTCGATGGATTAAGCTGAATTTGTGGTTTATGATGGAGTAAATGTTTAATTTTGTTAGTGTTAGCTCCTGATTAGATACATGTTACATTGCTTGCAGTTGGAGCTTTGAGATTGAGTGGAGTTCAATTACTACATTCCAATAAGTCTAGGTGTAACGGCCTCGGTGGAGGTTCTCTTGGTTCACAAATGAACCTCTTTGATCGATTTGCTAGAGTTGTCAAGGTTTGAGTTTGAACTGGCTTTTGTATCACTTTATCTTGTTGATTAATGACATTTTTCCTAATGGGTTGTCATCTTTATTGGACTTAGTCATATGCAAACTCAATTCTAAGCAGTTTTGAGGATCCCGAGAAAATTCTTGAACAAACTGTTCTTGAGATGAATGAAGATTTGACGAAAATGCGCCAGTCAACAGCGCAGGTACAGTGCTCTCTTCTTAAGTTGCTAGTATAAGTGGATGTTACATGTTTTACTTCTCGCCTTGCTTTTCCCATTTGGTTAAGTGTTTTATACCTTTCCCTTTTTATGAAGGTATTGGCATCTCAAAAGCAACTGGAAAATAAGTGTAAAGCCGCACAGCAAGCTTCAGAAGATTGGTAAGCTGTTTATGGGGCTTAATTTGAATGCATTTTCAGTTGCTGCTTGCTTCCCCCCCCCTCCTTATTTTTTAGCTGATTTGTCTTTCATGGGCTATAAGGTATAAAAGAGCACAACTTGCTCTGAGCAAAGGGGATGAAGACCTTGCTCGTGAAGCTTTGAAGAGGCGGAAATCTTATGCTGTAAGTTTCATTTATCTTGCAGACCATCTTTCTTTTTGATTCGGCTTTCCCCTTTTGTTTTCTACACCTTGTATGCTGATGTTTGTGTATTGGAGGTGTTGTATACATTTCTCCAATATCGTTGAAATCTACTCTCTCCCTACTCCCCGTACCCCCACCACCAGCCCTCAAAGAGTTAAATTTTAAGTCTCAAAGGACACAAGGAAGTGGTATCACTGGCATTTGAAGATTTTCTTCAGTGGTGATCATTGACTAAAGCTGAGTTAGCTGTTGTAATTGTCATTCTGCATTTTCTTGCCAGCTAAAAGTGTATTAAAATGTGATATGATATCATTACTTCCTCTATCTTGTTGATGTTGAAAGAACCCATCTGTGTACTAGCCTTTTTGAAAATCACTTTTTAAACACCAATTTGTGTTTACTTTTGGTGGGGAAGTATTCTGATCCTCACTTCCAAACTGAAGATCTAATGTTAACCCTCATTTTCTTCCAACGTGCATTTTAGTACCAAATCTCAATTATACAATCTTATTGTGCACTTTTTAAGACAAAGTATTCCTTGATTAGTTGCTTATTCTTATCAAGTATATTTAGTCAGCTTAGGGCCCCTCATTATGTACAGGAGTGATTTTTAATAAGTACAGATTAAGTCATACTTATGCATTTCCTTTTTTATTTTTTATTTTTTGGTGTCGGGTCTGGAATTAGCATAATCATCAGCTATGCCATGTCTTTTAAGGTAATGTAGGTCTTTTAAGGTTTGTCTTTCCACTATGAAGTAAAGAATACTTAATGGTGTAATGTGGAGGAAATCTGAAAATATTTTGCAAAAGAATAAGCTCTATTAACATTTATTATTTTACAAGGTAGGATTACATTAATAGTGTTCTTACTCTTAAAAGTTGACGGATGATGATTTCAGCATAACTCTGGCCATGTTGCTCGAAGTTGCCTTTTTCAGCCATAGCTCCCTACCCATGAGTCATTTCTCATAACTTTTGGAAGGGTCATCTGCCATACTTGTGCCTGACTGTTCTTCTGAAATCTAGGCATGAATATTGGCAGATTCATCTGCCAGTGAGAATGTTTTATTTGTATTTTTCGGTTTTTTCCTGGCTTTAGATTGTGCAATATTTGCTATATAGATTGTGCCATTGTGGCCTAGTGATTGTCCCTCCAGATTCTTGCTTTCTTTTTGTTTCCAAGTTTTGAAATAATGTTGTTTGCAACCTTTTGGTTTTCTTTTACAAGTATATCGGAACTGAAGAATTTAGGCTTTTTTTAGAAAAAGGAATTAAAAGAAAGAGTTATAGATATGGAAAATGAGCTAATTTATACAGCTGCAAAGAATATATAAACGTGTAGAGGTATTTTATTATTTTGACCTTTTTCCTGTGACATATTACTCTTTCAAAAATGGAAAATGGTTGTCTTATTATTTGTAGAAGTATAAATGACCCCTTTGATTCAATTTGATCTGTCCCGCTGTCCTTAGGATGTACCAAGTTCGATGCTTCTTGTTGATGCTATTATCTTGCCTAAATGAATTGAAGCTTCAAGAATCATAATTCCTTTCTCACTTATCTATATACACTCTTACAATTTGCAGGATAATGCTAGTGCTTTGAGGGCTCAGCTTGATCAGCAAAAGAATGTTGTTGAATCGCTTGTCTCGAATACTAAGGTGTGCTGCTATGGCTCATGTAACATGCTTCATTGTCAGTTTCTTCTGTGTTATAGATATATGATTGATTTTCCACTTTTTGATGACTTGATAGCGCTGATATGGGGTTTGCTCTGTGGCCATAGTTTAATTTTGGTTGTGCAATGATAGATTGAATATATAGTGTCGATTGTAATACCTGCATGCTCAAATAATTCTCATTGATACGTGAAAGACTTTGGTTAAGATATCTTTTTTACTACTTCTGACATCACCTATTATGTGAAGCTCCTAAAGGAGATGAATTGATACTTGAGCAATAATATAACTGTGTGAAGGTGGATTATTTCTGTTCTTTGGGAACAGGCCTGGCAGGATGAGGAGTCCTTCTAGCCTATTTAATCTCTCTATTGGTTGGGGAACCATCACCTTGGGAGGGTATACTAATATACCGTGATGTATTGGTGGAACCTTTTCCATCAATGATGCTCCTTTTCCATTCTGCTTGTTGTCGTAGTACCGTAATACCGGTTGTAATTTAAGCCCTTAAAAGGCTTGTCTGGCTTGTTGCTATTGCATAAATGCTCTAGTTGGTTTGTAATTTGATTGCTTCATTGATTGGTTGTCTAAGTGATCAAGGCTATTGCAACTGGAAAGGTAATATAAGAATTTTAATTGAATTGCCTCTTCCTTCCCTGGCAGCTCTTGGAAAGCAAAATACAGGAGGCAAAGTCAAAGAAAGACACGCTCAAAGCACGTGCTCAATCTGCAAGGTTTTGCATCTATACCCTATTTGTCATTAGTATCATTGAAAGGTTTTTCTTTTGTCGTTCTGCGTCTATTTGCTCAATGAACATATTCAGTTTGCAAAGGTTTAACCTTTTTATTTTTTTTTATTTTTTTTTATCCTGGTGTATATTATAGTAAGTTCTGTATTCTATCTTTGGTTTTCCAGGACTGCTACTAAAGTAAGTGAGATGGTGGGAAAAGTGAATACAAGCGGTGCTCTTGCTGCTTTTGAGAAAATGGAAGAAAAAGGCAAGCTTTATTTCATTTCCCTTCATGATGTTATATGGGTCTATTGGGAATTGTATCAATTGTGTAGATTACAGGGATATTTGGGGGTCCTTATTATGTATCATTAGTTTCCTTAATTATCCCTTAATTGAAGACAGCTCTTATTCCTTGGCCAAAGTTCCTGTGCCCTGTGCCCGTCTCATAAGATGTATGGAGTCAAATCTGAGACACCATATTCAAGTTTAAGTTAATATGCACTTTCATTAAATACTGATAAGTTGACTGTATATAGAGTTTAGAGAGGTTCTAAAATGAAGTATGCTGAAGAGATTGAGTACATAATCATCTTGACTGCAATAATATCTGATGTATATCCACAAGCAGTCTTTATTATTGTGAATCATCATAGGTTATTGATGTTACTAAGCCACGTAATTTGCTTTGGGATTAAGTGTCTTTGCTAGCTTCTTTGAACCACCTGGCGCTTTCCCAAATCATTCTCTTGGGGAGATATAGGGGAATTGGGTTGGGTTTATCTATAGTTTTTTTGGATACTTAGTGAGGAAACCTTGTCCTACTGTATTAGTCTTTGTGATAATTTATAGAACATTAATTCTTTTCCTTTTTTTTTTTTAAACAATGGTTAATTATCATGCAGTTAGAATGTTTATTTTGTGCCTTGTGACTTATGGCCTTCTTTTAATACAGTAATGGCTATGGAATCAGAAGCCGATGCACTTAATCAGTTAACCAGTGATGATCTTGAAGGAAAGGTAAGCCTTCACCCCCTCCCCTTCTCTCTTCCGGAGTATAAAACATTATGAATGATTGTTGATGTAAATAGAATAATCAAGGTGATTCACACATGCACCTCCACACACAAAAGTTATGAACTCGTGCAGCACTCTTTTACCTCATAACAATCTTAGGAAATGGTTTGTGAGAGTGGGAGATTCATTAAATTGAAATTTCTTACAACAGCTGTAGTTTATTAATTATTTATACTAAGTGCTTCTCGTTATTTTATTGTCAGTTTGCGTTACTGGAAGGCACTTCTGTTGATGAGGACTTAGCTAGCTTGAAGAATGAATTGTCCGGTAGCTCAAAGGTATACTAATGAATGGAGCACTTGTTTTATCATCTAGGATTCATGTTGGTGCTAGATTTAATTTATCTTCCAAACAAAGTCATAATAAGTGATAAGTAAAGAGAGGATCATTGTCAAGAATAAGTATGCAACGGATTTTTAATCATGCCCCCTCCCCCCCAGTCTCTAAACAGTAGGTCACATTTTGAAGGAATTGAGTTAAACTTCTAACTATCCTCTAGTGGTTGAAAATTTACATTTTCACAATACCAATATAGTCTTACTTTTAAATTCTTTGTTATGGCTACCATTAAGGGCACAAGCTTTTGGAAGTTCCCTATTATTTTGGGACAATAAGTAATGATTATTTGCTGGTTAACAACAAACTTAGCCTATAATGTGGCTAGACTTCTACTTGTGGTTCCATACTGAAGTTATTCAAGAATTGTATGGGTAACCATCAAGTAGTTCATTCAGTGTTCTATGTTTTTTCCTGTATTAATTTTTGAGGAGGTTGCTGACTTTGCCCTTGTCTATTTTGTTGAATGACCTTGAACAGAAAGGAGAATTACCTCCAGGGAGAACAGCGGTTGCCAAATCACCCTTTAGAGATATGGAAATCGAGTCAGAGCTGAATGAGCTCCGAAGAAGAGCCAGCGATTATTAGATATTGATTTATAGTTTCCATCATTTTCCTTGTGTAAATTATTTCTTAATCTAAGCCAAATCACGGTTTTTTGTAATGCTCGCACATTGTTAAGCTTACAAATTAGGAAGAGATGCAATTTACTATACAAGCTTGTGAAATTCAAGTAATCATTGACGTTTGTAAATGCAAAAGTATTCCTGGTGCTTTTCATGTACCCTCATCTTTGTTTATCAAGGTTAGAAACTTAGAATAAACTTGTATCGTCATGTACGCTCATCTTTTCATGATACACCGGGTAGGCGGGAATAATCATTAACAAAGCTGTCATTTGATAAACAGTTAAACAAGAATTGGTTTATCAAGGTTTATAAACTTGTATTTTCTCAAAATCAAATCATGGATGCAATTTAAATTTCTCTGCCTTTCATTCTTTATAACATGTAGTACATTAGAATAAATTTCTCTGCCTTTCATTCTTTATAACATGAAGTACATTAGAATAACACATTTTGAAGAATTCTCGTGACATTGTATGTAATTGTGAATTATGAGTATAGGCAAATAAACATAGCCTTGTAACCTTACAGCGTGTTATTAGATTCATCACAATTTGAGCTAATGAATGACCAAGGTTGTCTTTTCAGAATGACCATGGAAGTAATGAAAAAGAAAAAGTTACGTAGTTGGACCATCCATTCTATTCGTTGAAGTAATCAAGTTTCATTTCTCAACTACTCCCTCCGTTTTTAAATACTTGCTCCACTTTCCTTTTTCGACCGTCTTCAAATACTTGCTCCATTTTCTTATTTGGAAATTTTTTTACAATATTTAACTAAATTATCTCACCTATTAGACCCACCACATATTCTATCTCCTCAAATCCTCTAAAACTCAGCGTATGAAGAAATGCAGCAAATATTTAAAAACGGAGATAGTAATCAAATAGAGGGACTAAAAAAATAAAAATTTAAAATAATTAGAAAAATAAAAAAATCTCTATTTTGCATTCTAAAATTTCCAATATAGGCATATAACCCAAATATACTTTCTTTCTCTCCCACACACAAAAATCTCCCAAAAAAATGGCCTCAATCCCACTCCTCCGGCTATCTCTCCTCCCCACCGCCACAACAACCACCACTCACCACCGCAAACCCACCAAATTCCGGCCACTCTCTCTCCTCTTCCACCCTCTCAAATCCTCCCCAATCACCAAATTCAACTTCCCAATTACCTCCCAAAAACCCAGAACCCTAAAACCCCAAAAATCAAGCATAACAATGTCGACAACCCCAGCAGCAGACCGCTTAATCTCCTCCATTTCCTACTTTCTTCCCTTCATCAATGGCCTCCATTACGGCCGCTTCCTCTTCGCTCAATACCCACCTCTCTCTCATCTCTTCCAACCCCTTTTACCCTTTTTCTCTCTCTACAAATCAATCCCATATGCTAGTTTCGTCTCCTTCTTTGCGCTCTATCTTGGGGTTGTCAGAAACCCTAGTTTCTCAAGCTATGTTCGATTCAATGCAATGCAAGCTCTTGTTCTTGATGTTCTTCTTGTTCTTCCTTTGCTTTTGCAGCGGATTTTTAATCCTGGAAAAGGGTTAGGGTTTAAGATTATGGTAATGAGTCATAATTTTTTGTTTGTGTTTATTGTTTCTTGTTTTGTTTATGGGGTTGTTTCATCGATTTTGGGTAGGACTCCTTATTTGCCCATTGTTGCTGATGCTGCTGGTAGACAAATGTAATCATCAATTAGGGTTTTGATCGAATGAAATTAGATTGAAGCTTTTGTTTTTTTTTTGTGGGTAGATTTGATTTGGAAGAATTAGATTACTAGTGATGTAATTTGTTCTTTGAAATGATTTAATGAAATTGGAGAAATTTTGAAGAAAAAAAAATCCCATATTTTATTTATTGATTTCTGCTGTGTTGTAATAGAATAATTATGGTATGATTTATACAATCAATAAGATACAATATCATACTTCATTGTTCAGAATTATTAGTAACACTCAAATGTAATTTGAACTAGTAATTTGACTACTTTGATCGCATTAGAAGACTACTTTGATCGCATTAGAAGAAGGCTGCCATTTAGAGCTATCGAAAATTGATCGAAGTTGAGACTGATCAATGGTAGCCTGGTAGGCTTGAAAGTTAAAACATGGTTTTATGGTTGGTAAAAGAGGTCAACCTTGCCCTATTCCATAGAAGTATAACACAAGAAGGAACAGGCTCCAAAACAAATGCCATTATATTTGTCGAGAACTTGTTTGCATATAGCATGACTATGTTCCATTATGCAATCCACAAAGAACAAATGTTTGTCTGATGAAATCGTAGGCTGGCTGGCTTGTATAATTGAAAGAACAATTTGATAATTTTGCCAACATTAAGATATAATCAAGGTTTATATAGCATCAACTTACAAATTTATATACATTTTTAGAAAGACAGATTTATTATGTGCCAATGTGCCATTATTTAGGAAGACAAATTTATATCACAATCATTTGGCACATTTTATAAAGCAAATGATTGTGTCAAATGGAAAACTTGAACATTTGCACATCATTATTCACAATCAACTAAAGACCAAAAATAAATTATACGGAGTATAAAATGAAAAATAAGGCACAAAGGAGAGGTTAAGCAGAGCATCCATCTCACCATAATCAAGATTTTCTTTTCATACATCCTAAGCTATTACACGGGAAAATTACCGTACTCTTTCTTCAACTAGCAAAATAAGCATCTCATTCGTTCGACAAACCAACCTAAGTGATGAAGAACCGCAAAGTCCACAACCTGAATACTCCCGAGTACTTTGTCTCAAAGAAAGATGAAAAAAAAAAAAAACATAATTTTACGCAGCAAGGGTAAACTTGTTCATGCTGACAATGCAGTACATGAAGCTCTAGTATCTATCTCGGTCATGACGCCTGCAAGCCAAAAACAAGCCAACTTAAGAGTATGTATGATAAACCAATAAAAAAAAAACAAGCTCTGGTCAGAACCACAATCAGCAAAAGTGGCAAACAAAAGCACAGCAGATTTTAGAAATCACAATATGTACTCGTATTTCCTTAATAGAAACTCACAACTCATGATGCTCCTTTAATAACAAGCTGCTCTTAAAAGCATTGACACAAAAAATAACTTAACTTGCTTTATATTCTAAACTGCAAACCTAAATGACCACTGCAAATAGCTAAAAGCATTGAACTTCATGAAAGCATGGACACAAAAATAACTTAACTTGCTTTATATTCTCATCTCCAGAACAAATTAAATGAAGATTAAACTGCAAACCTAAATGAACACTGCTAATAGCTAAAAGCATTGAACTTCATGAAAGCATTGACACAAAAATAACTTAACTTGCTTTATATTCTCATTTCAGAACAATTAAAATGGAGACTAAACTGCAAACCTAAATGAACACTAGCTAAAAGCATTGAACTTCATGACTCTAAGCAGATGTCTAAGTCACCCAAGTGCAAATAAAATAATCAGATAGGACTTCAAATACCTGCTACGATCATAGTCACGGCCGTAATCCCTGGAACGTTCTCTGGACCGTGAACGAGACCTTCGGCGACTTCTTGAATCATGACTGCGGGATCGCTCCCTATCTCTTTCACGTTCACGGTCATAACCACGATCCCTGTCACTGTGCCTATCACGGTCCCTGCTTCTCCGGTCATAATCCCTATGCTGACTATCACCTCTTTCCCTGTCCTTACTGGGTGCACGTTCTACTTCACGGCTGCGCTCTCTAGACCTACAAGATAGTTTCAGATCAGAAGAATCTTTGAGCATATATAGCACAAGAAGAGATACCAAGAACAAAAGTGCTACTGGACATGTAAGAAATTTAGACAGCAACGACAAATAAAAGAGAAAATGATGGAAGGGAAAGCTAGAAGACATCTACCTTCTATCTTCTTCATGAACCTTGCGCTTCTTGTTTTTTTCTTCCTGAACATTAGTAATCCAATACAAAATTTATTCAACATCGCATTTAGCAGGCCACTCACAAGCAGATCTCATTTATGCAACAGGTATCAAGCTATCAACACAATTTACTAGAGAAAAAATTTGGTATACTACAAACTTGTAATGAATGATTCAATTAGCATAAACCATGATGTCCATGAATACAAAAATATGAACAAAATGTGGTCTATCAAGCAAAAAAATTATGCATAACAATCCAACATAGCTTTCAAACACTGTGCACAATAGCTCAAGCACATAGACTAACATATAGCTATGCCAGGAAACGTCAGGGAGTAAGGGGGACCCTACAGTGAGTGTAGTGCCAGATAATTAGAAACTGCCCCCCCCCCCCCCCCCCCCAAAAAAAAAAAAAACAAAAAAAAAAAAAAAAAAAAACCTCTTTATTATAAAGTCACTTAAAAGCTAGCTTTTGGAATTAAAATTAAAAAAAATAATAATAATTGAACAAGTAGCATAATAGGCTGAGACCAAATGTTAAGAAAAGCAAAACAGTACCTGAGATTCAGGGAAGATTATAAAACCAAAAATCAATCTCCTTAACTAATTAACCTCAGCATTAGAATTATAATGCCATGTCCAAAGTCTAGCAATAAAAGTGTTGATGTCTGATAGAAGCTGAACCAAGGAAATCATAAACCAAATACATCTCAAACCTATGTTGGCATACAGATTAAAATAACATTTATTAATTAATGTCCCCAGCCATAACTTGAGGTTCAAATTCTTTTCCTTTTGCACCTTTTCTTCAAAATATAATGGATTGGTCACCATTCTCTATTTCAAGTCCGTTCGAACTCAAAGGTGAGCATATATACCAAATCAGAATAATAAATTGCAATAACCACTCTTCTAAGTATAAGAAGAACTCACAGATGGCAAAATCGACCTTTTACAGAAGAACAATGTGATTACAGACCAGCACCTGGATCACATATTCACATAGTCTTGAGAATTTCCCAATTGGCACAAATAAAAAAGAACAATGCCAGAAAAATAAAAAAATCCCAATGGTTTAAAAATTTACTTAGTTTACCTCCACACCTACTGAGCCAAGATTAAAGAAATCACTTATGAGCAACTACTACAGAAAACCAAGTAGATGACATAATAAAATAATACAATAGATATATATAGGACCCTACAGTCTTCATCTTACCAATTCTAATGAACACCCCACTCATACCAATATAAAATAAGTACACTGCCCAGGTCGACTCTCTTTTAAGCCACATAGTAACACATTATTTGAGTTTTACATAACAATTTAAAATAAAGCAATTGTAGACGTACCTGAAGCTCAGCTAATTTCTCACGAATTTGCATGTATCCCAAATGAAGCTTTCCCCCAAAATGATCTGCTAAACGACGATCACTGAAAACCACACGCAAATATCAAACTCATCCATTTAATAGCATTGAGTAGATTGTAGCATAATTTAAACACTTCAAAGCACTCCAACAAGTATCTAGCTAATAACAGCATGATCTACAAGCATAAAATAAAAG
This sequence comes from Chenopodium album, assembly GCF_948465745.1. Lineage (NCBI taxonomy): Eukaryota > Viridiplantae > Streptophyta > Magnoliopsida > Caryophyllales > Amaranthaceae > Chenopodium > Chenopodium album. The sequence continues at coordinate 3,335,199 of NC_137837.1, read as the reverse complement.
ACGCACATTCTTTAGCTGGAAAAGTTATCCTCGTAAAACTGGGGCCAAAAGCCTGCTGGTGACAAGGAGGTATAATTACCGGTCAAAAGCTGAAGTACTTGAAACCCCAAAATACTAATGTTTTGTCACCCTCATAAAATAGTCACCAAAGAATTATCACATAGTTGACAACAGAGAAATGCAACCATTACCTATCATAAACACTCAAGAATGCTCCACAAATATCACAGACACGTAGCTTCTGATCAGTCTGCCAAAGCAAAAAACAAAGGATCAGGACATTGCATAGTTAATACAATTTTTTTTTATATACATATTAATAATGATTAAAAAAAAAAGTAATGCAAACATTGTAATGGTAAAATTGAAATTGAAATGGTATAGACCACAGTACCAAAGAAAAGGAATTCATATACCATACATCATAATGATTAGAAAAATGGATTATAGTGATCAAGTTGTTTAACATTACGTAGTATTCGATTTATTTCATATAACTTGGGATGAGAAAGAAAACAAGGACCTGCAATCCACTGCTCTATAAGCCAACATATACGAATCCCAAACCAAACATTGACAATATAACCGAGGTGGCAAACACTTGGCTGACAATAGGTGTAGTATAAAGATTAATTTCATGCCTTGAAGCATCTCCTATTCTTTCTGTCTATTTTATGTAAAGTTAAATAGCTCTCAAGCACTCCAATAAAACACAAGTTCTAAAGTCTCTACAATAACTCACCCAGGCAAGCAAATCAAAGGATAGGTAGAGCAAAAACAAAAACTACAATGATTTTTTTTTTTTTTGGTTAGAGAAAAGGACTCACAATGCGAACATCAGCGGCAGTATACTTTGCTGGATCTGCTGAGGGGTCCGGCCTTGGCGCAAGCTGGAGCAACATGACACAGGTTCAGAAGAGAACAAAAGTTGACAAGAATGGAAGTATGACATACAAAAGTAAAGCTGAGTGAAGAAAATAAAGTACCCTCTTTAACGCTTCAGCTTCCTCTAATGCTTTCTGTGCTTCATCAACCATCCCTTGCTCACCTGAATAATATACAGAGATTTCAGAACTTAAGGGAGACCACACCAACACAATAACAATAAAATGCCATAAGCAGCCACACTCAATCTTACCTAGATCCTCTGCTTTCTTCAGTTTCTCGTTTATCAATTCTTGAGTACGAGCATCAGGAGCAAGCATAGGTAAAGGAGCCAATGGAGGAGGATTGGGAAGTGGCTGCGGTAGAGAGGCTCTGTCTTTGTTGAAAGCGTCCAAAAGAAGCATAGACTGCAAGGAAAAAAAAAAGATACAGTACTAAAAAAAAAAAACAGATCTTTGGTTGGGATAGTAAGATACAGTAGACGACGAAACAACAAACCTGTTTATCAGCTCTTGTTGTCCTTAATTCTTCAACTTCTTCCAAAGCTCGAATTTTAAGATCTGTTTTGCCTTCAAGATCTGAAAATGCAATAATCCAGGATGGGCATTAATTAAATATTTGAATAAGTCGCAATAGGCCACGCCTATGAATTTCATACACCATAGATGAACTAAATATATACTGTGTCTAACTTTAAAACCTAAAATCAGCCATAAGCTCGCATCCCGTCTCTAGCTTAGTCTAAAATGCAAGCATTGAAGCATACATATAAAATAAAACAAGTAAAATTACAGAAAAAGTCTATCTAAGATGACCTAGGAAGTTCAACACCAAAAAGAGTAACCATACTTCCTGAACAAAATAATAACTTACCCGACTGGTCAGCTTCTTTCAACTTCTCTTTGATCTGCTTGGACAACTCTATGATCTCTTCTGTCTACAGCAAGTGACCAACATAAATTTTAAAATAATAAGCATACCAATGGGGAAAAGATTAATCTTAAAATAAAGGCTTCATCGTTACCTGGGTAACATCAGACACAGAAATTGCAATAGCAGCTTTAGCATCCTCATCTGCAAGACGCTTGAGAGCTCTAGTAATTTTTCTGTCACATTCTACAATGAGCCTGTCTATGACATCCTCTAAATCCCTGTCGTAGTTATCAACACCCTTGGCCTTTGCATCTTCATATCTGATATGAATTAAGAACTAAACAGACGGTGCCAAAAAGTATTCCAAGTACGTTTTTATTACTGTCTTGTATAATTGTCGAAACTAGTTCCATTTGACATGCCAAATTGTCACAATGCATGTAAAGAATCAGCAGAAAAGCAAAGTTCCATAAAGCACCAGGACAGCAGATCACAAACTACGAAATAGCCATATAAAGTAAGCTTAAATAAGCAAACAACAATTTAATGTAGAAAGTGTTGAAAATTTTCTTTTATATAAAAGGCAAGCGTGAAAAGGGAAACAATGATCCAATGTTGGAAGTCTTGAAATTTTTTTTGTTAACTAAAAGAAAAAAGAAACAAATTAGATTAAGAACATCATCAGAGTACTACTGTCTTGCCAACTAGTCATTATTAACACATTTAGAAGGACCTGAGAAAAACATCTAAAGATTTTTTCAAGTGCAATCCTCTCAATAAGTACAACATTTCAATCACCGAAAATTATCTCATTAAGAAAGGAACTATATTCATATTCCAAACCAAAGAAATCATAAGATCATAGAAACAGGGCTAATAACAATAATTCATATCCCCATAATAGCTATTCCAAGAATACAAAACACCCAAAAACTAGTACTTCTAGTACTTCAACCAATACCCAAACCAATAAAGCATGAAAGAATAACGAGCAAAAGGATACTCTTTCCGTAATTGCAACGAATGCACCTTTGGACATGGCCCCATATCCATTTTCTGAAAAAACAAAACTTAGTTAATGTATAACCAAATCATAATAAAGGACAACATAGAAGCATTAACTAAGACACTAGTAAACATGCAACCAGTGCTAACTAATTCCCATATTCAACGTGAATTGCAATCTGAAAATGGTGAATTAATATGTGATACTGTCTCATTTTGCCTTAATGTAACAAAACTAGGTAGTGAATTGTTCTCCCTTACCAAATCCCATATGGCAACTCAGTAACGCCTATACAAACTAAGACACTAAACAAACCAATGACCTAGTATGATATGGTATGCCACAACCATCTCTGAAGCAGACATAAATAAAAAATTAACCTAAAGTAATGAATAAGAGATTATGAGTACATAGGTTGGAGGACAATCCTATGCCTTTGCGTCAACAAAAGATGGGCGTAAAAGTCTCCCTTTTTCAGATTATCCTATTTGTATTCCTCCTTTGGGGGCAGAGGGTGGCTAAGTGGTTCCACTGACACTTAAAATGAAAGTTGTATGATCAAGTCATTGCATCATCAATAATTCGATATACATCCATGTAAGGTACATTAAATCAAAACAGACCAGAAACCTTCTCTTGTCCCGGCTAATAGCTCATACCCAAAACTACACCTAAAATCAAATTCTTGGTTCTCAAATTTACAACATTCAACACAAATCAAGATCAGGCACTCCTTTCTTCCAAGTTATCGGCGTTTCCTCGGAAACAATGTCACTAAAATTCCCCACATCACCCATACTCAAAACACTTTCATCTCATCTATTCAGTCACACCATCAAGTCAATCACACTTAATTTTATGAAAAGAAAATCACAATTACACTTATTAAACTAACATGCAATCACATAATAATCAATATTTCATTATTTAAAACACGAAAAATCAACATACAAATAAATTAAGTTGAGTTAAAAAAATTCAAATAATTCAGCCCAAAAATATACTATAACAGCTATACATTTACACGCTAAATTTCAGAGCAATTGAACAAAAAAAAAACGATGAAATTAGGGTTTGCTTGAATAAGTACCGTTAACTGGAAAAGTTCGTGAGGACAAAGACCAGACAAAAAGAGACGGCAAACATCTCGATCGAAATACTTGCGATTAACTTCAGTAACATCTCCATTACGATTAGCACCCATTAACACATCTAATTGCTTCCGAATCGCATCCATTTTCTCTCTCCTCTGAAAAAAGGAGCGAGTTCTTCAAATTAGGGTTTTTGGGTTTGAGGAGTTTGTGTTTTCGGGGGGAGAAAAGGGGGAAGATTCCGCACTTATGATGTGATGAGGAGTTTGTCAAAACCTCTAAAGTTCTAACACTCCTTTTCCTACGACTATTTGGGGGATTTTTATTACGGGGTAACCCTTTTTTTTACTCGTATTTGAGAGAGCGTATAGACTTAAAATCGAGTTGAAACTCTCGTAAGATCTTGTCTTGCCATTTTATTTTTATTTTTTTTTTGAAGGGGAGATTAAAATTCATTATTAATAAGTCATACGGCACTTATATAAGAAATCGTAATCGAACAATACAAAGACAAAAGAACCAATTACAAGTTCGAAGTAAAATAAACTACAATTGCACGCGCAAAATGACTTTCTGAAATACCCTTGACTCATATAACGCTGTCCTATGCAGCCTCTTGCAAGGGGGTCTGGCAATAAGTTGTAGTTTCTGACGTGAACCTTCATTGACTCAGAATCCTGTACTCCTCGACCAGAAATCAAAATTGGTGTCGTACACTTCACCATTGACAAGACAATCTCCGATTCAAACACGGATTTCAACATGGAAGCATAACCCTTCAGTCCAAACCAACAGAAGATTAAACCAAAGCCCCATAGCCAAAAAACCCGACTCAAATCCTGCACCAGAAGATCAGCACACCGATCTGCATTCCCCACGAAGCTGGTCCCTCTGGGGAAAAGCACACCAACACACCACACAAAAAGAAAAAATAACAAACCCAACTAAACCACACACACAAAGACGGAAAAAAGAGACCCAAACACCACACACACCACTAAAAGAAAAAACAGAAGGAAACTTAAAAACAAGAACTACGAACGTAACCATAACAACCCACTCCGCAGCCAATCCGAGCACCACCATGTTCTTGCCATTTTATATTGGGTTAAACTAAAATTATTTTACTAAATAAAATTTAATTTTACTTAATTGAAATAAGTTGAATAAATTCTCTATTTACTGAATAAATTCTTTATTTTACTAAATAGTATATTGTTGTTTGATGTTACTGATTTTTAGTTATTATAAATTATTTAGTAGTATCTTTAATAATCATGATAAAGTACGGTATATAAATTATGAACAAATAGAAGTATAAACAAAGTTGAGTTTGTAACGATGTGTTTCAATGCGAAGTATGAGTACTAACAATGTACTAGCTAAGCTTATGGCCCTATTTGGGAGAAAGCTGAAAGCTGAAGCTGATTGAGTTAGCTGATTTTGACTAGCTGATTTTATTAACTGATTTGACTAACTTATTGTATTAACTGATTATGGCCCTGTTGGTAGTTAGCTTATTGGGGGTATATTAGCTTATTTGACTAACTTTAGCTGATTGACTAGTCAAACAAGCTAATACAAGTGTTTGGTACTAAGCTTATTGAAAGAGCTTATTCCACTGAATAATCTCTTTTTGAAAAAGCTCATTTTAGGAGCTTTTTCAATTAGCTTATTCATTAATTATTGTGAAATTACACTTATAACCTCATTTAATTTAAAATCCTATCTAAACTACCTACCCCACAATTAGCTTATTGGTCATTTCACATACTCAATCACCTTTAAGCTATCAGCTATTTACCAAACACTTTTATATAATCAGTTAATACAATAAGTTAGTCAAATCAGTTAATAAAATCAGCTAGTCAAAATCAGCTAACTCAATCAGCTTCAGCTTTCAGCTTTCTCCCAAACAGGGCCTATATAAAAGTGTTTGGTAAATAGCTGATAGCTTAAAGGTGATTGAGTATGTGAAATGACCAATAAGCTAATTGTGGGGTAGGTAGTTTAGATAGAATTTTAAATTAAATGAGGTTATAAGTGTCATTTCACAATAATTAATGAATAAGCTAATTGAAAAAGCTCCTAAAATGAGCTTTTTCAAAAAGAGCTTATTTAGTGGAATAAGCTCTTTCAATAAGCTTACTACCAAACACTTGTATTAGCTTGTTTGACTAGTCAATCAGTTAAAGTTAGTCAAATAAGCTAATATACCCCCAATAAGCTAACTACCAAACAGGGCCTATGTCTACAAAACAGCAAGAGGAAGTTATTAACTATATCTCGTAATGGTCGTTTGTAGATGACTTGCACATTCAAGGCTATCCCAACTCCCAAGTACAGTATAGATAACACGGCAATACGATCGAAACCGACATGACACGAACACGAAGTTATTGAGAATGCAAGAGAAAACACGAAAATCGACACAACATGACTCGAAACTAATCTGAATATGACCCATTTAGTTAAAATGGTCATAATTATGTAATTTTCTTACATCTCACATGATTGTCGATAGGTTTAATGAACATTGTGAAAATGACAAAAATTACGAGACCTAACATAAACACGACATGACTTTTTACAGTATGATAGCCGTGGTATCATTTTATTATTTCCGTTTACATCATTGTCTTTGTGGCCCGCACCTCTCGGCCCGCCATCCCACGTCTAATCAACAACCCCTCTCTCCGGCAACATCAAACCACCCCTTTATACACAACAAGAAACTCTCTCACTTCTCACCTCCCCTGCTCTCCCACGACAACCAGCAACAATGAGGACTTCACTCTCCTTCTTCCTCCTACTCACCCTCTCATTCTCTCTCCTCTTTTCTCAATCTCTCTCCTTTCAATCTGACGAACTTCTTCTCGAAGACGATGAATTCGAAGGAATTTCAAAGCAACAATCATCTGAACTCCCACGATCCTCCACTCCTTCTCCTCCTACCACCGCTGCTACACCCACCACAACAAGGCGGAGATCGTCGGATTCTGATATTGATTCTAAGCTTCAATTCAATGTTGAACATGCTTTCGGAGATTCCCAATTCTCCCATGCTGGAACTTTCTCTGCTCGTCTTAAATCCTGGTCTCATGGTGGTCAGGTCAGTTCACTGTTTTTGATTCAGACCCATTAATTTGATTTTTCTGGGTATTTTTGAATTGATTTTTTGATGCAATCTGGGTTTTTTGGGTGGAGGAAATTGAATCCGAATTACGGGGGTTTTGTGGGGTTTGATGGGTTAGAGGAAGATGAATTTGATCATAATTTCTAGGGTTTTGAGGATTGTATTAAGAATTTAGATTGAATTTAAATCTATAAATTGATCCTTTTGAGCAAATCTGGAATTTAATGTTTAATTAACTAAAGAAGCAGTATTGTTATTCTAGCTTTGGTAGAATGTTGACTTTGAGGGTCTGTAATGGTGAAAAACTGGATTTGTAACTGAAAATACTCTGGATTTTGTAGAATTTTGTTTTATTCTTAGAAAATAAGTTCATATACCAATGCAATTAACACAATGGCCAAGTTCTTATTGCAAGTTCGAGATCAAAATGTATAAAGAAATCCTAGTTCTCGAAGCTTCATAGCAATATGGTTGGTTGACATTATATTTTGATGGTAACAGACTTTAACCAAATTGCGGTTGTCAAGGAGCACCTTGACAGACTCAGAGCAGGAGAAATTCAAGGTGAAAATTGATACCTAGCTTGTGCTCATTCTATACTTGTCCTTAATAGCTTATCTTATGGTTTTGATGTATCTATATGTATAGGAACTGTTGCAAACAGATGATTTTTATAAAATAAGACTTCCATCCAATGTCTTGAGTCCTCCAGGGAGGAATTATACTGTTTCAGCTGTAAAGGCGGTAAGCTGCATTAAGTTAGTTCCTTGTTATATCCCTTGCGAGTCTTGCTTTACTAAGGCTGATGTCCTTAGTCTTTGATGGTCATGGTTAAAGAGAGTGGTCAGTAACTTTAATTACCTTTGTTTGTTACACCGATTCTTTGGGTTAGGTCATTATTTCATGTGATTTTGCAGTAGTATATATTTTTATTATTGAGCTTATGTTTCCATGTTAGTTTATCTATTTGGAATATTAGAAAGTTTCCACCTTGTAAACAGGGCCATCCCTTAACGGATCTCATTAATTCTTGTGTATTGTTGTCTTTGTTATTATGTTTTGCTATCCTTAGTTTCTGTGCTTATGTATTGGAAGTCGTGTTGTACTTGATTGGTGCTGATTGTAAGATTATTAAGGATACCTGCTACAACTTATATTATGTAAGGGTTGCTTGATTTTTCCAGTCCAAATCTGAGAATGTCAGTAAAGTTCATGCTGCTGAGTGCCAGGCGTTTTTTGCTTTTATGCAATTGTTTTTCTTTCTATGCTTAGTCTATTGCTCTTCTGATGCAGAGATGTATTGCTAGGGAGGCTTTGGATGAACACTTTGTCATACACATGGTATGAATCTACTTATATTCATCTGATTTTCTTGTTAACTTTGTCAAGTGATGCTTGTGTTGTAATCATAGTTTTCTGCTGATTAATTTTTGCTACTTTCTGTAATGTATACTTCCTCCGTTTTCTTTTACTTGCAATGCACTTTTTGGAGATGATCCGAGAAGGTAAAACAAACCAATCTATTAAAATAATTTAACCCCAAAAATAGGGAATAGTTAGGTACTATGTGTAATAATTAAGTTGATTTATTAGTTAGTGAATATCATCTAATCTCTTTGTTAAATGTGTGCCACGAGGCTGTGTTGTAATACAAGAAATTGAAGTATAGTTTTTTTTTGACATTTTCCTATCCTGCTTGTGTTGTCTGCACTCTGCAATTTTACTCAAAAAAAAAATTTGTATTCTTCCAGTATATGTAGTTTGTTCATGGTCTATGCTCACAAGTAATTAAATTGAGCGTCTTTCATATATATTTGGTCTGCAGGAAGGAGTTAACATATTGGCTGTCAACTATGGTTCTTTTGGGGCATGCCCATATCCTCGGCAGCTAAAATTTGTAAGTTAATTCTTTTTTTTTCCTTATCCTGTTTGTTAGTTTATATTTTTTCTCTATTCTGCCTTTTTTTTTTTTATATTGTTCCTGGTGTTGGTTTTTTTTTTTTTTTTTTTTTTGTTTTTTTGTTTTTTTGTTTTATTCCTCAAAGGTGTAAGCGTGTAATTTTTTGAATGAAAGTTAACTAATAAATACCCATAAACCACTCTACCCCTCCCTTTTTTCCCTGCATGTGGTGGTATAACTTACTCTTTCATTCACATGAACTTCAATGACCTATTTTTATGTACAATCAGTTTATTGCATTTTATATTCTAAGAGGAGCATTGCTTCAGTTTTGCAACTGTAGCAAGCTGGTGTTATTAGCCATGTTACATGCCTTTTAAGAGATTCCCAGAATGCTCACTGAATAAGGCCTTGTTCTTCTCAACTTATTTCTGTGTAATTTAACTTCTTTTTGCTTAACTAGATTCATTGAATATATTTAGTCGAGGAGAACAAAGCGCATTTTTTTCTTTCTTTCTTGTTGGCTACTTTGTGATCTACAAGTTGCTTTTTGACTTTGTCTTTGAAGAACAAGTTGTGTAGAGTTTTTCCCAAGCCTACTTGCTTGTATCTACTCAGGCACAGCTAGTTATATATTCTTCCCTCTCTAATTCTTTTTTGACAAGCAACTGAATTCTAGATGTTAATGATTTTTCAGCCTTCCAAATGGTCTTTCAACTCACATTCTGTGTTGAAATACAGCGAACTGGCTCCAAGGTATGCCTATTTATTGCTCTCTTGTACTAGCTCCTATTCCTGGTTTAAAAGTCAAGCAGTTGGGGTCCTGGGACAAAGATTTGAATATAGGTTTAATTAATATAATTAATTTTATTAAGCTTCCCCCTAACCCACACACACATAAAAAAATGCAGAAAAGGTGTACGGTGTTTTGTTGCTTACTAATAAGTGATACAATGCTAGGGATAAGGTATAAGGTATTTTGTTGCTTATTAATAAGTCATTGCCCGTCAATTGTTTCTTATCATAAGCTCTTTCTTTGTGTTCATGGCATGGTTACTTTGCATAATTATTGGCAAAGAGAGTAAGAAGTATGGGGTAGCAATCAGAAAAAAAAAAAACTGCTAGTGAGTTTTCATGTCAGGAATTTCTTTGATCCAAATAATCGATCCTAGATCATGTTAACAAACCTCTGTGAATTCCTTTATATCTTTTGCTCAATACTTACTGCTCTGCCTCTTGCATATGCTCAATGCTGTCCTTTGTTCAACAGAACTCCTGTTTTTATTGAAGAGACTCCTGAGGAGACTGCAGAGGCTGAGGCAATGAATCAACCAGAGAAATCCTTTTGGGCGAAATATGTGAGTGATTATTTGAAAAAGACTAGCCTTCCTTCCTGGTTAATACTTTTTGACCAAATATTCTTGAAATCTTTTGTTGCAGTGGATGTATTTGATCCCTCTAGGGCTGATGATTATGAATGGTATGACACAAGCTTTGAACGTGCCAGAGGAGGCCACTGGCCAAGCAGGAGGAGGGCAACAACCAGGAAGGGCTCCAAATGCAGCTGTACGAAGAAGATAGTCTATTATTGGAAGCTACTGATTACTTTAGGTTTCTTAAATCTTATTCCTAATTTTTTTTAATCACATATCAGCTTAACAGCTGTGATATAGGGCTAACATTCTTTTGGGAATGGTTTAGTAGTGTATATGTTTAGTCCTTTACGTACTTGTACTGTTCATGAACTATATACATTACCAGCATTTTTAGTCAATCAAAAGTCTCACTTGATTGTTAGTTCATGCGCATTGGGGCATGTATATTAGGGAAAGCTGGTATATTTACCTTCTGTGTTATCATGCACAATATGGTTGTCACCTTACCTTGATCTACATGTTCTAGTAGTCTGCCTAAGGCATTAAATTAGCTGTTTTAGGAACCTTTGAAAGTATATTTACCTTGTTGGATATTATCATATGCTACTATGCAGAATTTTGTAAATAAGAATATCATACGTAGGCCCTATTTTCTGAATTTCCAATTTTTTACAATCAATCTAGGAAAGTCTTTTAGTGTGCAAAAATTTGTTTGGTGATGGATAGAAACAACACTACACTCTAGTATAATAATAAAAACTCGGTTTAGTAAGACTCGATAGAATTGAATAGGGCCTTGGTTATGAAAATATGCAATTATTTCGGACCAACTACCTTAACTCAACTTTAGTGATACTGATGTCTTCAGTTTCGAGGTTTACTAGAACCCTATGAGCCCAAATTTTAACTCATGATATCAATTTTTTTTTTTTACAAGTAATAACTATTTGGTATTTTCTTCTGCAGCTGTAATGGGCTTATGTGGTGCAACTAATCATTAACCAAGTTCCTTGAAGAAATCAGGAGGCTTTTGTCAAAGGCCCTCAAGTTTTGTTAAAAAGCATATAGTCGATATAGACATATTTATGTCATTGGAAGTGTGAATTCCGAGTCACATCAAAATTTGATTACTATGTGCATTTAGCCTTAGGAAGGACATCAATATGGCTCAAATTCTATATGGTGATTATGTTTTGATTGTGACTTTAGGTTCCATTTTAGCACTTGGCCTTTGTAACTTGGACCAAATTCGACTTGGTACTTCATAATTGTTTAGTCAATGAATTTTGTTTGCTCATTCAAGTCTTTCTTCTTTGCTTAATTTTTTATGATGCTAATTCTTGTCAAAGAATTTTCCTTGCAAATTTACAATTGATATATGTATGCATTGAATGGAATGGTTGGCTCATTCGGTAGTTAGGATCATTGGCGCTCCACATCCTACCGTCGTGGGATTGACTCTTCATCTCAAAGGGATCGGAGTTATTGTGTACATTCCAAAAGTCTTATTACAAGTGAGATTTGCAAGTTCACAAGATTTGCTAGTTGACAGCAATAAATTTGGAGTTTTTAATTAAGCTAGTTTTATTAGGTTTGACCTATTTCAGTGAAGCATTCTAATAAATCAAGTTTAAATAAAATAAAAACTAGAATAGACCCGGTCTACAATAAGTTATTGTAGACCCAACCTTCTAGTATACTGTATACCATACGAATGTGATTATATCATACGAAAATGTGATTATATTATTACAAAAGTGATTATATCATCTTGAAACTGTTATGTAAATATATCGCTCAAAAACTAAATTTATCATTATAAAAAGTATCAAATAGTAAATTACATCATTCAAAAGATGATTTTTAAATTTTATCATCCTAAAGATAATTATATAATCTCATTAAATGGTTTAATATGAGATCAAAATATGACTCACAAAAAGATAATTATATCATCTAAAGAAGTGATTATATCATCCAGAATGTGATTATATTATTTGAAAGTGTCAAATTTTGGGTCTACAATAATTTATTGTAGACCGGGTCCATACAAGACCAATTAAAAAATTACTCCCCTTTCTCAAAGTTGATCCAGAGTATTATATAAATGTCGTCACACCACCACTAAACTTATCTAAACTAATTCCATGAAATAGAAATCAGACCTCAATAAGGTAAATAGCTTGTCCAAAAAAAAAAGAGAACTGGAACTAATGTATAATATATATATATATGCAGTTCAAAACGGAAATATTTCATTTATGAATAGCTTCAGGTATCTATTTCTAAGAAGAATATCTCAAAACCCATAAATGTTTAGGTGAACTGGAACTAATATATCAGCCTTTGACAGGAAATATGACGACGAACAGATGATGGAACAAAATCGCGCTCAAAAAGCCACTGTGTGATGCAAAATACTCTTGTACAGCCCTTACAATTCATCCTGCAAAAACCATAATTCCACATTTTAGTTGTTTGTTTGGTATGACAAAAATTCTACTAACTTGTATATGACTGATTATCAAACAAGGTATGCATAAACAGCCACTGTTAATAATTGCTTACATGATAATCATCATCAAGATAGTCACGGCGATGATGCTGCAACAAGAACAAACAGTGTCAGCTATTAAACCGAATATGATCAGCAGGGACAGCAGAGAGTTCTGAAACTGAACAAACTTTAAAATGATGCATTCATACCCGTCTGTAACGCTCTCTGTGGCGATCCTTGTGTCGTGGATGTCGATCATAACCCCTTTCTCTTCTCCTTCTTTCACCTTCTTCTCTTGCTCTTCGAGATTCCTGCAGAGAGTACACAGAAAATCATGAAATTATTGTTTAGCATGATTTCAAAGCCGATAATGCTGGAAATAAAAATAATAGAGAATGGATCATTTCGCACCTCCTCCTCTTGCGCTTTTCTCACTTTCTCTGCTTCTTCAAGCGCCTCCTTCTCAATCTAGCATGGTAATGAACAGGATGAACAACATTTAGGTGCTGTCAATTCAGATAATTATTAAAGTGTATGTGCATTCATCTTAAACAAATACCTCTCTATTGGCAAAAACTTCATCAACTACTTGTTTTGCATATTCCGGATCATCACATATTAAAATGTTGTCAAACACTGATCCTGCTTTTACCTGCATTCAGAATGCACGTCACTAAAGCCCCGTTCTCTTCAACTTATTGTTAAACGAACTAATTTTAATAGAAATTTTGCTCGATTTTTACTCATCATTAAGACAGTTGATGGGTTAGTTTCCTACCTGCCAGACTTCTATACCCACATACTTGATAGGCTTCAGTACATAAAGATCAGGATCATCTTCAAACTCTGAAAACAACAAAATGTCTCATTAAATCTCATTGTCTTGTGGCTGTATTTCGAAATACGAGCTTATTGAAACTAAGGTTTGATTATACCTGGATTGTCAATCCATGGAGTCTTCCACTTTCCTTTGTAGTTGGGGTTCTTGATTCTCTAGTAAAAAGAACAAATTTTCAGAGCTGATTGAGTAAGAATGAAACACTATATCATAGCTAATATGCAGTCTAATTGAGTTAGTTTACCCTTTTCTTCCATGGCCCCCTGTATTCCGGGTTTGGTATTCTTGGAGGTTTCCATAAGCCATCCTCATCCTCATCCCAATTAGGGGGCTGTCCAAACACGAAACACAAACGAGACAAGATTTGTTATTCAGTTTTCGATTTCAATTATAACCAAACTTTGTTTGACCATTACCAAGAGGACATTAGCAAAATTCAAGACATTAGATGTTACTCTAGACAGATTTGTCTGATTACCAATATATCATTATATGACTCAAACAGAACTCTATCCAAATGATCCGTTTGCCACCTCTACCTACTTCGCTTAATGTAAATTGGATATAAGAGACAATATTGACTTGTTCAACATTTTAATTGGTCCCAAATATGCTGTAATTGCCCTACATATGCTTTTTTTAGACACTCCCACATAAAGAAAAAAGGTGTTAAACAGTCAAGTCACCTGTTTGGCATTCGGGTCAGGAATTTCGGATGGTATTGAATCATAACCCTGCAATTCAGTCATGATCATGTAATAATACAATTGATTAGCTTACAATAGTAACAGTTGCATAATACAGAAAATACTACAGTTTAAAGAGAAATGAAATCATTGTACCTCAGGTTTGACATGATTAGGATCATCAATATATTCTTTTTCTTCCCAATCAGCAGGCTACAAAAGTTAAAAGCAACACAGTTGTCTTAGAAAATGATGAATAATTTTTAAGTGTTATAATCCAGTCTTGTGCAATATTCATACAATGAAATCCTGATAAATTTCTGACCTTTTTAGCTTTGACATCCTTGATCTTTCGCGGAGGAAGGATATCCCAATCCGTGTAAAGACTTCCTGAGTCTCTCTCTCGATTGTCAACAAGGAGGCTGTAAGTAGCATCTGGCCGAAGTATGAATGTATAGAAATGTGTTAACTTGTCTGTTTCGCATTGCAGGTCCTTCTTTACAGGATAGTTTTGGCCTTGGTATGATAAGATAAGATGAAGCTTTTTTGTATCTGAACCACAAATGTCTGGTCCAAACATCAAACTGCCAAGAAAACAAAATTTCCAACTTATTATTCAAACTTCAAATATAATCATAAAGCTTTCATATATAGGTTATGTAATGTATGCTACATGATTTTTTTAGCTTGAACTTGAAAAAGATTTTGATCAGAACATAATATGACCCGACTCTAATGACCTTATTCCACCTCTAATAACCGGATGATTGATGTGTGAGGGCAAACCTGTAAGGAGTATCTCCACCAAATTTCTTCTGATTGACAAATCCAGATAGAAGCTTTATATAACCACCACCACATTCGATGTCCTGTTCGAATTTGATGGAATACTGAAGGACCAATGTTCTGTTCTTGTTGGTGAATTCTGGTATCTTTGCAGATATGGCAGAATGCTTTGCATCAATTGAAGTCTGAATACCTGCCAAACAAAAAAAAAAAATTCTTGGTATAAATGATGTTTTATGTTTAGTACTGTAGTTTTCAATGGCATGTAGATACCTACCTTTATCATCAGGATCAGCAGCCCATCTTCCTGCTGTATGTTTGAATGTGCCTGCTTTTCCCTCGCTTCGTTTCCAGTCTGATACCACCCACCTGCTCTTCCAACCATCTGCACATACAATCCGAAAGTTAAATTTAGACTCGAATACATCGAACACAGCAGCATAATAACAAAAGTAAAGCCCCTGTGCATGGACTCCTAGCTCATTGTGCATGTCTGCATGATCAATATAAGTTCAAGTGAAATGTAAAAAGAGAGTACCTTCAAATCGCTCTTCGAATATAACTTCTGAGAGTGCTGGATGGATAAAACATAACAACTGTAATACAAGCAGCAGAGAAAGTAGTAGTGATGGAAGCTCAAGTTTCGAAGGCGTTACGCCAAACCAAGCCATTGGCATACTGCTAGTGTTGTTGCTGCTGGTGGTGTGCAGCAAGAATAGCTAGTTATAGGAAATATATAATGGAAATGGCTCAAATTTGGCTTGTATTTACAGTCTTACCATTTGGCCTTCTTTTTTTTAGTAGGGTCCTAAACTATTTAGGAATATAACCAATGAGAATTGATGGAAATATTGCGGCAACCAATGAATTTAAGTCTCCACATCGTGTGGGGTTCTTGAGTTTCTTTCAAGTTGTATTCACATACTAATTCAAAGTGGAAATTTTCATGACAAATTTTACTATTATTCACATACTAATACAAAGTGGAAATTTCCCTAACAAATTTTATTACTATCTTCGTTACTTTTTAGTTAATATTATTTGTGAAACATAAAAAATTACTTTGTTGTAATTAAAAAGAAACGGAGGTAATAGATATCAGTAAAAGAGTTCATGATTTAAGAACTTTATTATAAAACAATCCAATAAGGCTATGACGTTGTTGCCATATTTTGTTTGATTTTATGCTACACATGTTATCGATTTTCCTATTGTTTAGAAACACTTCATAAGAGCGGTATTGAAATTCAACTAAAATATTTCTCTATGCAATAATCATATCAATATCTGCTTTCAAAGACGTTGAATTTCTAGGATACAAGAGGAGAGTTAAATGACTGTTTTAGTTGTGAAATTACCCATCAAATGCAAACGAATATTTTTCATAGACTAAGACGAGAAGACTTGGGGCGACTTCTATTAGAATAGTCTACTTCAAAGTCTTCCCATAAAATCTTGACCTCTGAAGTATATAGCGGGGAAAAGGAAGCAACACGGCAAGCTGATAGAGATTTCAAAGAAATTTCAAAGTTGGAGGCTAACAAAGTGACAATGGACCACCAGAATAAATTATTAGCAGCAGCAGTGTTAAAACATGAGTTAATTGAGAATAACATAACAACGCATGAATAAAAAGTCGATTATTACCTTGTTCAAGATGTACAACAATTATTCTAAACTCTTGGCGGAATGATACCACTGTAACACCGGCCTTGCAAAAATGGTCTCCAAATACAAGAATCACAAACGTAAAATGCAACAATAATGTATTTGGATAAGGGGGAAAAGACCACCTCAAGTTTAAGAGGGTATGACAAACACGTTAAATTGTTTAAAAGTGAAAGAACAGCCCTAAATATTTTCTAAAGCAATATCCATATCAAACCAGAGAGCAAAGAAAAAGGGCCCTCAAAACTCTCCATCTATTTTGCCTGAGGGTGAGATGCAATGAAGTCAACTGCCATATTGATGGAGTTGATCTTGTCTGCTTCATTGTCTGGAATCTCAAAGCGAAATTCTTCTTCAAGAGCCATCACAATTTCAACAGAATCCAAACTATCAAGCCCAAGATCATTTTGGAAGTGTGCATTGGGAGTAACCTGAGGACATAAACAAGCATAAGCGATAAAATATAAGCAAAAATGCAAAACAAATCCTCCCATCCCAGTACAAGTCCTGATGTTGGAAGAGAGTCATGGACTCAAGGGCATAAGAACCTTAGGCATTAAGACCAAATTGAATGTAAGGAAAAGGCATTGTAAGACAAATTGCAAGTACAGCCAATATACAAATGCAGATATAAAGAGCAGAAGCAGGTGGTTGAGGACCTGAATCCAGAAAATATCTTAAGCAGGTTCAATCTCTAATACTCACTCTTTTGATACTCCAAAACATGCACAAATTCTTGTTCTTGATAAGAGTATTACCAATGTCCTAAAGACTGACTGACTTTGTTTTTTGTGTTAAGGCAGCCAATAGGTGCACTTTCTAAAGTATATCAGGTTGAATTTTGGACAACACGCTGGGTAGACATGGGCATTCGCATGTCCGACAAGCAAAGAAATAGATAAAGAACCACATCTGTTTCTTTATAAAAACAAGTGCTCACATACTAGCATTTTAATTCTAATAGTTGTAATATTTCCTTGCAATTAACAGGCTAGGCAATCAGCAGTATTAGCTGCCATATCTCACAACACGCATACATTCACTTGACATGGGCAGTGATGAAACTCAGGCGAAAAAGATAATACCAGCAGGGCATCGAGCATTTCCTCTAGATTAAGCTGAATGGCTTATTGGGCTAAAGATTTTCAGATGAAGACACCAGCATACCTTGTAAATGCTCCAAGCCTCCAATCCAGTGGATTACCAGAGAAAAAAGGAAGAATCACAATAGTAAGCAATATATCTGGATGTTTGTTGAAAAAGATCAAAAATAGCTATTGGGGAAAGGGATGGTAAGTGATAGGATGGAGGTTAGGATGGGAATTGGTTCACTGTAGAAGACAAGGAGCTACTGATGAGAGGAGCAGTATGAACCACTTGCATATAGTCATTAAAGGAGAGGAATAAGGAAGCCAATAGTAGGGATTTCTCTTACATCTAACCTAGGCAAGTATCTTGGTGTTCCATTAGACATATACAGTTGATAAAGTTCGGGATAGATTGAGTGGATGTAAAATCAACCAGCTTTCCTTGGCGGACCGAAATGACTGCCTGAGTAAGGGTGATTTGGCCCTACCTACATATATAATGCAAATGGTTAAGCTGCCAACATTGACTTGTGAAGAGATTGAAGCTCGCAGCAGATCTTTAACTGGGGGTATACGGATGAGAAGAAGCCCCATCTTGTTAAGTGGGAGAAGGTTTGCCAACCAAAGGCCAATGGGAGTTAAGGCATAGGGAGGATAAGTAATGGGGGTACAGGCATATAGGGAGGATGAGTCGGAACAATGAAGCAATTCTTATGAAGTTGGGATGGGGAATATTTACTCTTCCTAATGCGCTATGAATGAAGGTGTCACGTAGTAATACATGAGAAAGAAGGTTGGTGTTCCTCAGCCTGTGGCCAAATGTAGTAATTCACCTCTTTGGAAAGGAATTTGCAAGGTGTAGGATTATTAAATGCGCTGATACCTGAAAGCGGTGACTCAATCGAAAAGATAGGGATGAAGTGGGTAGTTGGCAATGGGTGGATTCTAAATTTATTTAAGGATTCATGGTGGATGGGAAAAACCCTTGGTAAAGCTATAGCTGCAATTCCTCAAGAGGACTTGACAAGATGCATAAATTTTTTTTTACAATATATACCAATAAGAGTACCTAACTAATTCTCAAGAAATATTATTTCTATAATCATCCCGCCTTACTTTATAGTCTTTTCCTTATAGAATAACTATTATCTAATTTGCTGAATGCTGATAATATGCACTATTCCAAATTGAGGACATGACTAACAGACTCCATTGCAAACTTGCAAAAACATATACCTCCAATCCCAAGATATATTACAAGTATGAATAATCAAATGCATTATGTGTGACCAAGTCTATCTATACGATTTCTCATAGTCCCTTTTTAAATGAAATAACACGCTAACAGCACGCGGAACAAATAGGAAAAGACCAAAATCAAAGAAACATAAGACCACTTACAACCAAATACCACAAAACACATAACAGTCATGGAGTCACCCATAGCCATGCTGCTAAACAAGCAAATGGATATGGTTAAAAGTGAAATGGGGAAGATGGGTAGTCATGTGGGACAATTTTAAAATTATTGTAAGCAATAGAATTACATCCTTCATTCTTAAGTCCTAATGCCAGAACAACCAACAAATAACACCCACATACAAAAAACATAATTATCATTCATAGCTCTGAGGGATGGTCAAGGGTAAACGTATATGCCAATCCAGCAATATGACATCCTAATAGAAATGAAATTTGTTAAAACACAGTGATACTGATATAATTCTTAAGACAAGCAATAGAAAAGTGAAAATGTTCCAGACTACAACATACATAGGGAAAAAAACCGAAACTAAATATGCTGGTCCTATACTCCTATGAGAAGGCTACATACAGGGCATCACATGCTTGACCATCTGGACAGCTCAATTATATATGATAAAGATTGTGCAATTCCCAAGTCTCATACACCCACCCCTGGCACCCTAGGACAGTGATGGACTGATGGTGTGGCGCAGTTGGGGGGAAGCTCTCTAAATCACTAACTCGTGTAAGCAAACATACACAGCATGTCCCAAGCGAGTGGAAAGATATTTGGAGCCTACACATTCATCAATTGCCCCGAAAAGTACTTCACCGAGATCACACAGCGAAACATAAACTAATGCACCTGCCTCCTATTCCACTTAGGATTCCAGCTTCTAAGAGAACAATTATTTCTTCTACTCTACTAGTTCCACATGAATGTGAACCAACAATCATCAAAATACACACAGAACACTTTCGATTTCATACCCAGTTATCAAAATTGACCCTGATTCTAATTTATAAGCAATTTAAACTCCCATTTCGGTGCGTATCGATGAAAATCATTTCGTCAACTCTTTACGATGGACACATTTAGGCAAGATCTCTAATTTAAAATTATTCAAAATCAACAACAAAATTAAAATTAATTGGAAAACCCTAATTGGTTTATTCGAAATCCAAATAACCAAAAATCAACACAATAAGATACAAATCCATATAAGTTGAATCAATTTGACCTAATTTACAAACATAAACAATCTAAATCAACAACATTTTAACCAATCAATCGAAATAGTCAAGATCGAGAACTCAAATTAGAAATCAGCAGATAGATAATAAAAATGAAAAAACCTTAGAAGGGTCAACTTTCTGGAAGTTCTTAACGACAGTAATGACACGATCAGCGACCTCGGATTTGTCGAGGAAAGAACCTCGTACCTCATCGGAAAAATGGCGGCGAGAGAAGAGTGAATTGAAGGAAGATGAAATGGAAGGGTTTTGAGCGAGAGGTCTAACTGGAAGCCTCATGTACTTCAAAATTGCACTGCGAGCAGCCGCCATTGTTGATGGATGAGAGAGAAAGCGAGAAATGGAGGTGCGATGATGGTGGGTTTGCGGAGGGTTTTGTGGCTTCTTCTAGGTTCGGGTGTTCGACTCTTTGCCTTTGGTCTCTACTTTCTAAGAGTATATCATTCACTTTCCTCTTATGCTTATATTCACTTATTCACTGCGGGCACTTTTGTGAACAACTATCCATTAACATGTCCCTCATAAACGGTTAAATTAAGGGTATATTCAATTCGGCTTAATTTTAGTTCAATTTAGCTTAAATTCAATTCAATTCAACTTAATTTAGGTTCATTTTATTTCATCTCCAATCAGAGTTCAGATCAACTCATAGTAATTTCCTTCTCTCATAAAATTTTCATTTCAGCCTCATTCAGTTCAATTCATTTCAGCTTTAATCAATTCGGTTCAGTTCACTTCAGCTCTAATCAGTTCAGTTCAGTTCAGCTTAGCTTAGTAAATGTGAACAAGCCCTAAACGAAAATTGTTAGTGGGTAATGTTATACATAGGGGGTATTTGCCAATTGGCTTTTCGCCTAACTTTTAGCTTTTTAGTTTGGTCAAACAGCCAAAAAAATATGTTTAGGAAATAGCTTTTAAGTTGGCTTTTTTGCCAAAAGCTAATAAGAGTAGCTTTTTTCTATTGGCTTTTGGCTTGTTAGCCCACTTTATCACTAATAAAGTGCTAACAGCCATAAATAATTTTACCAAACACTTTTGTAAACGGTCATCTTAAACAACTACCTTAAAAAGTCAATCCATACAACTAATGTTTCCAACTAGTCAGTCAAACAAGCCAACCACCGATTGCAAAACAACCCTAGAGTTTTTGCATATTTGGGGTAATTGTTTACAAAACAAAATAAATAAAAAACGGGTATTTGTTCACAAAACTGCTCATCTTGAATAGTTTCTGACAAATGTTCCTAATTAATTTATTGGTAGCCACTAGTCCACTACCACTTCACATTCCTCAATGTAAGCCACAAATCTTCAAATCGAAACATTTTTCTTTTCACCCTCGTTCATAATAGTTGCTAGCTTTGAGCATAGTCGGGGTATGGTTTAATCTATAATATTGGAATATGACGAACTTCAGACCATTTGAACTTAAAAAACTAACCTGAATCGACTAAAAATATAAATAACGAACTTCACACCATTGGAACTTAAAAAACATAATCTGAATCGACTAAAAATCTATCAAGACACTTCCTTATGCAAGTCTCTCGTGAATTCCCTATGTGTCACGAGACCGAAATTTCAAATCTCTCAACCCACAAGGCCACAATCATCAATAACCCTTTGAAAAATATCCATAAACCTTTTTTCCCTTGGGACACCCCGCCATCTTTTCAACCATGGAAACAATCAAGTCTCCAAACATGACACATGATATTAAACTCTCCGATTTCAAACAAAACATCAAACACCTAATGAGATGTTTATTTTCGTGCTCTGGCCACCTATACACCCCTATTAAGCTCTCCACACCAAATTATTGCTACGATCGCAAGTGGGAGTTGTGACTTATTTTCAAACCTTCTAAACCCTTCCAAAAACCCTCCCAAATCACAACTCCCACGTATCCAAATCAAAATATTCTCAATCAACTCCCAAAACGACGAGCATTAACCTACTTCACCCCAATCCGACGCCGTTTCGAACCCCTCTCTTGACTCTTTAGCTTCTTCTCCAAGAACCTTCTTCAACCTTGACACAATTTCTTCCTTCTTCCTCAATTCATCAACCTCCATTTCTTTCTCTCTCTAGATTTCTCCATCACAAACCACTGAAAATGTCGCTAACTAGGGTTTTGGGAAGAGCGTCGAGAACTACGCTTTCCCAATGTCGGGCCTACTTTCTCTCTCCTCCTCCTCTTCATCAACTCAATTCCCCCTTTTCTGTCCTATGTAATCGATTTCACTCTCTTCCCCACGTTTCCAGCAAGGTAATTTACCGCCATTTTTGCTGAATATTTGTCCTTTTTTTTTTTTTTTTGGTTAATTGTTTTAGCTATTATCAGGTTTCATTTTGTTCAGCAGGGTTTTGCTAGGGTTTAAGGAATTACGCTAGATTCTTTGAATTCAACTTAGTTAGTTGTTATTTGTATGCATATTTTGCTTAATTATGAATTGCAAGAGCAACAATATTGTATTGAAATGTCAATTTTGAAATTTTAGAACTGATTTCTTATTCTGCGATCAGTGATTTGAGTAAATTTTTTTGATATTATAACTCTTATTTTGCCGTTTTTCGCCTGCTTGTTGCTCTATATCATTGGTTTTTGCCTGGGAAGTTTAAGGCTTCAGTTATTTATCAATTTGGAGCAAAATTTTATGAAGATTGGTCCCATACCGCGGTAAAATTTTGGGTTTAGATATTAGTAATGTACTTCATATTGTTTAGGATATGCTGATTGATTAGAAAATCTCGAAATAGCAAATCGTTAGCTAAAACTCCATCCATCCCTCTTTGATAGGCTATATTTGGGTAGAGGTCGTGTTGGGTGATATTCTTTCGACATGTCTTAAATGTTTTTGATGATACATACAATTTTTGAGAGCAAGGAACTTACTATAATATTATGGATCAAGTCTTTAAATAAAGTAAGAGAACCATTTATATGAGCATTTTCATAATTTAACTAGAAGATATGCGGCCTAAATGTGGCCTATTAAAGTGGGATGGAGGGAGTACTAGTTAGGCTTTGTTTGGTTCAATATTAGTAAAGGAAAAGAAGAGAAAGGAAGGGAGGGGGTAAAAGGGAAGTAAGAGGGAAAAAAAAAATTATTTTCCAATGTTTGGGTTGATGAAAGGAAACAAAGGGAAGAGAAAGGAAAATTGATTTACAACTTCCATTTTTCTATTTACATTTTAATTCCTCCAATGGGAGGAAATGAAAGCTAAAAATTTGTAAAGAGGCTTTCCTCCCACTCCCTTTACTTTCCTTTAAATTCTCGTGTCATTTATCAAACCAAACATGAGAATATATTAAAACATTTTCCCTTCTTTTCTTTTCCAGCCAAATCCCTTCAACTAAAAGGGCCTTAATGCACTAGGCAAAGTTTAGTGATTAGAATTTAACTTTCATCTCTTTATCTTGCTCTTGTTAAGTGTTGGGGCTAGTAGGTTGCCAAATAATGATGCATATTAATTTGTGGCCTGTATTGTAGGCCGTAATCTGGTGGCTGTTTTTGTGCAATTATCAAGGGAAGTTTAGTGAGATTGTCCACGGTACCCTCATGTTTTATATGGATACTTATATTTCATCACCACCCATTACTACTTTAGAAGTGGTATTGAGTGGTAGTGGAAAATTATCAAGAAAAACTTGTTGGGGACAGAGTTGCATTACCACGAACCATGATATCGGACTTCTCTTGCAAAAAATACGCTACCCATTACCATTACTTTTTTTTTTTCCCCTTTCTTTTTTTTTTCCCCTTTTTTTACATGGTCATAATTGCTTTTGTGACCGGGAATTTTGGGATCCTTTATTTTATTGACAAATTATTTTTCTTTCTTGTTGACATCCCGCCTTTTATTGCTACCTAGTAATGAATAATATAGTGGAGTTGCTGAGTTGATAATTCTTTGATCAAACTTGGCTACTAGTATCATGGATTTGGGCATCTTAAGCGCAGAATGGAGCTTGTTTTGGGTTATTACTTGGAAGGGGGAATACATAGTTATACATTAAGGTCATAAAGGATATGTTTACTAGGGAAATTGAAAATCTTCGTTATTGAGGGAAAATATTCCCCAGATTGCCAGAAGGTAGTGAATAATCCAGTTGGGTTGCTGCGGTGATTCTTTTTTGACCAAAGTTGGTTTTAATGTTATAGATTTGCTAATAATACTCTACATTCTTAGCTTACCCTCTGCTTTACTTTTTGTTCTTCAATGTAAGTTTGTGTGCCTTGTGATAAGCATAATCATGTAAGGATCAGAATGACCTTTGTTCTCTTCCTTGCCCCTATGTCTTTTACGGTATTAAGTGTATCCAGAAGATGGGTGCCTGTGTTTTGAATTTCTTACAGGGTTGATAGCTGGGTTTTGGCTGGATTTTGTAGGATTGAAAACTCAAACATGAGTTATTACATGTTCAAAATGAGAGTGATTTTAGATTAGCCGCTTAAAGTTGTTTTCAGTTATTTGCCAAAGTATTTTCTACTCCCTTGTTATTTGCCATCAAACAGTTTAAGTATTGAGCGTCTGACATTCCCTTCTAAAGTGGAAGTTGTTATTTCTCTTAAGATATCTTACCTTGTTAAGAATTTTAACGCCTTTCATCACCATTCATACATCTATAATATAACTGTAGATTGCATTTTTTGGGGAATTCATTGTGGAGGCGTGACTACTACCTGTGTTCCAGCCTTTCTTGTTTCAAAATTTTGTATATTACTTAAGTAACAATACATTCTTTACTAATGAATTCAACTTGAGAGCTTTTAAGTTTTTGGAATCTCTTCAAAGAGGTTTTTTCTCAATTATCATTAAAATCTGTGGTGGCCTGTAGAGTTGTATACTTGTAGATTATGTTCATATGGTGCTGCCATGAGAATTGGATTTTAGGTGTCCATGTATGATCATAGTGCTACTGCTATCTGATTCAGTGATTTGTACATGTGAAGTCTGCTTCTCCTATCCCTAACACCATTGTAGCTAGTTTTTACAGTGAGAATTGAGGGATTTAACACTTTATGTCTGATATGGACCTTACTAAACGCACATTGATGGTGAATTTACATATTTACTTTTGTTTTTTGAAATGCATGGTAATCTTGTCTTTGGCTCTCTATACATATTTTAATTACGAAATAAAGCTGTTTTGTATGTTTTGGCTAGGCATCTCCTTTGCCAAATGGACTATGTAGTATTGTTGCTTTCCCACATCGTGGAATGTCAACCATTGCATCTCCTGAACAAGAGCAGGGGATACCTGCTGAGAAAGGAGATAATGGTGGTGCTGATGGTGCAAAGCAATCAGGTGAGGGATTTAATGCAGACAGTGAGACTTCTGCACAAAGTCAGGAAAAAGGTTCTACTTCAGAATCACAACCTACGTCTCAGTCTGTCAAAAGACGGAGTCGAGGCACTAAAAGAACTGCCTTTTCTGATTCAGATTCCGAGGAAGACATGGATGACCTTTCCAAAGAAGATCTGGTAAAACTTGTGCTGGAGAAGGAGAAAACCCTGGAGAACAAACAAAAAGAGTTTGCTGAATTTAAAGACAAATTTCTTCGTAGTTATGCCGAATTAGAGAATTTAATGGAAAGAACACGTCGCGATGCAGAGAACTCAAAGAAATTTGCAGTGCAGGTTTGTGTCTATGATTCGGATACTTCATTTCCTCTAGTAGCACTTCTGAAACACTTTGTGACTCATTGTGTGTTCATACTGCAGAGTTTTGCAAAGAATCTACTAGATGTTGCAGACAACCTTGGCAGAGCAGCTTCTGTTACCAGAGAGAGTGTCAATAAAATCGATGTCTCTCAGGATAATGTTGGAGCAATGCCACTTTTGAAAACCCTGCTGGAAGGTGTAGAAATGACAGAAAAGCAGCTTGCTGAGGTAATATTTCCAACATACACTAACACTTTGTTTGGATAGGAAGAAATGGAAGGAAAAGAAGAGAAGAGAAATGGAGGGGGACAAAATCTCTTGTTTGGGTAAAAGATTGGGGGAAGGAAGGGGAAGGAGAGGGAGGGATCCATTTTCCCTTTCTTTATAATAACCATAATCTCTCCAAAATTGGAGAGATTTGGAGGGAAAATGGAGCTCACCTCCCCCTCCCTTTCTTTTCCCTTCCCTTCCTCCATTTTCCCTCCCCTTCTTTCTTCTTTGCTATCCAAACAAAGCGTTTAATTTATTGTAGTCACCACCTAGTTAATTGAATTTTATTCTATGATTTCCACCTCCCCTCCTCCTCCTATCATCTTAGTTTAAATTTTACCTGTGTACTTGTAATTTTTATAATGCTGACTTTGTTGAATGTACTGTTATTATGTTTCTCCTCTTGCCACATATAGTTTTGGTAAATCTGATCTTGATCGCATGATTGTATGAATTCAATTAATTTTGGTGTCCACTTCACTTGTACATATTATACTCTTGCTAAGAGAGCATTATTTTCAGGTTTTCAGAAAAGCTGGTGTTGAGAAATATGAATCTATCGATGAGCAATTTGATCCTAACAGGCATAATGCTGTGTTTCAAGTTCCTGACAATTCTAAGCCTCCTGGTACTGTTGCTGTTGTCCTCAAGGTAATGTCCAGTGCTCTGATCTAGAAATAATTTATGAACGTTAGTTGATGTGATGTAATTCCTTGGTTCTTAGGAAGTAATACATTTAGCTCCTACTCGTATCTGTATCAGCCTGCCTTGATTATCTGTGAAGTAAATTATTTTTGGCATATGCAGGCGGGCTACACGCTTAACAACAGGATCATACGACCAGCTGAAGTTGGTGTTACAATTGCTGTAGAAAATAATGAGGCCAACTCTTGAAGCTCAGAATGACTCAGCCGAGCCCCTTCATTATACTTGAGAATTTTGTCAATGCTTGCGATTGTCTAATATTACAACACTTTTCTGACACTAGGTTAGCATAGTTGCCTCCGTGGTGCTATTTTTTGTCTCCTTCCCTTGAAATTTGTTGCAATTACAACATAAATGAGCTTCAAAGCAACATTTTCGCTCTACTTTGTAATTTATGAAGTGATCGCAGGTTAAGTTTACTAAAGACTTTCAGGATAATCTTCAGGATGTTGAGTCTGAAAAGGTCAATTATTAGAACCTAATTAAGGTCAATTATTATCACCAAAAGTTAGCAGGGGCTCCAATTTACCCCTAACATAACTCTAATTTCATTTCTTCATCTCTCTTCATCTACTGTACTGTATTTGAGATGAGAGAACTTTAACTACGATTATGAAGAATTTTGATAATTACTCCGTACAAGATAAGCGTATATGTGTGAGATCTTATTAAGTTTTCTTTCTTTCAAAATATCAGATTTTAATATTTTTAAATAATGCGTAAGTGAAAAATCAATACTTAAATATATCAATTGAAAACTGTACAAAATGACAACTAAGCCAAATAAAATGAAACGAACAGATTATATAATACTCCGTACCATTCAAAAAAAAAAAAAAAAAAGAGTACACAATAATATATTACTGTACTTTAAATAACAGAAGGATTTTTCACAAGTTTAAAATTCATATTATAAGTTTGATAATTGGGGGAAATGGGCCTAAAAATTTATAAAACAAGTTTTCTAACCATAGACTCCAATTTGATCCAATAATAACTTACAAATTTTAGTATTGACCTGGTTTAATGCAATATAATTTGAAACTTTTTGTTTTCTTTTAATCGCAACAAAAAGAATTATTTATGACATACAAAAAATTCATTTATTACAACTACGTAGTAAAAAAAATGATAACAATACTGTACGTCTGTACTTGTAATAAGAATAGTGATTTATATATATTCTTAGGTCCATAAGGCCAAAAAATTGCAGATTATTGCCCAAATAAATGAGGCCCAAAAAATATGGTTTGGTTCGGTTTTTTGTCATGAAACTGAAATAAATATGGTTTGATTTGGTTCGGTTTCTAAAGTAAAGTGGTGCGGTGTGGTTTCAAAAATACAGAAACCAAATTAAAGTGGTTCAGTTTCGGTTCGGTCAAAAAACCAAACCGAAAACCGAACTTTCACCCTATATATAGCCCATATTTTTAGTACCAAGCTATTTGGATATTGATTAGGACGTTCACTAAAACTGTAGAAAGGCAGGAGTGTGTTCGAGTTCGTTAGAGCGCAAAAATGCTCTCTCTCTATATCCTCTTTCCTATTCTGGTGATCCTATATATCATCAAATTCGCCGTTATTGATGGTAATTCTTCTTCGTTAGTCCCAAATTATGCTATGAATCTCTTAATTTCCGGTTTAATTTTGTTCAAATTCACTCTTTGCAGCTGATTTCACCCTATATTCGAAGAAACTTAAACGCCAGGAATTCGAAGATAAGGTAATTGTTTGTTTTCAATTGGGTTGTGAATTTGTATTGCACATTTTGTTAGATTAGTGTAATTTTGATTGGATTCCATTGTTTAGGTTGTTTGGATTACTGGAGCTAGCCGCGGAATTGGTATGTGATCAATTTTGATTTATTTGATTGATATTCATCGAAATTTGGAGTATTAAATTATTTGAAGTTTGTTGAAATGATGTGTATGATTTGAATAGCAAGTTTGAACTCTTGATTTGTTGATATTGTATTAGTTTATTTATTGTGATTCCAGATTAGAGTTGAATTGATTGTTTGATCACAAACTCTAGAATGATTTTATCTCACTCTAAATAATCTATAACAATGCCAAAAATCTTTCTATGTATGACTAGTATGAGCAACTATTCGGGTTGAAGTATCGTACGAGTATCACGAGTTAGCTTATTGCAAGACCATCTTACCCATAATTCCATTAGTTGTTATTGGATTGATTGATCATTGTTATGTTTTAAAGTGCTCTTATTAGATTACGGTACATTATTTGGTCGTATCTCCAACAATTACTGCCCTAATCTGAAATAAATGTTTGACCATTATCCATGAGAAAGAGGAGGATAGGAAAATGTAAAGGCCCTAACATCCATCCCCAATGTGATTTTGAAGGGGAGGTTCTTGCTAAACAGTTTGCAAGCTTAGGGGCGAAACTTATATTGTCTGCACGAAATGAAGCTGAATTGGAGCGTGTCAAAAGCCAACTTAGCGGTATACTTCTAACACTTATTTTGTGGTATCAATAAATATGAACTTATTATATATGTTCTATCAGTTCTTCTAATTCTGTTTTAGGTAAGCATGCCCCAAACGAGGTCAAGATTTTACCCCTTGATTTGGCATCTGGAGAGGAATCCCTCAAGGAGGCTGTAGAAAAAGCAGAAGCCTTCTTCCCCGGTATTGGTGTTGATTACATGATTCACAATGCTGCCTATGAACGTCCTGTATGTAGTAGTTAGTGTTGATACTTGAAACTGTCTTTTATATGCTTTTGAAAATGAGGTATCTCAGATAAATGAATATATATATATATATATATATATATATATATATATATATATATATATATATATATATATATATATATATATATATATATATATATATATATATATATATATATATATATATATATATATGCTAAGTCAATACTATTTTCGAAACTAGTATGGATGACTGATAATGCCTTAGATAAATTCTCAATCTGTAAAAATTATAAGAACTACTATATTCAGTTGAAACTCTATCTTGAAAACACCACTTAGTGTTTCATAAAGTGCAGCTTGGAAAAGTGTATTGGTTGAACCTACCTTTTCTCAATATCCTAATTAGAAATAATGCTGAAGGGTAGTTTTTATTCTGTAATTATTAGACTACCCCCATCACCCCTTAGAATACAGTATTTACCTTATGCTACTTTGTAATACAGAATTTATATATGCCCTTATATATTTCATTTTATCTATAACCATGGTTTGGTTAAATCTTTGCAGAAAGCTGCAGCTGTAGATGTCACAGAAGAAAGCCTTAAGGTATTTTTGGTCAAACTATCACGAACAATCACAACCTTCCCAGCTTAGAACACATTGCTTCAAATAGTTCACTGTCATTGGGATATCTTCATTTTACAGAGCTGATTAATATGTTTATTCGTATAGGCTACATTCAATGTAAATGTTTTTGGGACAATCTCTTTGACCAGATTACTTGCTCCCTACATGCTAAAGAGGGGGAGGGGTCATTTTGTGGTGGTATGTACCTTAAAAATTTTATTATAATTTAAGAGTGGTACTTTACTTTCAAATCTCTCTAGAGGAGAGGAGTTTGTGACTTAGTGTACTAATCTGATTTAGTTTACATCTGCTAGATGAGTAGTGCTGCTGGGAAGACACCTGCACCAGGTCAAGCCATGTATTGTGCTTCTAAATTTGCCTTGAATGGGTACTTCCATTGCTTGCGCTCAGAGGTACTCCACGCTTCCTCAATCAAAAATCCACAGTTTATGTATTTTTTTATTTTTATTTTTTATTATAATTTTTTTAATCACAGAATCACAGTTTATATATTCAACCCCCAGAACTTTTTTCTTTTTTCCTTTTTTTTCCCCAAATGGTACATAATTTTTTTATGGGGTGATTATAGACTATTGCATTATCTCGATTTCTGAAGAACTTATAAATGTCTGGTTATGCACATGCAGCTATTTCAGAAAGGAATCAAGGTAACTGTTGTTTGCCCTGGTCCAATAGAGACATCAACAACTGTTTCTACTGAGGTCAGTGCTACTGTTCATTCTATGGTGCATTATATTATCATATTGTAGTTTTTTCATCTTTATTTTGATGTTTTCTCTTAGCACATATCATAAGTATATGTGATCACTTTTAGCCTTCTATTTGTATGCAAAATTAGCATGATTTCTGTTTTGTCGCTAAATATATTTAATTCCGTAATGAAAAAAATTATGAAACTTTATTAAAAAAATAAACATTAATATAAATCTAATAAGACCCCATTTTATATTTTTTTCCTTATTTATTAGCGTACATATAAGGTTAAAGGTTGGTAAAATCAGACAATTTGATACATCAGAAATAATAAGTTCAGATTAGATAGACAAAAATAAGGTGAAGTAAACATAGCCTAAGGGCCTGTTCTCATTCACTGAGCTTAGCTGAACTGAACTTATTGAAGCTGAACAGAACTGATTAGAGCTGAATTGAACTGAACTGAACTAATTAGAGCTGAATTGAATCGAACAGAATTGAATATTTTATAAGAGAAGGAAGTTAGGAGCTGAATTGAACTGAACTAAACTTTTTAGAGCTGAACTGAACTCAATTTATTAGAGCTGAACTGAACTGAAAATAATCGTATCAAAACAGGGCCTAAATCACCACAAGATGGATGGAACTATTGACCATACCGAATATGCTTGATGTGAGAATCAATTTATAATTTTGTATTTGCTCTTACTGCTACAAGGTCTACAACGGGTCAACAGCAGTGCTAGTGTGCCACCCCCATAAGGCAGACGGACAAATTAGTTAATCACTTTATTTGGTCTCTGTTCTAGTTTACAAATTGGTTAATTTGCAATTTTGCACACTGATTAATGCTTTTCTGTCTAACCTTTCTTGTTTTCCCCTAGCATTTTTTTAAAAATCAATGATTCAGTTAGCTATCATTAAATCGTTTGAAGTCACCTTGATCTTATTTCAAAGACTTTCGAGATTTCGTGTTGTCACCTAGCTTTGAATTTCATGGCTCTAACTTCTAAGTGGTCGCAGAAGCGTCTCTCTGCTGAAAGGTGTGCTAAACTCACAATAATTGCTGCTAGTCATGGTCTGAAGGAAGTTTGGATATCATATCAAGTAAGTTATTTTTTCTGTTTTCATTGAGTTTGGACTCAGTTATATTGTTTTTTACACCTCAAGATGTGAATGGTATTCAGTTGTGTAGCTGTGTTTGTCTTTACAAAGAATTATTGTACTGGATACTTTACTGTCCTTGAATACTTATCAAATATTGAAATCCCCTAATCAGTTAGTAATACTAGTGTATTGGTCTTAAGGTTACAAGTCCTAGGTACAGCAAGGTGGCCTTTTGCCTGACTCAATATCATTCAGTGTCGCATGACCCACCTCCTCTTCTCTGGGGGGACCTTATAGGGCAGTGGACTTAGGTTGCAGGGTTATTCATTTGACACGTGATAGATGGATCTAAATTTTGTTTGAAAGAGGAGACTCATAGAGTCATAGAAGATTAAATGTTTTTCTATAGGGCAAGATAGTTACACTTGCAATTAAAAGAGTGCAATATACATGCAGCTGGTGCCTTGAAAAGGCATCATGTGTCTGGTTTTATGTGGAAGACTGGAAACTAATAGTAAGAATACACTTGCATCCAGACCTTACTGTACTCTTATCATCTATTTTGGATCTACACTGAGCACCTTTTGACTTGTATAGTACATTGTACATATGTATCTTTCTTTGCAATAAGACCTAATTTTGTTTTTGCACAATAGATATCATTCTTTTGATTGATGTCACTCATGTTTCTTCCTCTCTTCAATTAATTGGACCTTTGTACATTGGTTTGGCTTGCATGCTAAATTTTCCTTTACTTTCTCAGCCCGTGCTTGGAGTGATGTATTTGGTGCAGTACATGCCAACAATTGGCTTTTGGCTCATGGATAAGGTATTGCTTTTTTCATTTTATGTCATTGGTTTCTCACATTGTCCTTTCTTTTTGTGGTCGTCCCTGCGACACTTGAGATGAGCTGATGGCTCAGTTGCTGGTTAAATTTTTGCGTACTATAATAATCCCGTAATTAAACTGCTGTGTTTATGACTCCCCCACACTAACACTAAGAATTTGTTCCATGTTTTTAAAGTAAACTGCAACATCCCTAATGATGTAGTCTCCCTACCTCAAAACAATGAGTGAACTTTCAGCTTTGTCCAAAGGTTCCATTTATCACTCTTTTAGACATTTGCATATTTTGACTTGTTAGAAATTACATCTGCAAGCCTTGCATGTCAAAAAGTTAGATCATTTCAAAGCTTGAGAGTTGAGAATAATATCTTATGTTTTCTGTTTGCATGTGGGATATTAGAAGGTGTGCATGTCATGCACTTGTAGATGTTGTAATAGAGATGATTCATAGCAATTGATTTAGTTTCCTTTCTACTCACTATGACTGTTGACTTAGCGTCTCTTTTTGGAGGCCGAGGACTCAGGAATTTTTATTTTCTTCCTTTCCCCTCTCCCCATTTCATGCTGCCATTTCCTAATTGCTGATCTGGCAATTTTGTCACTGCAAGATCGGTGCAAGACGAGTAGAAGCGACTGAAAAAAAAGGGAATATATATTCATTGGGATTGCTGTTTGGCAAGTCAAAGAAGGAATGAGTTTTTTGATTGAATCTGCGGACTGCACCATCTTTTGCTGGGGCTGCTAGATGAGAGGAGTCAGATTTTGGACTTGTTTATTTTGATTCAGTGTTAAAACATATGGTGGAACACTTTGGTTTCATGTACTGATGAACTTAACCAGTATCTCCATGCAATTTGTAAAGTAGACTTGAATGTCTGCATTAGCACCTTGTTAATACACATGGTACATGGCCTTGATAAGTTGGCCGATTGGCCATGCACTTATGTTAGGTTTATGAAACTCTATATCGTGTCTGCACGTATGATATAATTGAATCTCAAGACGGCCAACTAGTGCATCTGCATTGTTGGTATGGATGCTTACCTAAAGAGACTAAATATAAACTTGCTGTGCAATGTTGGGCGGCTGCCTAATTCGGAATTTTGTAGGGCAGTCTGAGGTTATGGGACTGGTGCACAACCATTTTATTCATTTGGAGAGTTGGAGCTGATACATGTGGGTTTGCTACGGCGTCTTTTTCATATTTCTAAAAATTATTGTCCAGATAACCTTAGTGTCTCTAGTGGGAATTAAACCTTCAGCTTGAGGAAGGTATAATCTTTACCACTAAACCAAGTTAAGAATCAATGTATCATACAATTGTATCACTTCATATTAGTTCACCAATTAATAAATCGTTGTCTAATTGTCTTGCATGATATGACGGAATCACTTCATATTAGTTCACCAATTAATAAATCGTTGTCTAATTGTCTTGGATGATATGACGGAGTATCTTACAAATAAATAAGTACTTGTATGTAATACAGATCTACCCTGCTACCCATTGTATTATTTTTTTTATTTTTTTATTTTTGAAAGAATTGTATTAATTATTTATTCCTAATAATTTTTTATACGGAGTAATTATATTTACTCCTAACAAATTAATTGATGACATTAGATAAAAACTTTAAAACAAAGTTTCTTACTCTAATTAAATTATCCCTAAAAAAACAAAATCAAAATTAAACTAAAAACTCTATAGCAATTTTTATTACATAAGAGGGTTTTTTTTTTTTTTTTTAAACAAATAACTTGAGATACTTCGTATTTATACACCAATTTGGGCAATTTTACTGAAACTTCCAAATTTCATAATTTCAGAATTTTCCCGTCGTCCCAAATCTCCAAACCCTAAAAGACGAAATTCAAGCCTATGAAACAAATTAAAGCCCTAGACACTCAATCCCTTCTTCCAAACCCTAAATAACCTTCAATCTTCAAACTTAATTTCCTAATTTCCCGCTAATTTGAAAATTAGGGTTCATATATCAGTGAAATAATGGACGAAAAAGTGGCAAAATGGATACTAGAATTCCTCTTGCGAATGCCAATTGACGAGAAGATCATCAATGGCGTACTCTCAAGTCTTCCTTTCTCCAACAAAGATAGTCGCTTGAAGAAGACGATACTTCTGCGAAAAATCGAATCAGAGACTTCAAATGGTTCAGTGTCCGAGAAGCTTCTAGAATTGCTCGAATTTCTCGAGGAATTGAATCATAGAGCGGGTAAAACGGCGTCGGATTTGATGAAAAAGGCGTATTGTGCGGTTGCAGTGGATTGCACGGTGAGATTTTTGGAGGAAAATGTGGAGGAAAATGGGAAGTATTTCGAAGCAGTAGAGAGAATTTGGAGGAATAGGGTTTGTAAAATGGAGGGTTTATCGTCGGAGGAATCGAACCAGTGGTTAGCGGATGTCGAAGCTGCAGTTTGGGATGCTGGTGTTTGTGAGAAGATTTTGATGAGGAATACTAGGAATGAGGCTTTGAAGGCTGTTAGAGGGTATTTGAAGGAAGCTTGGAAGTGTATGGGACCGACATTTCTTGAATTGGTGGCGTCTAAGTTTGGGTATGAGGTGGAGAAGCTCGGCTTTTTCGAGGATGGCGGTGGTGATGTCGTGGGTTGGGATAATCCGTGTCGCGAATTGGCTGCTAGTCAAGGTAGAATTTGTTTGATTTTGGCTAATTGTTGGGTTTTCTTGTTCTGTTATTGGTTTTGGTTGTTTGATTATGTATGTCAATTTATAATTATAGAATAGCTTGTTTGATGAAGAGTTATTGTGCTCTACTATTTTAGTCAGAAGTGGCATTGCATAGATCATCAAATCATAGAAAAAAGCCATACGAAGAACCGGTATTTGATCGAATGAAGTTTGTGATACTTTTGTTGAGAAATGAGGCAGCTTGAAGGTTTACCAGATGCCTTTAGGAATTATAGACTCATAGTTGAATTCTGTTTTAGTACTCCATATTACATTAGAGTCAATTTAATGTGCCTACAGAAGTTGGAATCGAATGTATTCAACCTTTACCCTTGTGATAACAAATACGGAGTAGCGTTTTTCTAGTTGACCCTTCATCTGTTTAATGTCCATAGTTGACTTTGTACTATATACGAAGGGTATTGTCCTATATAGCTCAAAAAGTCTGGTAATAGGTATTCTTCAATTGAAATAGGCAGAAAAGTGGAATCCTAGTATTGTTTTGAAATATTCTTGTATGGTTACTGTACCATTTTTTTAATAATGGAGGTGAAAGGGAGTGGTACCTTATGACAATTCATGTAAGGCGACCCCAAATCATTTTGGGACTAAGGCTTTGATGTTGTTGTTAATGGGGTGAAAGGGATTAGTGTCATGTTGCTGCCTTTAGTGCTATGGTGCCCTCTGATTGCCAATAGAAGAGTCGGTTATTCCTCTTGATTTGTAAATAGAATCAGGCCACCAGCATACTATATTAATTACAGAGCACATCTGACTAATGGTATTGTACTATGAGGGAGCTTGTAAAGTTGATACATTTAATAACCTTAAACCAGCAAGGAGTAAATGTGAACACTACACATTAATTTTCCAGCTCTATGCTAATCAGTCGGTAATTTTACTGGTTTTGTATCTGTTTGAGCTGTAGGTGATGGTTTTCTTCTCCCTTGAATTGGTTTTTATGTATATTTTTTTTCTTGGGAGGGAATGGTTTCCAATTTTCCATGCATGCTTAGTACTCTGTAATTGAAAATTAGTATCATATGATCATATTTTTCAGAAAGATGAATTTGATGTCTTGCAGAGCTCCTTAGATACATTTCTATGTGTATTTCTCCACTAGTTTTTGGTCCCTTTTTGGGGTAAATTAGCCGCAATTATGACTTTGAAGCAGGCAGATGCTCTGTAATTCTGTTTTCAGCTCATGTGCTTGTTGATTATTGATCTTGAGTTCTTCTAAGGACCTTTTGTTTACATACTTGAGGACAAATGTTGAACTAAGATGGTTTTTCTTCCAATATTTCTGCAATATTGTGCTCTCTCTGTCCCAAAATAAAAAATTAAAGACTCATTTGGCTTTTGCACAAATTATTAGGAATGCGAATTGAATAAGAAGGTAGTGGGGTTTGTTTGATTATAAGTAAATATATATATATATATATATATATAAAAAAAAAAAAAAGATAACCGGTTTTGTTTGATTAAAAAAGTGAATAAAAAAAAGTAAGAGGGGTTTTGTTAATTAAATTTGAATAAAAAAATGGAAGATAATGGGGTTTGGTTGATTGAAAATTAAAATTGAATAATTAAATTGGTAAAGGTGAAATGAAATTTTTTAGGGACAAGAATTTTGAGTGAAATGAGACTAATTTGACGGAGAGTAATACATTTTTCTTTACAACTTTGATTTTTGAAATCTTGTACTTCCTCCATTTTTTTTATTATTTACTATAGGGATTGGGTGCTAATATTTTGGTAGTGGAAAAAAGTAAGAGAGAGAAAGGTAAAAATACAAAATTGCCCATGTGACATATTGATAAACTAAAGTAAGTGTGAAAAAGCAAGGGTATGTTGGGTATTTGTAGTGTGAACACAAATAATTTTTTTCCTAAAGAGGAAATGGTGCAATATTTGTGAAACTTCCTAAAAAGGCAAGTGGTGCAATAATAAAAGAACGGAGGAAGTAATTTCTCTGACTTTGATATAGGTTTCACTATTAAATAATCTGTATTTGTTTCAGGTGGGCTGCCGAAAGGTCAGACTTTAGTTCGGCGGAAACATGTTGCAGTGAAGACTAGACGTCCCAGAGGTGCAAAGATTTCTGAAGCTAATGAAGAAGCTGAATCTTCTATGAACGTGGTTAACGATGTCCCGACCTGTGAATTGGATAAAGTACAAGAAGCTTTTCAATCCAATTCCTTGCAGCCTCATGCTACTGTGAGTGGTTTTCGTGCTGGAGCTTCACAAGTAGCTCATAATGTGTCATGCAAGGACAATGATGTCCTGAACCATGGAATGGGCAAAATACAAGAAGCACATCAATCCAACTCCTTGCAGCCGCATGCTGCTGTAAGTGATTCTCATATTGGAGCTTCTCAAGCTGCTCATAATTTGTCATGCAAGGACAATGGCGTCCCGATCCACAAAATGGACGAAGTGCAAGAAGCACTTCAGTCCAACTCCTTGCAGCCACATACTGCTGTGATTGATTCTTGTCTTGATGCCTCTCGAGATCATGACCCGTCATCTACAAAGGCAACAGACAACACGAGTAGCGTGAATGCTACAAATGAGCAGACACGACCACCTGTTGTACATGTAACACCTGAAGTGAGGAGAGTGCAAGAAGCTCTTAAGACCAGTTCCAGGGAGCTGCATGTGTCTGTGACAGATCCTCTTCCTAAAGCTCTTGAAATAGCTAAAACCTTGCCTTGTACAGGTGCTGCAGGTAACCATGATACTAGTCATACACCTGCTGTAGAAAATCATGACATGAACAATGATGCTGTATTACCAAAGCAGACACAACCAGTAATCCATGCACCTAGAGAAACCATTGAGAATAATACTGAAAATGTAGAGAAAAAAGATAAGCTTACTGGAAATGCCCGAGGCAGTGAGACTCGTACTCCAAAGGTACGGCCTAAACGTAGTATAATGGAGCCCAATGGCACCAGTCATACATATGAATGGGATGATTCTGATGATAATGTGGGCAGAGGTGGGTTATGCTTACCTCCTAGTCCAAAGAGGAGTAGGCCGTCTGTTTTGGATCCGTATGCTGAGAAAAAATTTCATGCAATGAGAGAAAGGAAGAAATGGACACCAGAAGAAGAGGATAAATTGAGGGAAGCAGTAAAGGAATATGGTAAGAATTGGATAATGATCAAGGATATATATGAAGACATATTTAAGGGAAGAACAAATGTAAACTTGAAAGATAAATGGCGGAACATGAGTAAAAGCTAGCTTTGATGATATTAGAGATCTGGCTTTTACATCTAACCCTTTGGAAGATGCTTATGGCATCGTCACTTTAACATCTGTAATCTTCCTGTTTTTGTTGTTAATATGTAATCATTTTGTTATGTATATGGTTTTGTACATGGAACAAATCCTTTTTTGTCGAAGTTTCTAACCAGCTTCTGAGAACTGAGAAGCTGTTGGTACCGATGTGGCAAGTATACAGAGTAATGTTAATATATTATCGTTGTAGCAAGCCTGAAGCTTAATTTCAGTTGTCATATTTCTCAAATGCTTTCTGATTAATTAGATTTGGAGCTTGACTTTTGTACCCAGAGTTTCTTCAGCCAAGTATATATTTTACTGTATCTGTTGCCCCTTAATTACTGTCATGTATACCTTTTTTTTTTTTTTGAACGATAGAGGAGATTTTATTAACTAAACAGAATCAAGTTACATCAATCTCTGCTAAGGTTACATAGAGTGTTCTAATAAGCCTGTGCTTGGGTTAGATTTTAAAGTCTTGATTTGCTGCTATTGTATCTGTCTCAGAAGTGGGTCTTTGTTAGGAGAGCTTCCATCCCATTAACAGTCTCGGGTTTGCTTCAACTGTGTATTGGTTGTTATTTTATTTCTATTTTTTTTATTCAACTGAAGTTAAATACCAAGAAAGCAGAGCAAAAACAAACAGAGTTCAAGCAAAAATCAGAAGAAAAAAAAAAAAACGAAACAAAAAACACAGCTAGGCTAGAGCTGTCAATTCAGGTAAACGGGTCGGAAAAGAGTGGGATGGGTCAACTCAGGTCGGGTCAATTCACATTAATTCCATAACCTATACGGGTCGGGTTTGGGTTAGGTCATGCTTGAGTCGGGTCACGTCAGATCATACTTCTTATCTGGGTTGGGTCGGGTTTAGGTCGGGTTAATAACAGGTTGAGTTACATTCGGGTCGGGTGAACAATAGGTCGGGTTTAATTCGGGTTTTCACGAGTTAAAACGGGTTAGGGTAATTTTCGGGTTCGAGTCGAGTTCGGTTCAAGTCAATAACTTGCGGGTTAGAATCAAGTCGGGTCATTCTCAGGTTTAAGTCGGGTTTGGTTCAAGTCAATAATTTGGGAATTATAATCAGGTCGGATCATTTTCAAGTCGGATCATTCCCGGGTTCAAGTCAGGTTCAGTTCAAGTCAATAAATTGCGGGTTATAATCAGGTTGGGTCATTTCCAAGTCGGGTCATTCTCGGATTCAAGTCGGGTTATGTTCAAGTCAATAATTTGCAGGTTACAATCAGGCCGGGTCATTTCCAAGTTAGGTCATATTTGGGTTCAACTAACTATAAATAGATAATTATCATTTTTATCAAGCTAATTATTTCCTTTAACTATAATGCATATGGCAATATACTAGGGAATCATAGTCTATAATTTAGGAAGATAATTATCTACTTAGACTATACAACAAATATATACAATATTTAACTCGTAAATTTGAGGATGATGTTCCTTTCTTTTGCTGGCTTGGATCGACTTGGTCTCTCTTGGTCTCCTAAGACAAAATGCTTTGATCAACAATAATAAGATGGTCTAAATTGCATTTAAGGTGATTTGAAATTGGGTCAGAAACA
This sequence comes from Chenopodium album, assembly GCF_948465745.1. Classification (NCBI taxonomy): domain Eukaryota; kingdom Viridiplantae; phylum Streptophyta; class Magnoliopsida; order Caryophyllales; family Amaranthaceae; genus Chenopodium; species Chenopodium album. The sequence continues at coordinate 3,294,679 of NC_137837.1, read as the reverse complement.
ATTTGGGTTGAAATTAGATCGGGTCAATAACAAGTCGTGTTAATTTCGAGTCGGGTTAGTAACAGATCAGGTTGAATTTTTGGATTGGGTAAGTAATAGATGAGGTAAAATTCGAGTCGGGTCAATAACAAGTTGGGTTGAATTTGGGTCAGGTCAATAACAAGTCGGGTTGATTTCGGGTCGGGTTTGTAACAGGTTGAGTTAAATTTGGATCAGGTTAGGAACGGGTCGGGTTGAATTCAGGTCAGGTTAGTAACAAGTCGGGTTAAATTCGGGTTTTAAAGGGTTAAAACGGGTTTGGTTCAATTTCGGTTCAAGTCAAGTTCGGTGTAAGTTAATTAAATTGGCTATTGTAAACTAGTAATTTGGTGCAAGTTGTAAACCGGTAAGTTGGCCGTTTAAATGCAAATTGAATGGTTCCACACACCCAATTGGACTCCTAGAGGATATTAAGGACCATAGTAAACATTTCGGCAATTTTTATTTCCGGGCGAAAAAAAGTAAAAAAAATCCAAAAATGAAGACTAATATCCACGCTTTTTGAGAAATTTTGGAGGTTTCGGGGCCCGGTGTGGAAAAGTCTTGAAATTCTATGGGATACATCTTGAGGTCATATAATGCCGTTTAGAACCATATATGATCATTATTTGTTGTCATAAATGTTCGTGGTAGGCTTTTATTAATGAAATCAGTGCAAGTTGTAAACCGGCAAATAAGTCGTTTAAAGGGAAATTGGATGGTTCCACCCACCCAATTGGACTCCCGGAGGGTATTAGGGACCATGGTAAACATTTCGGCATTTTTTTATCTGCGGGCGAAAAAAATCAAAAAAATTCAAAATTAAAGGCTAATATCCACGCTTTTTGAGAAATTTTGGAAGTTTCGGGGTCCGGTGTAGAAAAGTATTAATATTTTAGGGGATACATCTCGGGGTCATATAATGCCGTTTGGAACCATGTATGATCATTATATGTTTTCATAAATGTTCGTTGAGTTAATAAAATCCGTGCAAGTTGTTAACTAGTAATTAAATTGGTCGTTTAAAGGAAAAATTTGATGGTTCCACCAACCCAATTAGACTCCCGGAGGGTATTAAGGACCATGGTAAACATTTCGGCAATTTTTATTTCCGGACAAAAAAAGTCAAAAATTCCAAAATTCCAAAATTGAAGACAAATATCCATGCTTTTTGAGAAATTTTTGAAGTTTCGAGGCCCGGTGTCGAAAAGTCTTGAAATTTTAGGGGATACATCTCGGGGTCATATAATGCTGTTTGGAACCATATATGATCATTATTTATTGTCTTAAATGTTCGTGGTAGGCTTGAGTTAATGAAATCGGTAAAAGTTGTAAACCGGTAAATTGGTCGTTTAAAGGCAAATTGGATGGTTCCACCCACCCAATGGGACTCCCGGACGATATTAGGGACCATGGTAAAAATTTCGGCAATTTTTATTTCTGGGCGAAAAAAAGTCAAAAATTTCAAAATTGAAGACTAATATCCACTCTTATTGAGAAATTTCGAAGGTTTCGAGGCTCGGTGAAGAAAAGAAATGAGATTTTATTAGATACATCTCGAGGTCATATAATGACGTTTGAAACCATAAATGACCATTATATGTTGTCAAAAATGTTCGTGGTAAGCTTGAGTTAATGAAATAAGTGCAAGTTGTAAACCGATAAATTAACCGTTTAAATGCAAATTGGATGGTTTCAACCACCTAATTGGACTACCGGAGGGTATTAGGAACCATGGTAAATATTTTGGCAATTTTTATTTTCTGGCAAAAAAAGTCAAAAAATTCCAAAATTGAAGGCTAATATCCACGCTTTTTGAGAAATTTTTGAGGTTTTGGGCCCCAGTGTCGAAAAGTCTTGAAATTCTATCGGATACATCTCGATGTCATATAATGGCGTTTGGAACCATATATGATCATTATTTATCGTCATAAATGTTCGTGGTAGGCTTGTATTAATGAAATCGGTACAAGTTGTAAACCGGTAATTTATTCGTTTAAAGGGAAATTGGATGGTTCCACCCACCCAATTGGACTTTCGGGGGGTATTAGGGACCATGGTAAACATTTCGGCATTTTTTATTTCCGGGCGAAAAAAAAATCAAAACATTTCAAAATTGAAGGCTAATATCCACGCTTTTTGAGAAATTTTGGAGGTTTCGGGGCCCGGTGTAGAAAAGTATTAATATTTTAGGGGATACATCTCGGGGTCATATAATGCCGTTTGGAACCATATATGATCATTATATGTTTTCATAAATGTTCGTAGTAGACTTGAGTTAATAAAATCTGTGCAAGTTGTAAACCGGTAATTAAATTGGTCGTTTAAAGGCAAATTGGATGGTTCCACCAACCCAATTGGACTCCCGGAGGATATTAAGGACCATGGTAAACATTTCGGCAATTTTTATTTCCGGACGAAAAAAAGTCAAAAAATTCCAAAATTGAAGACTAATATCCACGCTTTTTGAGAAATTTTTGAGGTTTCGAGGCCCGGTGTCGAAAAGTCTTAAAATTTTTGGGGATACATCTCAGGGTCATATAATGCTATTTGGAACCATATATGATCATTATTTATTGTCATAAATTTTCGTGGTAGGCTTGAGTTAATGAAATCGGTAAAAGTTGTAAACCGGTAAATTGGTCGTTTAAAGGCAAATTGGATGGTTCCACCCACCCAATGGGACTCCCGGACGATATTAGGGACCATGGTAAAAATTTCGGCAATTTTTATTTCTGGGCGAAAAAAAGTCAAAAATTTCAAAATTGAAGACTAATATCCACTCTTATTGAGAAATTTCGAAGGTTTCGAGGCTCGGTGTAGAAAAGAAATGAGATTTTATTAGATACATCTCGAGGTCATATAATGACGTTTGAAACCATAAATGACCATTATATGTTGTCAAAAATGTTCGTGGTAAGATTGAGTTAATGAAATAAGTGCAAGTTGTAAACCGATAAATTAACCGTTTAAATGCAAATTGGATGGTTTCAACCACCTAATTGGACTACCGGAGGGTATTAGGAACCATGGTAAACATTTTGGCAATTTTTATTTTCTGGCGAAAAAAGTCAAAAAATTCCAAAATTGAAGGCTAATATCCACGCTTTTTGAGAAATTTTTGAGGTTTTGGGCCCCAGTGTCGAAAAGTCTTGAAATTCTATGGGATACATCTCGATGTCATATAATGCTGTTTGGAACCATATATGATCATTATTTGTTGTCATAAATGTTCGTGGTAGGCTTGTATTAATGAAATCGGTGCAAGTTGTAAACCGGTAAATTGGTCGTTTAAAGAGAAATTGGATGGTTCCTCCCACCCAATTGGACTCTCGGGGGTATTAGGACCATGGTAAACATTTCGACAATTTTTATTTCCGGGCGAAAAAATCAAAAAAATTCAAAATCGAAGGCTTTTAGAGAAATTTCGAATGTTTCGGGGCCCGATTTCAAAAAGCATTGAGATTTTAGGGGACACATCTCGGGGTCATATAATGCCGTTTGGATTCATATACGATCATTATATGTTGTCATAAATGTTCGTGGTAAGCTCGAGTTAATGAAATCGGTTCAAGTTGTAAACCGGTAAATTGGTCGTTTAAAGTCAAATTGGATGGTTCCACCCAGCCAGTTGGACTCTCGGAGGGTAATAGGGACCATGGTAAACATTTCGGCAATTTTTATTTCCAGATGAAAAAGGTCAAAAAAATTCGAAATTGAAGGCTAATATCCACGTTTTTTGAGAATTTTTAGAGGTTATGGGTAAACCTGTTAATTTGGGTAAATAGATCGGGTTAGGGTCGGTAAGAGTGGGTTGGGTCAACTTAGGTCGGGTCAATTCGGATTAATTCCATAACCTATGCGGGTCGGTTTTGGGGTTGGTCATGCTTGAGTCGGGTCACATCAGGTCATACTTTTTATCGGGTTTGGGTCGAGTTTAGGTCGGGTTACTAACAGGTCGGGTTACATTCGGGTCAGGTGAACAACATGTCTGGTTTAATCGGTTTTTCACGGGTTTAAACGGGTTAGAGTAATTCTCGAGTTCGAGTCGGGTTCGGTTCAAGTCAATAATTTGCGGGTTAGAATCAGGTCGGGTCATTCTCGGGTTTGAGTCCGGTTCGGTTCAAGTCAATAATTTGCGGATTATAATCAGGTCGGGTCATTCTCGGGTTCGGTTCAAGTCAAAAATTTGCGAGTGATAATCAGGTTGGGTCGTTTCCAAGCCGGGTCATTCTCGGAGTCAAGTCGGGTCATTTTCAAGTCAGGTCATATTCGAGTTCAACTAACTATAAATAGATAGTTATCATTTTTATCAAGCTAATTATTTCCTTTAAATATAATATATATGGCAATATACTAGGGAACTATAGTTTATAATTTAGGAAGATAATTATCTTCTTTGACCATACAACAATTATATATTATATTTCACTCTTAAATTTGAGGATGCTGCTCCTTTCTTTTACTGGCCTTGACCGACTTGGTCTCCCTAGACAATATGCTTTGATCAACAATAATAAGGTGGTCTAAATTGCATTTAAGGTGATTTGAAATTGGGTCAGGAACAATTTGGGTTGAATTTAGGTCGGGTCAATAACAAGTCATGTTGATTTCGAGTCGGGTTAGTAACAGATCGGGTTGAATTTTTGGGTCGGGTTAGTTCGGGTCGGGTCAATAACAAGTCGGGTTGAATTTGGGTCAGGTCAATAACAAGTCGAGTTGATTTCGGGTCGAGTTTGTAACAGGTTGGGTTAAATTCGGGGCGGGTTAGGAACGATTCGGGTTGAATTCAGGTCAGGTTAGTAACAAGTCGGGTTAAATTCGGGTTTTGACGGGTTAAACAGGTTTGGGTCAATTTCGATTCAAGTCAGGTTCGATTCAGGTCAATAATTTATGGGTTACATTCGGGTCGGGTCATCTCCAGGTCAGTTCATGTTCAGGTTCGGGTCTCACATACTCGGATCAACTTGGGTCTAGGGTTGGTTTCAGGTCGGGTTTGGGTCACCATTTTTTCGGGTTAAGATGGGTCGGTTAATCGGGTTTGAATCGGTATTTCAGATCGGGTCAACTTTTGACAGCTCTAAGCTAGGCTATGGAGGGACTAGACGCGGTAAAGCCACACCCCTAGCGCCCTCCTCTAAAATACTTTGGCTTTCAGATTTAATGCCGCATTAAGACTCGCTTTAGCTCGCCTGTAGTTGATTTTTGATACAATTGTTATACCACAATGATCAAAGTATTGCACCCTATGGGATAGTTGATTTGCGCAGGAGTTCAGCTTGTAAACTCTTGGTTGTTGGCTTGCTGCATTTTCTGCTGGACTGTTTTCACTTGGCAATTGTGTTTGACAATGAAATATGCAACATCTCAGGGGAAGTTGTGCACGGTACATTTTACTTTGGTGGTCAAAACTTACACTGTTACACTTAGACCACAATTTTGTCAAAAATCATGCATAGATCTCAGGTCTCTCAAGTTCATTTAACTGCTCTTATTCAGAATTAATGAAAATAGTTTCCATGTACTTGAACTAGGCCGATAACAATGTAGCATATGATACTGCAGGCAACAGATGCTGTACATTTTGCGGAAGCACTCAATTGAAGCCTTTACCACATACATCACTACATCAGCCAGGATAATCAGCAGAAGATGTAAGATATTATATATATAATCATAATCATTAAGTTCTGCATCCAACTACAAGTACTTGTTATACAAAATTCATTTTGTGACACTCTTGCTACCACAAATCAGCAAAGTACACAAAATCATCTCTAACTACTTGTTGAAAGCATCTGAGTGTACTTATATTTCAAGTAAGACTTGATGAATGGATCTAAATCACCATCCATTACTGAGGTGATATCAGAAGTCTCGTAACTTGTACGCACATCTTTCACAAGCTTGTAAGGGTGGAATACATAATTCCGTATTTGCTGGCCCCACTCTGCCTTCACAGCATCTCCCCTGATCTGCTTGATCTCAGACGCCCTTTGCTCCTCAGCAATGACTAAAAGTTTGGCTTTCAACCGATTCAAAGCCTTTACTTTGTTTTGTATTTGGGATCTCTCCTCTGAACATGGCTCCAATAGTATTAGTATTAAAAATTAATGTATTTTTCAAGCAAATAAAAGGATTGAGACTATTTTCTTTTTCTATCATTTGCAAGGATGTTTAAGTTGGATCTATTCTGGTTGCTACGGGATCAAGCCTAGTTTTCTTTGCAAGTTACAGAAATTACTACAAATAGCAAAAGGGTTATCTTGATTCGAACATGTAAAATAATTTGAGGGGCAGAATTTAACCTGAGCATCGAACCGCCACACCAGTGGGAATGTGAGTGATTCTAACAGCTGTTTCAACCTTGTTTACATTTTGACCTCCTTTTCCACCAGCTCTAGTGAAACTTATTTCCAAATCTTCTTCAGGTATATCAACATTTAGTGACTCTTCTGGAAGAAGAGGCATGACTTCAACACCAGAAAAGCTAGTCTGCATGCAACATAAAAGTTCACTAATACAATGTTAAGCTTAATGCATGAAAAGTTGTCTGCATAAAATGTTAATGTTTACTCAAACGACCACTCCAATTGCATACGTTAACAGTCTATTACACCCTATTTGAGTATACTTTGCCCTCTATGGACTTTTGTGGTAAAAATTTGTGAACTTTCACCTTTGAGCCATCAAGTCCATATAAATGGTATAAATTTAGGATGTATAAAACTCAACAAAATTTGTACTAAAGTTTTGAACAAAATAGTCATTGCTAACATATAGCGTTGAGAAAGAAAGTTCAATGTTTGACACTATGGACTCAAAGATCATTAACTATCACAAAAAATATGGGATGGAGAGAACATGATTATGTAATCAGTGTACTTCAGTCTCCTTGAATGCAGAACAGACATGTAAAAGGAAAGATAACCTGACGAAGACCCTTGGAATTAAAAGGTGACTGCCGCACTATACGATGTGTGCCCTTCTCTCCAGAAAGATAACCATAAGCATAACGACCATCAACCTCAAGTGTTGCAGATTTAATCCCTGCTTCTTCTCCCAAAGATTTATCAACCACTCTAGCCTTATACTTCTGTTTCTCCGCCCATCTCATATACATCCTGAGAAGCATATCAGCCCAATCCTGCACTGAAATACATCAAAGAATTTACAAAAAACTGGAATACGAAAACCTGGTCTAGCTTAATATTATAATCGACTGATCATTTTTGTTTGACAGAGAAGGTCCAAGTGTAATAAGGTTTTGATTTACGAGCTCTGCATTCAAACACTTAGCTCATGTGCAGAAATAAGTAGAAGGAACAAGATGAATTACATGATTCACGAGCCGATTTAACATACTATAAAGCAATTCATCAATCAGTCATCTTTTATAGTAAGTATGTTACTGAACTTCCATACACTATTCCAAGGGGAAAAAACAGACAAAATGGGGGGGGGGGGGGGGGGGGGGAGTGTAAAACCCAATATACGGAGAGAAAAAAATGTGTTAGACAGTTAAAAGGATTAGCATACCTGAGCATCAGTCCCACCAGCACCAGCTGAGATAGTAATAACAGCACCCTCTTTGTCATAAGGACCAGAAAGAAGCTCTGTCAACTCAAAACGATCAAGTGCTTTGTTCAACTCCTTAATAATGCCGGCAGCTTCTTGAAGAAGTGCAGTATCAGTAGAATCCATCTCTTCAGTAAGATTAACTATCGTTTCTGCCTCTTCAACCTGCAGGAAATAAATGAAACCAATAAATCAGATAAAATCAGCAATACGTAAATAACATAACATGGTTGACATTTTGCATCTGTAGTATCAATGAGCCATGCAGTGTGATTCAACATTTATGTAATTTTTTTCCCGGTGAAATCATCTCTTCAGACAGAAGTGCCAGCATTAATTGGTTTGTTTTGCTGACTAATACATGTAAGATTCCCTTGGATATATTGTCTTTTAGTTTCATAAGATCAGGTTTGCTTTAGTACTGAATGGATCAGGGAGAGAGGGAGTCGAGACCTGCGTTTGGAAATCTTTGAGAAGTTTAAGTTTATCTTTGACATCAGTGAGAGCCGAAAGAGTTTCTTGGGCCTTAGCACGGTCATCCCACAAAGTGCTATCAGCTGATTTGGACTCCAATGCTGCAAGCTCTTTCTCCAAGTGTTGCAATCCAGCAGAGACTACAATCTCTTCCACACGTTTACTTGTATTTTCTACCTCTTTTCTTAATGTATAGAAATCTGCACGCAAAGCAAATTAAGACAATAAACCATCGATGTTATTGAGGTGTGATACCGTTTCCTTAACTCTCCTCCATCCCTCACCTCTACTTCTCTTTCCATTTCCTTCCCTCTTTTCCTCTATGAATTATATTCACACCAAGCTTTACATAATACCATAATTTATCTAGTTTACTTGGAATCTAAACCAATAATGTGCAATACCTACCTAGAGTTAACACAAGAAAATTCCAACTTATACATTATGAGAATGAGAGTATCTTAATCATAACAATGCCCGTGATCAATGACTCAATGTTCCAAGCCTTAAATCAAGGAACATGAAAAGTAAATCCAATGAACATAAGAGCTATAAACTAAATGATGGTATGTTCATTGGAGTTTATGTTCTTTTGTTTTAGTCTTCTTGTTCAACGTGCCATCGAAATCTACCAATGAGTCACAAGGCTCACAACAATCCCAAGCTTAAACTTATGATTCTATACTTACATATTAAGAAATGGATCATAACATCAGATATATGTCACATACCTTGCATTGCCCACTCACTGGTTTCAGTGCCAACCTCAATGCTCAATTGACTATCTGGGGTTGCAAATTGAACTGCTCCCAAATTCAAACATACACACACAAAATAAACACATTTAGATAACATTATAACATCAAACAAAATAAAAGGCAGCAAATTTAGAGAATTAAGCAAAACCCCAACATAATTCAAACAATGAACAATCCAAATAACAGTCTGAATTATCATTACCGATATTTATTACCGCCTACCAAACGAGCCGTAAAAATTACTACAACAGCAGTACATAGACAAAGTTTATGTGAAAAGGAAGCATCAACTAAAGAAATCAATACAAACCCACCAAAGCAATTCAATTTATAAACTCAATCAAATATAATAAAATACTTAAACATACACAATTCAATTCATAGAGATAAAAAAATATAGAAATAATTACCAAAAGAAGGAGGGAAGCGAGATGGTATAGAAAGGTATGAAGAAAAAGAATAGGTGGGGTTTTGGGGAAGAGAGAGAAAATGAGGAGAGAGAAAGAGAGAAGGAGAGTGAATAGAAAAGAGGGGCATTTTAATGGAGGTGGGTACTTTGAAATTTGTGCAGAAAATTTGCAGGGTTCCATCCATGGCTCTCACCACTTCACCCAGGAAGAAAGAGAGGAGGAAGAAGAAGAGGGATAAATCATGGATAAGCTTTTTGTTGTGCTATTCTATTTTGTTTCTAAACGACAACGTTTGAGCTCATTTTTACCAATTGTCAAAAAAAAATTGATGAAAAAATAAAAACTTTTTTTTTTTTTTGAAAGAAAATAAAAACTTTTTTACAAAGGTAAATCATCTTAACTTTTTTTTTTTTCTTTTTCCAATAGAGTTTCACATTTGACAATGTACAATTATACTCCGTAACTCTTGAAAAATTATAATCATTATAATTAATAAACTACAAATTAGATTTACCTTTCGGTATAAGTAAATAGCCCCATGAATTCGGATGTAGATTAAATAGACTAAATAGACTAATTTTTTCCTAAAAATCTAGTGCGAGTACTATTTAATTTTGTGATTGTTCTACTTGATTTGCCTATCACAAGCACAAAAGCACCATACTATAGAAAAATATAGGATTATCTTCATAAAAAAAATTAAAAATTGAAATTAAAAAAAAAAAAAAAAAAAAAAAAAAAAAAAAAAAAAATCGCTTTTGCTAAGATCTAACATAGCTAGGGGTGAGCATGGGACGGGTACCCGTACCATTAGTACTAACGGTTCGGGTACCCGATTACCAATATCACTAAAAGTGATATCCATAAACCGAACTGATAAGTTCGGGTACCCGGACTTCAGGTACCCGGACGGGTACCCGGATTTTCGGAACGGTTATCGGGTACCCAATAAAATATCCAATAGTGATCATTAAACTTAATAAATTAGTTATTATGATATATTTTAACACTAATTAACAACAATACCACATGATCTTGACCAAATTATTAATTATATTACTAATCAATGATATTATATAGTGATTATGAAGTAAAGTAAGAGTTTAGATTTTGGAAAAAATAGATTTAAGTAGGATAAAAAAAATAAAAAATTGCTTATCGGTTCGGAACGAGTAACCGTTAATTTTAAAATGATACCCAATAACCATACCCGATAACAAATTATCGGAACGGATACCCGAACCATTATGGTTATCGGATCGGGGACTCTAATTTTCGGAACGGTAACGGAACGGGTTTTCGGGTAGTTTTGCTCAGCCCTAAACATAGCTACATGTCTAGTGTCTACCTATTGTTATTTACGAAGTATAAATCACAAATAGTAGTCAAATAAATTTGTGTAAATAGTGGGCAAATAAATTTAACTTCTGAGTATATACTATATACTACTACAAGTAACTTTTGTTTGGCCACAAAAAAAAAAAATTTCAAAACATAAATCAACTTCATTTCATTATTATAAAATATATGAGTTGTAGGTGGCTACTGGCTAATAGTTTTTCATGCAGCCTCACTACATACATGGGAACAAAATTATGTACATTCATGTACTCTTCCCTAGTTTGGATCACTATACATCAGAAAAGAAAAACAAAAAACCCATTTTAATTCCCTAAGCAAAACTGTAGAAGCTTACAAGTCTATAATGCTTTCTTTTAGGGACTTGAGAATAGCTTTACAGGCAATTTTTTTAGCCATCTTCTTATCAGAAGCAGTACATGTATGCTTGTGTACAATGCCATTTGCTTCAACCTCGAGAGTTATGGAAGCCACGCCGTTTTCACGAGTTCTAAACCTTCTCATAGCATAATGATGTGTTTGACATATATGGTTTAGCTCTCTCACAGGATTCAGCTTCAGAGTTTCTGGAGTGATGAGGGGCTCCAAAAGAGGTGATATACTCTTGAATACAGCCTCTTTGTTGAATCCAGAATCGACGAAGATAGCCCCAGCTAAAGATTCTATTATATCTGCTAGAACCTGTATTATTCAGCCAGAAATCACCAATGAGTAATTAAAAAAAAAAGATAAGAAGGAATCCATCATAAAAGCATTTGTAACAGAAAAAAAAAAAAGAAAAAGAAATCGACCACAGTAGCACTAGCACCCAAATGAAAATTATAAATCTTCTATAAAAGAATCAAACTAGGATTAGCTATGGGTTCAGAAAAAGAGTGTCAAATACAGGAACTACAGACAAATACCCCTCTAATATGCTGCTAGGCAATCATCCGAACTCTTGTTAAGATACGATTATGTGATTTGTAAATCAGTGAAACAGAAGCATGTAAAAGATATAGAAGTTTAATGACCATAGACAAGACATAAACTCGGCATTTCTTGCAACCCACCTTGGGATAATTTGTCTCAGACTCCCATCCGAATGTTGACTCTAAAGATAAATGCCGAAAACTTTCAACAGCAGCAGCCATCTGTTTGTATAGGATTTGCGAAGCATGAAGTATGTGCTTGTGAAGTCCAGCACGGATGGCAGATAGAGCATAACATTCGTTATTAACTGAGGCCGATCTTAGATCAGTCAACAGGCCAGGAGACATATCAGGATATTTAGAGTAAAGGTGAATTGTGATCAGATGGTCCAACACCGCATCTCCCAGAAACTCCAAACGCTGCAAAAGAGAACATTTTCAGATAAACATGTCCTTTTCAAAACTGAAAAATAATTAAAAATTACTCCGTAATAAGTATAAGATGCTTAAAAGATCATAGTAAGGAACATCCACATTAGTCACCACCAGATAGTATGGTCCAAAAATTTCCAAAAAACAAAGAGAGAAGAGTAATGCTTAGAAAGCACAGGTGTAAACTTACTTGATAGCATCGAGGAATTTCAGGTAACATATATGAACCATGGGTAAGTGCTTCAACTACCAGTGAGGGGTCCTTGAATGAGTAATTCAAAATGGACTCTACATGTGTAATGTTTACTAGCAAACGGGGATTTATAGGGATGTTCCTCTGGTATGTTATACAGGAAAGTTCCACCTCTATACCAAGCCAGTTCATAAACATCAAAGCAGCTACTTGTCCACCAGAGCTCAAAAATGCTCCAATTAGTGCTTCTACAACATCAGCAACTCTCTTGCTTTTGATTTTCCGTATTCCACCATTGTAAACCTTATAGGTGTTACAAATTAACTCTTTCTTTAGTCTACAGTCTCCAGGATCACCGGGTATGATCCAATTCTTAGGATCAAAGGAATCATAACGTATAAAACCCTGCACGAATTAACTCGTATAAAAATTAAACCCCCAACATTCAGAAAGGAACTTGTGCATCATCAAGACATCAACCATCATTATCAAAGTAGCAAATATGGGAATATTATACAATTTATTAGGTAATGAAACAATTCTTACCGGAATCTTGCGTTGGCACCCTAGCTTGCACAGTGCAGCATTAGATATAATTCTATCTTTTTTTATACTAAGAAGTCCCTCATGATTACTTTGTTGAGTTTTAAACAGCTGTTGGCAGATAGCATACTTCAAAAACGAATCACCAAGGGTCTCAAGGGATTCCAGATGGAATCTCTCTTCGCAACGTTTAGTTGTAATTGCTTCTAGAACCTGTTAAAGCAAAAAATTGACAAATCAAGGGCACTCAGGACCAATAAAACAGTAAATAGAAAGATGGCACAATAAATATTTCGTCGCTGAGTGGAAATATAATCTGTTGAATAAGAAATGTGAAAGAACCTTGGTGGCTGGAATAAAAACATTTTGCATGCAGTGATCCAAGATAATGCCTCTCAAGTTGGCACTCAGTAGTAAAGCTTCAACTTGATGCATAATAGAAGGAACAAATGAAAAGGTATAAATCGTAGCAACTGATATGGGCGACATGATGATGAGACATAATTCAGGAGGCAGTTCAACAGAAGCACCACTTGACTCTGCAACGGGAAGACACTATATCAGCCGAAAGCAGCAATTTAAAAAATTGAATGGCTTCCATGAAGTCATCAAGTTTTTAGGGACAATAAATGGAAGAACTTCATGAAAACCACTAACTGAACAAAAGTTATTCTCAAAATTGTGATTCTTCAGAAAACTGAACTGTAATTTGACTAATCTTTGAATTTGGGATTTGAGCATAATATCAAAATTCAGAAAATAATTGCAGAATGCAGATAGATAACACACCCTTCTCCCTTCTCTGCTTGCACCTTAGAAGGTAATTCTTCAGCCGGAAAACCTGCCTCCCACAAAGCAAGGCTTGATTTTCATATTTCAGGTCAATCCCATGTCTGTATCATTATCATTAAACATGTTAACCATCTTACATGCATCCCATGATCCCAAAGAAACCAACTATAAGATGTTTAAAGACAAAAAAAAGATACATACCTCATTTTGTAGTAACTCTTGTAAGTTTTTAATGTACCATCACTCAAACTCAAATAAGAGTTCCCATTCATGCCATCTAAAATTCCAGAGATAGAATAGATGTAACCATTATGGGGTGTGCACACCAAACAATTTTCCAGAACACTACGATGTAAAAAGCCGTTCTTGGTGTAGACATCATCTTGATGTGCACACTTGCGTTTATTGCAGTTTGAGCAGGAACCTTGAACAACATCGCGTAAAAAGGATGCAGAGCTTATACATTCCAAATCAACAAGTGAACTTCGATGAACCCATTGTCTGGGGAGAAGAATATAGTCATAATGTGAAACAGGCACATTAACATTTTTCTCCCATTTATAGAACCCCTTCAACGATTCCACTAGCTTATCAAAACTACGATCTCTTAGAACTCTCAATAAAGCAGCCTGATATTGTCTGCAAAGAGTTACCTGGCCACATAAGTAATGGAGACTTAGCTTAAGTAAACAGACGGATGTGTTTTTTATATTTCAACATCAATTAGAAGAATAGAACTTTTACCTGTTCATCACTGAGATTGATCATTCCTGCGTATTTTATGTCCACTGACATTTTCCCCCAGTCAACCTCCATGTCAAATTGCATGTTTCCAACATCGGAAGCAAGCTTAGATTTAAAAACCACAATTATGTCATGCACAGGAATGTCAGAATAGAAGTCCTGCTTCAATTCCATTGAATAGCTGTGGTATGTCAATGTGTCTAAACAACGTGGTCCATCACCGACAATTTCTGGTGGAATGTATCTTGTTTGGTCCTCGTCATATGGTTCACGCTCTATATCACAAAAGCACACATAAAATCATGATGCCAAGCCCACCAAGGGGCAAAAAATAAAAGGAGACCCGCCAGCCAAACTCACTCACATGCAAAAAACCATGGGTGCAAAGTACAGCAATACATACCAGTATCTTTCATTAGACCCTCTTCTACAACAATATCAGGAACAAGTGAATCTGTCAAAGCACCCTTCTCATGCAGCAACTTGCATGCTTCCAGGCAAGCAAGTTTCTTCAAAACTTTGACATTGCCTTTCACAGTAACTGACTGTACTGGACAACTATTTGGAAATTGTAGTGTACAGGTCTCCAAAGCCTCATCAATGGTGCAGCGAGGAGCAGGTTTAAAGTATCTGAGTAAGCAAAATGCTAATGGTTCAACATGTATGAAACCAAACACATGCGGAAAAGTCAAATAAATCAGAACAGATTGCAAAGTTTCATGGAACAAACCCATCGGAAGGGAGACGTGAGCAGTAGAAGTATATCAAGCTCACACTAGAACTCAGTGTAACAACTGCTCCTGTGCTCGGTACACGATAGGAGATCCCATCAAATTCATCGAATTCTACAGGTTGACAAGGAAGCGAAGCATGGCTCAAACTCTCCTTGCGCATCACATCACCAGAGGAAAGATAGTTTTTCATGCGCGATAGCTCATCTTGATCACCACTGTTTTACATCAAAAAATTACAATTTACAATGAATCTTGCTTGCATAAATCTCATTGTACAGTAAAAAAATCATCCTATTCAGTAAATGCTAATTCAATCTATATCAGGGACTTAAAACTGAATAGAAACAGCAGGTCTGTAAATTAGTATCCACTTATTAATGCCCAGTGAATCAGTAAAGCTGCACGACTTCAATGATAATTCAAATTCCCTTTACCCACAAAGTTTTCTTTCTTATTTCCCCCGTCCCTTTCTTTTAAATTTTTTTTTTCCTTTTTTGTGATGGGAATGAGAGGGAAAGGAGGTTAGTTTTTATGGTCTCTGGTTAGGGAGTAAAAACATGTTATATACTATCACAAAGATTGAAAAATTACCTTTTCACCATCAGCAAGAAATCAGAATTTTGCATCCTAGCGCGACCTCTAGACTGAATGAAACTGCAAATGTTGGCTGACGGATCAAAACGGACAACCAAGTTGCAACTTTGGACATCTAAACCTTCTTCTAGGATGGAGGTAGCAACAAGAATGTTCACCTGAATATTAGCAAAAACCAAATAAACTCAAAATCAATATCGTATATGTAGAACAAAGTACAGAGGATGTAAGTAAAAAAAAAATGGTAATACAAAAGAGAAAGAAACCCACAGCCCCTCGGCGAAATTCATCAACAAGATTGTTCTGCTCATTCCTGCTTTGGGACTTTAGTGCAGACTGATTTCCAGCAATGTATCTTGCCTTCCAGCCACTTGTTTGAGAAAGTAGTCGATCCAATATAGCCTCAAAAACCATTGCAGTAACTACCCTTTCGACAAAAATTATACACCTCAAATCTCTCAAACTCCTATCATACAAAAACCGAATTCATAATGTTAGCTAACAACTGGGTAAAAAGTATGATCGGTCATTTAAATCAGAGATTAACTAATACAGAACCAGGTAAACAGAACAGGTTTACTCTCTCCATAAGGAATAGACTTGTCATTGAACAAGCAATCAATTATTTGCATGTTTCATAACAAATAAAATAAAATTCCGGCGAGAATATAAACAAATTTGGCTCAGTATAGAGCATGAATTATGATCAATCACTAAAAGCTAAGCGAGAAGTTAATATACACAGCAACTAATTAATAAAAACCAATAAAAATCCAGTTATATGATTTCAGCAGAAGATATTACAGAAAGTAAGTAGATTATTTTTAAAAGAGCTCTGAATTAACCATGGGAAAAAGAACAGCAACTACATAAAATTTTGTCAGATAAATTGAGAGGGAACAACCGAACAAGCATAAAATAAGAATTCATGTACAAGGTTAACAAAAAAGGGTAAAGTTTGTTGAAATCTCAATAATGACTCTTTCTAGTGCTTAACAATAGTTCCTATTGCACCATTTTGCTCGATAATCCTTGTAATAATACTTCAAGTTCTCTGCCTTGATGACAATTCTGTCAGAACTCAGAAGAGAACTCGGTACTTTTGGAAAAAAGAAAGTTGATGGAATTCAGTTTCTAGATGCAACATCAGGTGGATGGTGGGCCAGTTCCCAATGTGTAATCCTATTCCATAAAAGTCCCTGAACCTTTTTAACCTTTACATTCAGGTACCAAAATATGAAGTATATCACAATAGTTTCCAGTCTTGCCACCCAAAAAAAAGAGGAGGGGGGGGGGGGGATCAGAATGGTAGAGATAATTCCAAAAACTAAAATTTTGTCTTCCAAATGACTACATTACTTATATTATGAAATCGCAAAGTCTCACCTATACCGAAGGAGAGATTCCACTAGACACAATAATTTTGAAGATATAATTCTGGAATCCAAATTTGCCTTTATATCAGAGATTGACCAATTGCAGCCTAAACGTAAAAGAATAGCCGATGAATAATGCATTAAAGATATAGACCAAAATCAAAATGAAAATATTATATACTCCGTATATACATAGTGAAGCAGCATGTTAAAAAAATTGGTGCTTGTTTGAATAAAAAAGAAAATTAAACATAAATACCTCCAGATGGGTTGTGGGGTGCTAAAATATTATGCACATCAGAATTAAATGCTTTTATAGTCGTCTCACCGCGAACATCCAATTCACCCCAGCTGAAAATGTCGGTTTCATTGCAAGACACAATTTCTCCAGCCTAATATCAAAGGATATATTCAGATGCCTTAACAGTTACCAGCATCTCCAAAAGACAATAGAATGCAAAGTTATGATATACCTTTATTGCTGCCCAAAGACCAAGCTCATCCAAACAGAACCGGAAAGTATTGGTCAGCTTCTTTAATTTGTTACATATAGATAATTCTGTCGATGCTTCAGCACCCAACTTTCTAACAGCAGATATGTGCTGAAGGTGAATATGGCATTAGTATTATTCAATGACTAAAAAAAGAAAAAGAAACTACAAAGAAGTAAACAATAAAGTTCATTAGTCATGCATTAAAATCAGGTATACATCAAATAGTACATATTCCTAATAATAAACCAAATTCAAAACTCATCTGATGACTAGAAGATAGAAAAATAACAATAAATAAATAAAATGACACCTTTTCTCTCAGCGAGTTCAAGCCATTGATCAGATTTGTTTGCAATGCATTTGGACCATCCTCATTATAAAACTGAGCCTTAGCATTTGGGATAGGAACATACTCAGCCAAGTCTGCCTCGCTATTACTGGTATAGACCTTCATTTTAGAGATAACATTCATCAAATATGATAAGATAAAATGAAATGGAATGGAATGGACAAAAAGCTGCTGCCTCCAAAGCTAAACAGCAAGGTAAATAATTATAACTGAGCAGTAACCTTAGAATGCATGAGGTTTTCCAGGGCACTAATATCTTTCCAGTAACCATTTGAGTCAGACGCACCTACAAGCAGGAACTAATCAAATTAAAGTCTCCATAACAAGCATGCTCAGTGTAACAGTAAAAAGTACAACTTGTCCTAAACTATACTTCGTATGTACAAACTGATCCTACAGTTCACCTTTAGCTTTCGCTTTGATTGGAGAAGCAGTCATGCCAAAAATTCTGGGGACGTCATTAGTATGCATTTGTTGATGATAGAAGTCCTGCAGTATAAGAGGTTCCATCATTTTATCTATATTGCATGCCTCGTACAAAATAAAGTGAATTTCCCATGAACAATAAGATATACACCCCCCAAAGAACAAGTGATCCATTACTACGGGAAGGAAAAAATAACCTTAGATCCAACATTAACTAAAATCCACTATATCAGGTGCAAATGTACAATATCATTGGGAAAATAAAAGAGCACTGTAACAAATTGCTAAATTATGCGCCACTCGAAATAATATTCTAGAGCTAATTCATCCTTTTCATTATGCACACAATTGGTTTATAAACATTTCAATTACAGCTAAAGAGCTAATAGCTCATTAATCGATAAATTTAGAGGTCTACATAGGTCCCCCATTAGTCCATTACAGAACGAAAACATAAGGTACAGCAAGTGATAAAGGAGAAAGAAACATCCAGAAGCACATTTAAGAGTTAAAAGCAACACAGCAACTTCTGTAATAATTAATGGATGGACATGCATAATCACCTTCATGATGCGAGCATAGGGATGATTTCCCCTGGCATTATGGCATTCATCAAATATTAAAACTTTTATCTTGTCCAATTTGATGTAAGTATGACTCAAAGCATCAAGCAAGATCTTTGGTGTCATCACAAGTACCTACAACACAAAAGACAATCTAATAATTCATCCCAATATGATATCAGGTGAAGCTAAAGTACAACTCCAAAGTAAACATATATATAACACCGCTTTCCCTCCTCTTAAGCAATGCCAACTGCCAAGTCTTACTCAAATTAATGTACTACGTATTTTCTCATCCCCTTTCCTACAAATGAAGAAGTAAAGCTTATTTGATCCTTAACTGAAAAAGGTACAAGTGACTCACCTCATATTCATCCAGCTGTTTCTGCCAAATAGCAGCATCCCAAAAATCAACACCCATGTCTCCCCAATACTTGCCAACTTTTAAGTCCGTATGCAGCTCAATAACTTCGGCTTGCTAATCATAGTGACAGGAAAGAGAACCATTGAAACATAACAATGATCAACTTGAGACATACTTATACAGACCACTAAAACTAGTTTCTTCCAATCAGTTTAAGTCATTGTACTTGTGTAGATACATATTTTTTAAAAAAAATAAAATTATAAACCATACTTGTTTAACCAAAACAACAGTAGGTACTAAGAAGACTGCAATATTGGACTGTGTAGGCCGGCGAAGGAAATATGCATAACTACGAAGAAGCATGACCGCAATCAATGTCTTCCCTGAACCGGTCTCCAAGTACACAATAGTATTCTGCTTCATGGCTTTCTCCAAAGCATCAAGCTGGTAGCTATAATTATAAACAGTTGAAGTTCAAAGTCACAATTACTAAGGAAGCCAAAAATTATAAATATAACATATAAACCATTACAAAAAAACAAAATCAGCACACAAGCAACCTAAGCATGTCAAAAACTGACCCAACACGAAAACCTGACCCCAAAATCCTCAATAATCTAATCTAGAACTAGGCTTATTACCGAAGTCGAAAAAAAACTAGATAATCAGTATCCGAAACCGACCCGGCCCGAACACAAATTTGCACAACCCTATTCAATAGGGCTACTAACACCAATCTCAATGGAAGTTTTCAAGGAAATACCCCCAATAACAACAGTATCAACCAAAAATCATCACACACATACAATATAAATGTATATATGCTGAAAACAGCAAACATAGAGAAAATTGCATTAAATTCACAACAACAACAACAATAATTGAATTGAAGAGATGTAAATTGTAAACTACCTTCTTGCAAATGAAAGAGCGGCAGACGAGTCATCTTGGGTCCCACAAATCTCCATACTCACTGCTCCCATTGTCTGCCCTCCTCCTTGTTCTTCTTCTCTTTACCCTGAGAATAAAAAAAATCAATCTTTCCACAAAATTTTTTAACCAAAATCACAGATTTATTTCTGAATGTCGAAAAACAGGGATATGAACAATTTTTATTTTATTTTTTGACCCCTTTATGATCAGACTATTAATAAATATTCATGATCTATGCATTACTTGGAAAATTTAAAAATTTCGCAATTACCCAGAAGATAAAATTACCAATTAAATTACAAAATGCATGAATGTAACACAAAAAACTAAGAAAATTTTTAATGGGTTTTTTATTTTTTTCAATGGATAAATAAATAATGCTAAGATTTAGCAAAATACTAACCGTTTACACAAATTCAAATTCTGGGTATTCTTCAACTTCTGCACTCGGAAATCATCAACATTAAATTGAATGATGCAACAGAATTTAAAAATCTGACTCTTTTGATTCTTGTTTTGGTACTACTAGTATTGGAATGAAATTGAAGAAGTAGTACACATTTAAAAAGGGGAGAGTGTGGTGTGACAAAGGCTAGCTGAGTCAACTCGGTCTTAGTGTAGTCTTCGCAAGTACACTTTATTAATAGGATTATTAATTAAGGAATAAGTGTTTCAAAAAAAAAATATTAAAGAATAATAATGAACTTACTTTTAAGATATCAGAAGACAAAGAAAGTTAGTAAGAAACTCTAAAAGATGGAACTACAAATGTAAACAAGAAAAAAAAAAAAAAAAAAAAAAAAAAAAAAAAAACACTAGTAGGGCATTTATTGGTTAATTAAATTGAGGGTTTTTGTTTAAACTTAAACTATCTTGAGTTATTAATTGGTCAAATATTAAACTCCTATGTACTTATACAATTTCTTGGATGTGTTGATTCATACTTCTTGTTTTGGTTTAATTTCTAGCAATACATGTATACATTATTACTTTTATCTCTTAATATCCCATATGATGCGTATGGATCTTGAACGATTGATTTGGATATAATTGAATAAAATCTAAACTGCTACGTATCCCTTGTATTATTAACAATCCGCAAAGATTTAATCCAAGTAATTTTCCAGATCATATAGTGCCCACTTGATCTTCACCATGTTTAGAGGTGATCAAGATGATCCCAATCCGATCTTCAGTGGGACGTGGACATAAATATCGGCCCGAAGTTAGGCCTGGCCCAATCCGAAATTAGAAGTTATGTTGGCGGAACATGACATACATTCTAATAAGTTATTATGTTGCATAAGGAAGTTAAATTAGTCATACTTATTCAATAGATCAAATTTTCGGCCAGGTCAAGCATTAACATAATATCTCGTGTGCAACCCGCAAAAAAGTAACATGTTTTTTAGGCCAAAATCTAGTTTTTTTCCCAAAAAAAATGTGCTTTTAGGCTTGCCCTAACCGCCTTATTTTCGATTCGGGCAAATGTGTAATCACCTTTACTATGCGATTATACGTAAATATGAAAAAGGTCATATGATGTTGTTTTAAAATACGATTAACTAAGATTGCAATTTATACATAGTACTCCGTATTATAAAGGAAGAATCAATATTGTGAATGTTAATTAATTTGGTATTTTGGTTAATTAAATTCTAAAATGTGGTATAGTTAATTTACAATAGTAAAACACGTAGAATGATTGAATCTCGTTTATATTCTTTCTCCTTAAATAACTTTCTCTGCATAGTATGAACAAACAAAGTACAGAGTACAGAATAAATTCTCACCAATAAATTTTATACAAGTAATACTATTAAATACGGAGTAATGTAATTTATCAATTAAGAAATAGAAGTTCGATTTTTATTCAAAGAATGATTAAATTGTACGAGGAATAAAGTGACGGATGCTAAAATATTAGCAGTGTAAATTGTACAAGTAGCAATTTGCTTAGTGATGAAGGAAATGGGAATAACAATTTGAATTTTGAAGAATGACACTTTATGATAATTGGACCAACAAAAGCTTGTGGAATTCAAGCTTTTCTGTCATTACTATCACATTCACTCGCCTTACTTCGCAATTTTGCTGTTTTGCATTTTGCATTTTAGCTAGGTGCTTGGGTCCCAACTCATATATTTCCAAGTTTAAAGATTCCAACAGTTTCAACTTATAACAATTGACTTATTATAGACTAATGAAAATAACTTACAACTCCCAATCTGTAATTAATTCTCTCAATCATTTTTCTTACTTCATTGTGAGGAATCAAGCAAACCTCCGCATGATTATAAACGTTATATTGTCCTACACGGCTCGACAAACGTAATTACGAGTACTTAATTAGAATACCCAAGAGGAAGAGGAAGAGAAAAGGTCACAATTTTAAAATTGTTCAATCTCTTGAAGGGTAACAATCACCTTCCTTATCTAATTGAGTTTTAATAGCTAGGTAGTAGATATAATACCTCGTATTTTTAAACCCATTTAATTATATACTAATCATATTTATTAATTTAATTACGTCTGATTTCTTCCCAAAGTATTTTAAATAACATTTAAATATACTTTTAGATAATACAATAACATTATTTAACTTGTCATTATATAATTTTACGGAAATAATCATTACATTTATAAAATATTTTTATTTATACGTATGAGTTCCGGAAATATAATACTCGGAAATAATATTTTTTCTACTTTGAGTATTTCTTTACTCCAAGTCAAAAGACTTAAGTCCATTCCTTACTCATAAAGCATGACCAGAGTCATAAACTTTCTCTATAAGCTTGAATTCTTGACCCCCAAGTTGTTGACATCATACATGATGTCAATAGTGTTCTCAAACTCTATAAAAATAACCCAAAGTTTAGCCATTTTAAGCCAAAAGTCTCTTGATCTCAAAGCTCCATCTTCCTTTTCTTCTTTCTTTTTTCTTATGCATCTCATTTTCGTATTAGTTCGGCCCGTATATGTTACAAGCCATTTTTTACCATTTTTTGATCATTTTTAGCATTCTGCTGTTTGAGCCAAAGTCGTTCCTCTAAAAAAGTCATTGAGGTTAGGCTCAAGAATCACCCAATTTCGAATGATGATTATTCCAATAAAAAAGTTAAAATCTCTTTGTATGCATTTTAAAATAAGATCATTGGATGTGGCATGACCAAAAAGGTTGTTGAATGATGATGTGGTGCTATACCTGTGCAAGAAGGGATACACGTGGCACATGTACCATTTTTTAAATGCAACTGCAAGTCTCTGTTTTGAAAAGCCTTACATAATTATGTCGCGATAATATCCCTAAGTTACTTTCTAAATCATGTTTTATAATAATTAATATTGGAAAGTAATTTAGGGTGATACAATATATTACAAATCCATACTTAGTTTCAATGTAAGAATGAAACAAGCCAACTACCCTTTCCTTTCAATTAGTTGGATTATTTTTAAAATTAAATCATTTGAAATGGATCAAACTAGACTTTGAGCCTGTTCACATTTACTGAACTGAGTTGAACTAAATATTTTATGAGCGAGGGAAATTAAGAGCAGAACTGAACTGATTGGAGTTGAACTGAACTGAAATTAAGTAAATGTGAGTAGGCCCTGTATGTTAATATTTTGATGTTTATATGAGTGGCAATATTCAATCCAACATTTTAAATTGAAATCAAAAGGTAAAGTTTAACTAAATTTGTGAATTAAAATGAGTCTTTAATTTATACACTACCATTTATTTAATACTAATGGTTATATTACATAGCCAAAGCCCAATACCAAAACGTTTAGCTCTTGTGTCAAAAAAAAAAAAACGTTTAGCTCAACAATACAATTGCACAAGAACAAAAACTGACCAATTTGGTCCAAATAAAAAAACCCAAAACATAAAACCCATTTAAAATAAACCAGGAAATTAAAACAAATAATAGGGACAAAATCGGAAACAACCAAACTTAAAATTAGGGTTTTTCACAGTCACAATTCACAAACCCTACATATACTTCTCATCCGCCGGAAAAGCAGAGGAGAGAGAATTCTTCATCAGCTCTAGCGGATTCCTGGGTTTTTCGAGCTGAGCAAAAATGGTATAATTTCTCATTTTTTTCTATTTATTTTTTATTATGTTGTTCTTTTAGATCTGTTAGAACTGATGAATTGTTTTTTATTTCATTAAAATTTATCTGATTGTTTGTTTATAGCATTTTGTTTGATAATGGGTGTTGATTATAAGCGAAATTTGGGCATTTACTTGTTTAATTCATACATTTGTGGAATGATTTATTGTAAATTAGAGCTTGATAGTGTTATTGATGCTGTATTTCATGGGAAATTCACAACAATTAAGCTGGTTTTTGCTACTTATTATTGAAATATGCTTTGTGAATAATCTGTGCAAATTTGTTCTGGGATTTTTTGGGTGAATATGGTTGAGTATTTTATCAGCATTCATTGATATTAATTTAGCATGATCAAAATACTGCGTCAGATCGAGTAGTTTTATTCTTAAATTAAAAGGTAGTTTCTTTGGGCTTTGATAGTAATGAATCTTATTGGGAAAAGGGAGGTTAGCTTGTAGTGATGAAATGAGGTTATTAATGAGTAGCATTGGTTTTGGATAAAATTGTTGAACAGAAAACTTAATTTAGAGTGTTGGTATTTGATGTTAGGATTAAAAGTGAGATCTTTTTTTAGTATATTGATTAAATTCATGGTGCTCTTAGTTATAGTTTGATGAAATGTAATGCGTCGAAATACTGATTACTAGCGTTTAACTTGATGATGGGCGTTATGTATGAGCCGATGCGAAATTGAGCTCCATGTTTGAATTTGTTAGGGAGAGGCTGTATACTCTTTCCTTTTCTCATTCAGGGGTACATTTGTCAATTAATCATTCCCTCTTGTTTGTGATGGGTTTACGTGTTATGTTACTATGGAAAAATTTGATTTTTTGATGTAGGGTAAAA
This sequence comes from Chenopodium album, assembly GCF_948465745.1. NCBI lineage: Eukaryota > Viridiplantae > Streptophyta > Magnoliopsida > Caryophyllales > Amaranthaceae > Chenopodium > Chenopodium album. The sequence goes on along the minus strand of NC_137837.1, from coordinate 3,269,658 downwards.
TGTGGGTGCTGTTGATTGAGTTTGATGTATTGCAATGCGTCGAAATACTGATTACTAGCGTTTAACCTTATTAATGGGCGTTATGTATGAGCCGATGCAAAATTGAACTCTGTGTTTGAATTGGTTAGGGAAGAGGCTGTGTACTCTTTCCTTTTTCTCATCCAGGGATACATTAGAACTCATTGCCCCTGTTGGGGAGTAACACTTGGCTTGCTTTTCAGACTAATGGGAGGTTTAACTAGTTTTACAAAGATTAGAGATTTGATTACTTTTGTTGATTCAAATTTTGATGCTGAGAATTGTTTTATATAAATGGGAGGTTTAACTAGTTTTACAAAGATTAGAGATTTGATTACTTTTGTTGATTCAAATTTTGATGCTGAGAATTGTTTTATATAAATGGGATGTAACACAATCCATTTATTGCGTCAAAATACTGATTACTAGCGCTACAGCTTAATGGGCGTTATGTATGAGCTGACGCAAAATCAAACTCCACGTTTGGATTCTTTTCAGGGAAGAGTATTGGTCACTCTCTCTATTTCTTCAATCGAGGATATATTTATCACTTGTTTTCCGTCACTACAATTAAATTAACTTATTCAGCTTGTTTCTTCTTGTGTAAACTCACCATGCAATAATGATTGTCCTTTGGCTGTGCATTTGTGAGATGCTGTTACAATTATTTGTAATTTCTAAGTCTGCCTTGGCTTCTAACTGTAATAAGCATGTTTTCATATCAAATCAGTTTGAGGGTTTATACAACTGGAAGTGATGTTTATGTTTGATCTTGATTTGACAGCCGAAGCAGATCCATGAGATCAAGGACTTCCTTCTCACTGCCAGAAGGAAGGATGCACGTTCTGTCAAGATCAAGAGAAGCAAGGATGTTGTGAAGTTCAAGGTTCGCTGCTCCAAGTACCTCTACACACTTTGTGTGTTTGACTCTGAGAAGGCCGATAAGTTGAAGCAATCTCTTCCCCCAGGTATTTTTTCACATACATTACTCATTGGCTTATCTGTTTAATGATTAGAACAAGTTTGAATTCTTTGATTATCCAATGCTTTGTAGACTAAAATTTCCTTCCCTCTGCAGGTTTGAGCGTGCAAGATCTGTAGATTACATGACAATGGAGTGTGATACCTGCAGTTGAGACTCAGAAAGTTTTTATTTTTTGCAACGCAAGTTTAGAAATTTATGTTAATGGATTACTGTATTCCAGAGAAGAGAGTATTATTAGGTGCTTTTTGTTACATGGATTGTTGCGATTTTGCGAAAATACAATGGATTTCTTGTAGGATGCTGTTAAGTTTCTTCTTGTGTTTTGCCATTAATCAAGCACTTCTCTTTACAAAGTTTTCCATACCTACTTGATGATTTATAGATAAAAGAGTTCGACCTTGTAGAATTTGTATTTGTAGCTTCATTCGTGCTGTTAAATTCGTGTTAGGAGATCTAGACCCCATTGTTGGTACTTGTACTTTCATTTGTGTTGTCAAGACTTGTAGTTTAGCTCGAACTTCGGATATTCTTTTAGTCATTTAAGGTTAGCCAAAGCCATTGATATTTGATATAAGTCGTACTAAAACCGAACCCGAGCCCAAGTATACACAAGCTTTGTTCATTTGTTGTAATATACGATTGTTCTCTAGTCTACTATCATTCTCTTACGTAGTTACGTGCAAGGATGTGCTTCATCTTTACGTGGCTTGGGCAAATTTAGTTGAAGAAATTGTCTTTCTATGAAAAATTCTCGGATATTCTAATCTAAGATACCTGTCACATATAATGTATACCTAGATTTTCTGATTTTTTTTTTACTCTTATAGTATTATTTTATCAATTGGCAAAAATTCTCGGAAATTGTTGTGTAAATGACTGGATAAGTGAATAGTGACACCAATCATTATCAAATTTTTTGACCATTAGATTATTAACTTCTAATCTTTTCTAACCATTCCTTCAAAAACAAAACAAAATAAAATCTTTCCTAACCATCCATCTAATTTTTTTGGACTTTATGATATTTCAACTACTATTACACTCTTTAAAAAACTTAAGAGTTTATCTTCTGTCGGTTCCGCTAGCATTTTCGTCTAATCTTTATCCACAATTAGTTATGGTATTTTCATAAATCATAATTTCTCGTTATGAAAGATACATTTCTGTTTCTAAATACTTGTCACACAATCATGGCATATAAGAGTATAAGACATTTCTCTTACACTTTTACAGTCTTACGTACCAAAAATTTGCTAGGGTAGCAAGTGAATATTTTGAAGAAAAAAAAAAAGTGAAATTGACGAAGAAAGGCAGATAAAACATGGAGAAAGGAAAGTGGACACGCGGAGCACGTGGCTCATAAATACATAATGTACTACTCCGTAGTTCACCTTTATGGCTCATCTAATCTAATCTAATTCAAGTTATGCTTCTTTACTCCCTTGCATGATTAAGAACCAAGTTACCAAGCACCTAACATTAATGACCTTCTCTATTTCATCAAACATTTTAATAAAAAAAATTCAAATAAAACCATAATACCATTACACAAAAATAAAGAGTGTACAAACAAAATTTAAATGATTTAAAATGTCCTCAAATATGAGTATGACATTTATTTTTGTTTATTTATTTATTTATTTATTTATTTATTTTTTTTTTTCTATGGAGAAGTTTCAATAATAATAGGTAATGTAGACAATATTCAATCTCAAAATATCGACTTAAACACATTAATCAACTATAGATAGTTAACTTCTACAACATGTCTTAACTTAAGGTCTGTTCTCATATGTTTATTTTCAGTTCAGTTCCTAATTTCCTTCTCTTATAAAATATTTATTTCAGTTCAGTTCAGTTTAACTGATTTCAGTCTATTAGAACAGACCCTTAATTCTCATAAGTTATAGACTTATAACCTAGCATTCAAAAGTTATTTTAACGACCCAATTGCCACCGCCACTATCGAAGTATTTGTAAGACGGGGTTAATACGTAACAATTTTACAAATATGACAAATGTAAGGGTACCAAGAATAAACTCCGTCAAAAAAAAAAAAAAAAAAAAAAAAAAAAAAAAAAAAAAAAAACTGTATATGGAGTTTGTAAGTTTACCGCTTTATTAATACACAAAGCAAAGGATGAGAAAAAATGGCAAAAATAACCAATAACAAACCACCATTACTAGACTAGACTATACTACCACCTTCTTCAGTCTTCCTACCATTTTCCATCAAAAATGCCGAGCCATATTTGCCCCTGTTTCTTTGGTAGCCGAGTCACTGACTCGGCAGATAGAGACCCAGTTGTGCTAGTTTCCGGCATGGGTGGGTCCATACTAAACTCAAAGTCCAAGAACAGTTTTTTCAATTTCCAAACTCGGGTTTGGGTTCGGATTTTCTTGGCTGATTTGGAGTTTAAGCGCAAACTTTGGTCTATCTATAATCCCAATACTGGTTTTTCTCTTTTTCTATCTCTTGATTGATTTCTTGGATTAATACTATAATATTTAATTCGACTTTTATGTGATTTGGGGTGACGGATTATGTTGTATACAATACACCCGTTGTACACGAGTTTTTCGTGTTTTTTGGGTTTTGAAAAATATTGGGGTTTGGGAATCATCTTTGGAGTCTAGTGTTTTTGGTTGTTAAAAAGATTTAATTTGGCAATGTTTGATCAGGGTATACTGAGGAATTGGACAAAAATTCTGAGATTGTAGTACCTGATGATGATTATGGATTATATGCAATTGACATATTGGATCCTTCACTGGTAAGCTTCTTAATAGTTCTTGATTTTTTTAATTTTTTTTTATTTTTATTTATTTTTATTTATTTTTTGGCTTATATGGACACTTTTGGCTCATTTATTGATTTTATCTTTTTGACCAATTTTGATGATTTTTATCTTTTTGCTGATTGTGATTGTCAACTCTAGTATGTTGTTAAAATTGATATGGATCCAATTAGTATAGTTTAAATTATTTTTTAAAATTGTGGTAATTGATGCCTTTTTGGTTGATTTACATATTATTTTTCCATGATTTATGAAATGTGAAGTAAAAATGTGAACTATGTTAGTTTATCTCTAATGAAAGTATGGTTGGAGGAATCGGAATGGAATGGAATGAAATCGAATGAGAGGGGTAACGATAATCATTATTACTTTATTGTAATGGGATGGTAGTGTTTTTAATGAGAGAGGGAGGGAGATTGAGGCCTAGGTAAATATTTGATGTGTTGCTACTGGTTTTGGGAGTGTATCGAGTTCGTGGAATCAATTAGAAATCTTCATGCCAAACATGTTGTTAGTATATGAATATGGTGCACTAATGATACAAGATGATCTGCTGTTAGCTGCAATGAACCTGTGCTCTTATACCGTAATTGGCTAAACAATAACTTGTTGTAAAACAAAATGTACTCTAGGCTTGCTTTTCATGTTAAGCCCCTTTCCCTTTCGATCATTTTAAAGGAATAATAGAAAAAGAAGTACCTCTGCTGTATACTGTACAAGGGTTTTTGTAGGTGGGTGTAAAAGGGGGGGTGGGGGGGGGGGGGGGTGGGTTCTATCCTCATGACTGCTTAATGAATTAGTATGGTGGTCTAACTCTTCAATTATCTGACAAAGCTGTCTTCTTTACTGCTTCAGTTTGTGAAATGTATCAACCTGACAGATGTGTACCATTTCCATGAGATGATTAATATGCTTGTTGATTGCGGATATAAGAAGGGCACCACATTGTTTGGCTACGGTTATGATTTCCGACAAAGCAATAGGTAAGTTCAGGTTTCATTTGGTGGACTACGACTACCATTAGTTGAGTGTATTCTACTTGAGTTTCTACCAGTTTTTTGGGTGGCTATTTTGAAGATTTTCAGCAACATATTTCTTGCAGGATTGACAAGTTGATGGATGGTCTTAAAGCAAAGCTGGAGACTGCATATAAAGCTTCTGGAGGAAGACAAATTAACTTAATTTCACATTCTATGGGTGGAGTATTGGTCAAGTGTTTTATGGCTCTATATCCTGATGTGCGCACATATTCTCTTGGTGACAAGTTGAACTATCACCCATTTTCCCAATTGATTTTCTTAATTCTAGATATCATATATCTGATGTATGTTTTCAAAAGATAATGCTTTCTCTATCTTGCAGACGTTCTCCAAGTATGTTAACAAGTGGATTTGCATAGCTTGCCCTTTCCAAGGTAGTATCACTAGCTTCCTTTTAAACACGCCCTCATGTTTCTTCTTACTAGAATTTGTAAGTGACATGGTAAGTGGTAAGGCTAGTAACCATAATTATATTGGTGCATTTTTAACAGGTGCACCAGGATATATTAATGATGCACTCTTAACTGGGGTGCAATTCATTGAAGGTTTTGAGAGTTATTTTTTCGTGAAAAGATGGACCATGCACCAACTGGTAACCTTATAATTCAAAGTTGTCCAGACAAATCTGATTATCTACACTTGTATGATAAATTTAATCTGCCTTTAGGTAGTTGAGTGCCCGTCAGTCTATGAGATGTTGCCAAATCCACTGTTCAGCTGGAAAGAGGTCCCTAAAATTTGTGTTTGGCGTAAAGTTTCTTCGGATGATGAAGATGACTCCTCAACTGCGAAGCTTATATCATATGACCCACTGGAAAGCATCAATCTCTTTGAGGAAGCTTTGAGGGATAATGAGGTGTGTACTCTGAACTTATGCAGGCTCAAGCTGAAGCAACATAGAGGTTTTGCTGTCCAAATAGTTGTTGCTGCATATATAGTAATTGTAGCTTTGGGTTCATTATAGATTTACTGGAGTATTAGTAATGCTGTTATATGTAGGTGGGGCATAACTCGTTAGATATTATGACTATAGGCTTAGAAGGGGGTCATTTTCTACTTATTCTACACCTAGATGCAGACTAGTTACGAGTCTTATGACCCAAAATTCGTTGTTGTTTGCTTTACCTTCACTCTTTATATACTTGAAGTAGTTGTGCATTATCATTAGTAGGTTTGACATACTGTTGTCTTCAAATTTGACCATATTAGATGGAGAAGTTTATACCTAATTCAGTAATCTACTATGCAGCTTAACTACAACGGTAAAATGGTTTCTCTTCCCTTCAACCATGCTATTCTCAAATGGGCTGCTGGCACTCGTGAACTCCTCAACAAAGCAAAATTGCCAGAAGGAGTTAGCTTTTATAACATTTATGGAACTTCATTTGACACCCCTTTTGATGTTTGGTAAGTGACGAGTTAATCCAGAAAAACTAGGATACTTTAAAAATTTGTTATGACTGAGATTGTAACAAGGTAGGATGAGCTGATGTTGGTCATGTGGTTGGTGGAAAATATTTAAAAAAATGTTCGCAAAAAGATGAAAAAACAGAAGAATTTATCATGAATTGGTCTGCCCTAAGTTAAAAACCTTGAGATTGTTATAGTGTTTGAATTATTACGTCTAATTGCCTGCATTACTCCATAAGTCATGCTAGAATTATCTTATTTAAGTAAGACCGTCATTACTAAGAGCAGATCAGCGACTGCAATAGCCTATATGCCAATAACCTGGCTGCCAGTTTTGGTATCAAAGTACTCTTTACAACAGGTTTGATTGTAGCTCAATTCGTGAAATGAATTCAAGTAAATGATCAGTAATCTACAGCAATAACTTCATATTTTCTTCTAACCATTTAAAACTTGAAAATCTTGGCTGCTTGTTTTTAGCTACATGCAATGCATCTCCCATATTTTGATTTTTCTTCTCTTCTGAAATTAACCCATTATTTACATGCAGCTATGGTTCCGAAACTTCTCCTGTTGATGACTTGTCCGAAATATGTCATTCATCGGTGAGTAGGCTTATTATTCCACAACATGCTTCCATTGTCTTATGTGCATGTCAATGTTACTAGTCTCATAGGGATAATGATTACTGATTCTCCTTCCATTAATCAATTTCCCCTTTCTCTCTTTACACCTTCCCTTACTTTCCAGGCTTCCACTATTGTTATGTAACGTGTTTGAAGATTTTAAGTCTCATGCTCTGTGTTTGTGTAACTATACAAGGGATAATGGGTCATTCGGTTGGTTTAAAGAATCCGAGTTGCATAATTTGTATATATTGTTTTAATAATTATTGTGTTTATTGGCCTTTTTTCAGCCTGAATATTCTTTTGTGGATGGCGATGAAACTGTTCCAGCCGAATCAGCACAGGTGCAATTTCTCTTCTTTCAACCCTTCATCCTAAACACTTCTTTGTAGATTCTAAATTGTATTTACACCTTGGATACCCCTTCTGAATTCTGATTTACCATTTTGGAGTTGGGGAAAGGGCAAAAGAATATCATTTATCAGAATCATCACTAATATTTTTCACTAAAAGAGCGGCAATATTAGTGATCTATAATGTCAAGACTCCTCCTAATAGGATGGTTAAACTTAGAATGTTTCATACCTTTATGGACAGAAGAAAGTGGCAGGTTTTGGAATGTCACTAAGCGATTTTTTAAAAAACAATCTTGTATATATTTCGAAATCCATATTCCATATTGGATATGGATTAACGCCATCAACCAAGTGGATCAGTATTATGCAATGTTGCTCCGCCCTTGACAGCTTGATAGGATCAGTATTATGCTTTACAAGTTTACATGGTTATAAAGCAAGTATAATACATAGTACTTCGTATTGTGGATGATTTTGTTATGTAGCTTACTACTTTACAACTCTATGAACAGGCTGATGGATTTGATGCTGTAGAAAGGGTTGGAGTTGCTGATAACCATCGAGCGCTTTTGCAGAACGATACAGTGTTTGAACTCATTCAGAAATGGCTGGGTGTAAGCAGCCTCAAGCATACGAAATCTTCGAGAACATCCAAAGTCATGGATGCTGCTGTATTATGATCTGTATTAAAAAAAAAAATGTAAACTCTTGTAACTGTGTAACATTTACTAGGAGGCATAGTCATATATACATATACACTCAACCATTTTAGGTGGCTATTATTATTCAGATAGGAAGTGAATAATATTGATCCTGGGAAAAAAAATCTTGTATAAGACGGTCTTAATTATACTTATTGTGTTAATACATGACAATCATGACATTTACATTTAAGGAGTAATGATTTACGAAGTATGTGACAATATATTGAGTTGGTCTCATCTAAGTCTTGCTCTTTATACTTCATATTTTCTAAGATTTAAGTATGTTTTGGTGAATAATATTAGATTAAAGGGGATAATTGGATAAATTAAACGGAAATAGTACAATTAGGCTATGTTTTGACATTTGGGCTATAAATCAACAAATTACCAAACTACAACAGTTGGGTTGTGGCAGCCCATTTCTTATTAGAAAGTACTGTTACCAAATGAGACAACAGCTGTTTCTCCCTTTTCTTATCTAATACTACGTATTTGGTTTGGTTGCCAAAACCTTATTTTCTCCAAATGTGATTTACAAGATTATGAGTTCTAAAGATTTTAAGAGTTCTAAAGATGACAAGTTTATCGTAAATTTTAAAATTGTACTCCGAATAATATGAAACTACGAAGTATTACTTTCTTGCATGGTGTAAATAATCCCAACGCAAAACTTTTGGTGCCGAGACTCGAGATACAAACGCTAGATAATGCAAATACTAGGTACAAGGTAGACAACACTCCTACAATTTCAAGTCGTTGATTAATCAATAATTAATCTTGTCATATAGCTAATTAATCATAAGGATTATCAAATTAATGCACTATTATGCAAAGCTCGAAGTTTGAAAGAGAAGTAAATATGGATGTCTGATTATGAATGAACATCGATGTTTGAATAATTTGTTTGTCTTTTATCAAGCAAACAAGCAAAAGCTGAAAACCTGGATTAACAGTTTCTTGACTTCCTTAATCTCGATTTTTGACCATTATTTAGCACTCATGGACGTGAAAAATAGTGATTAGTGAATGCTAGATTGCTAGGACATTGATTTTATTTTTGTTTCGGTTTTTAATAGTTAAATTTAAAAAGGGCAGGAAGTAGTATAATACGAGTATATCTTTTATTTGTAAAGTTAGAAATTAGGGTAAAGAAATTAAAGAACAAATAGAGCGGAGAACAGTTAATTCACTTCTCTCTCCCTAACGCGTGAGGTTGGGGTGGATAAGATTTCAAAATCAAACTACTAGCAGTAAATAAAGTTTCATTTCAAATATCCTTTTACTAGAACTTAAATATCGAATTAAAAACATGATCAACGACGTACAATTATTAGTTCTATTTTTGTGATAACATAAACGCAATAATCGTTATAGTAATAACTCACTTGAATTATGAAGGCCGCGATTTTAGCTCATGGCCTCAATCTCTAATGTACATCTCTACACCATACTCACCCTTGTATAATTGTATGTACTCCGTAATAGGATATCGATCAATCTAGTCAACATTTAAAAGATGTAAAAATTGGATACAAATTAACAAAATTACACTAATGTATGGTTGGTGCACCCGGAAAGAACATTAGATATATTTAAAAGAACATGGGCGAAAAAAAGAACATTATAGATATTTATAAAGAACGTGAGCATAATATGTTCTTTAAATTTGATTATTATGTTCTTTGAGTTTGAACTATATGTTCTTTATATTATACAATATGTTATTTAATGTATGTACATTTATAATAAAATAAAAAAAAAAATCAATCACCCGAGTAACTAGAAAAAAGAACATGTTCTTTACTGTATTATCATGTTCTTTGGCTAGAGGTGATCAAATTTAGATCGACCCGGCTTGATTTTGGACGGGTTTTGGGCATAATTTTTTCGCCCCCAAATCGGGTCGGACCCGACCCATAAATTTAAATTTTTGGGCGGGTTTGGGATCGCGTTTTTATGCATTTTAGTTGATTTTTTTTACTCAACCCGAAAAGCCCGCACGGCCGGACCACTTTGGGCAGGTTTGGGCACAAAAACTTCAGCCCAAAACTTGGCCCGACTCGAGAAGTGAGCTGATTTTTTAACCTTGGCCCGGTCCACCCAATGATCACCTATATCTTTGTCAAACACGAACATGTTTTTTTTTGTCAAATATAAAGTTCTTTTTCAAACACGTTCAACAACCTAAAGAACTATAAAAATAACATGTTCTTTTTGTAAAGACTTTATGTTCTTTGTAATGTCATGTTCTTGTCAAATACAAACATGTTCTTTTGTCAAACACATGTATGTTCTTTTTCAAACACTAACATGTTCTTTTTTTTGCCCATGTTCTTTAAAATATGTCTAATGTTCTTTCCGGGTGCACCATGCGCATGGTGCACTATACTATTTTCAAAATTACACAACCTAGACCAAAATCAGATTCACAATTTCCAAGAAGAATTACTTTCTCATATATGTTCAATAATTATCTCACGAAATTAACATTATAAATTTGAATTAAATCTCTCGAACACTTCATTCCAATTTGGAGTATATGAATGACAAAACTTGTAGATTTAATTAGTGGCAAGCTGCATTATGGAACGGATCTAGCACACGTGACTTTCTTCATCTTAAATCACACGCAATTGAATGTGTCTAAGCTTAATTATAATTTATAATACCCAATTAAAACTTCAATAATTAAGTTTTTTTTGTTGTTAAATTGCATGGATCAATGTATGAATGCAAATTGCATTGAGAGCTCATATGCCAAGGGAGATCAACTTAGGCCCCGGGATATTCAACAATATATAAGATTTACATATTTAAATATCTTATAGTAATAATGTTTAAGATTCAAGATCAATTAGATTGGTACAATTGATCTATGGATTGCAAGATCAAGATTCAAGACTTATTAAACAATGGATAATATTTTTTTCCGTCTTTCGAACATTATAATAACTTGGAAAATATATACCTTTGTCGCGCAATTGTTGAAGGTAGGGATCGCTATATACGTGCAGGATGATTGTTTGAAATTAAAACTAACAATTTTATGCAATATTATTTACAATCACAATAATTTTAAATCTCTTAAAGTATAGAAAAAAAAATTTGTAACGGAGATGCATACATGAAGTAGAGATTAACCACGATACATATAGACCTAGTGAAACTTTATATTAAATTTAACGAATTGACAATAGGTGGAGCAACCACTAGTATAGACTTACGATATACTATATATCTATACTTGATCATTTTCATCAATATGGGATCTTAGCAAGCACAGTATGATTATTTTATCAAATAATAGGAGTAATTCTTGGAGAAAAACCCTAGTAAAAAGGAGGTTTGAATCCCAATTACTGTTTCCCGTTGGATTATGAGCATTTCTAGGGCAAAATGTTAAGCAAAAATATAAATGAGAAGAATTAAGTATAAAATTATAAATATTAGAAGACAGCCCTAGACAAGCATGAGGCAAAGTGCAAGTTATTGATTAAATCAAGAAAAATATAAAAATAATAATGAAGCTCTAATCCCACACTAATTAGCTTAGCTTTAATTTTGTCTCTTTTATCTTTCATAGAGCCACAAGACCTAGCTACCCTCTATGAATTAGCAGTCATAAGACTCATAACTAACCTTGCTTTGTAATTAATTAATTAATTAAATTAAGTAATTGAGTGTACAATATTAATATTATGTTAAAAATATAATTGCAATTAAAAACCCTAGTATTTTTGCAAATAAATAGGGTATTACTTTAATTTGTATGATGATCTATAAGTTCTTTATCCGCCTACCTTTTCGATAGGATGTCGTGACAGAGATTGTTCTTTTATGTGCAGAAGATTTTCATGTAATTGTTTGAGGTTTGACCATAATTTGGCCAGGTCATTTTTATCATGCATTATTTAACATTTTAGCAGATATTTTTATGTGTTTATTTTAAACAAATAATAATAACATGTAATGGGTTTTTATTTTTGCATTGATTGATGATTTTTTTTTTTTTTTTTTGGTGAAAGCATTGATTGATGATTGCGATTTGAGGTACGGGTGATTGGGGTTATGTAAGATAGCCTCATAGTTGATGTGATATAGAGTAGTGTACATGACAAGAGTAAGTGTTCGGAAGCATATACAATGTAACCTAGTTTCTAAAACTAAGAATTAAGGAATGAAAGGAGTAAAGCGTCATCAATTGATATATTATGATTGTATTTGGAGCTACTTTAATTTGTTATGTATAGGGTAAACTTTATTGGGCAAGCTCATATCGGATCGGAGGAGAGTACATATGATCACATATACGGAGTAATACTTAACAGAGTTCTATTCTAAAATGAATTGACAATTAATGGAATAACCCACATTATTATAAAAACCAAAAAACAACTGTTATGTGGGGCCCATGCTCGGAAAACTGGTCGGAGTATAGGTCGGGTGGTAAAATCTACATGTGTTTGTAAAATATGAGTGGTTATTTTTAATTTTTTTAAAAAAGGTGGTTATTTCAATACATTGTACATTTTGGGGTGGTAATTTACAAAAAATCCAAGACTTACCGTACTTGGAGCAAACACTGAAGAGGTTTATCAACGTGTGATTCGATGCACAAGCATGGAGCCTGCCAACCAAAAAAGCCGATAACTACTCACACATTTTCCGTACCACTATGTCAAGAAATCCCGAGCGTACAACCCACAACCACAAATATGACTGCAAAAATTCGTAAACAATTCCAATCGTTAACATAGGCTAAACTCACTACTACGATGATTTCATGCAACAATGTGAAGAATTAGACTAGTCACGAATACTAATCGTCCTCGCTCGTATCCGATTATTATAGTCCGCCATCAATCCACCTTGAAACACTACATCCTCATCGGTTCGCGAATACTTTATGTAGAAAATAAGGCAACATACAGAGTTCCATTAGTTCGCCAAGGTTTTCCCAGCCGTGCAACCCCACAACCACAAACGTAGTAGCAAGAATTTTCCGGAATCCCCAAACTCACATAGGTTCCCCGTCAACGAATAATTGTCGCGTTACCACTGCTTCGTCGAATAAAACCCCGAACTATGTATCCTGAAACAACAAAAAGTCATTACAAGAAATAGTTAAAAACACCCTAACTAACATAGAAATCAACGTCAACGGATGGGAAATTAATTGAAGGCAAGACGAAAAATATCAGCTTCATAGATACGAGGTCGCGTCTGCATCGTTTCTAGCTAATGGCCAGGTCAACATTCCCGACCTCGAAGCTATGATACCGTCATAATTTCCGCCTCGCCCCATGTACTTTATAGACATCTTTATAGGCGTGTAATGGTTCTGAACCACCTTATATGACCCCATGAGTCACCCCACGCATTCAGTTCAATTTTTGAAAAAATGTCAAAAACTACCCCGAAATCGTGTATTATAGCCTTTAATTTTGGACAAATTTTTACTTTTTCAGACCCGGGAACAAAAATTGCCGAGATGCTTCCCATGGAACCCAATACACCCCGAGAGTCCATTTGGGTAGTAAAACCATCCAATATGCCTTCAAACTGTCAATTTACCTGTTTACAACTTGCACCCATTTCATAAACTCGAGGCTACCACGGACATTTAGGGAACATATAATGATCATATATGGTTCCAAACGACATTATATGACCCTAAGATGTATCCCCTGTTATCTCGAGAGTTTTCGACACCGGGTCCCGGAACCTCCGAAATTGGCCAAAAAGCATGTATTATAGCCTTTAATTTTGTCAATTTTCGACTATTTTTGACCCGGAAACAAAAACTCCCGAGAAGCTACCTATAGGCTTTAATACCCTCCGGGAGTCCAATTGGTTGGGTGGGAGCATCCAATTTTCCTTTACGCATCCAATTTACTAATTTCCGTACACGCTTCTTGTATTGGCTATAAGCTTCCATGGGGCTTTTATGTAGTCGACGTATGGTCTGATATGGGTCCAAACTACATCATATGACCCCGTGCAGCCGGGATGTATCCCGTACAATTTTGTTATGAATTTCTTACACCGGGTCCCGACACCTCCTAAATTGCTCCGAATTTGTGTATTATAGCCTTCAAATTTAGCTTCCGTACATCATTTTTTCACCCGACAAGATTATGCATCCAAGTACTTCCATGGGTTCCCAAAGGCCCTTGGGAGTCATGGATAATGCCCAGAACCATCTTATTCATCCTTAATCATCATGTCTTAAGGCAACGACGGTATGCCCTCAAACGACAAAACTAGTTGTCTGTATGCCTTGTCCTTGGGTGCACATTTCTTGTGCACATGCCAAAAGCCCCCTTGCACCATCCCACACCCCAATACTTTGGCTTTGTGACTTGTCTCAATTCACTACTTAGCATTTTTTAGCATATAAGAAGCACTGTTAACCTTGTTTTCCAAAATATACGTGATTTTAGGGAATAAGGTGGAAGGATGAATAGAAGTGACATAGGGATGAATCTTAGTGGATCGTGTCAGCAAGGACACTCTGCCACTTACAATACCCCGTCGCGTATTTATGTCGTCTGCAAAGGATTCAACTCGATGCTCAGTAGGAATTGTACTTTAAGGCAGCTCTCACGGCGCATCCACCATGCGAGCTTAGCCTACGACACGTGCCCTTGGGGGCCGGGGCGAAGCCCCTATTGTAGGACGACAATCGGGCGGCGGGCGCATGCGTCGTTTCTGGCCCGGATTCTGACTTAGAGGCGTTCAGTCATAATCCAGCACACGGTAGCTTCGCGCCATTGGCTTTTCAACCAAGCGTGATGACCAATTGTGTGAATCAACGGCTCCTATCATATATACTAGGTTGAATTACCATTGCGACACTGTCATCAGTAGTGTAAAATTAACCTGTCTCACGAGTCACGACTGTCTAAACCCAGCTCACGTTTCCTATTGGTGGGTGAACAATCCAACACTTGGTGAATTCTGCTTCACAATGATAGGAAGAGCCGACATCGAAGGATAAAAAAGCAACGTTGCTATGAACTCTTGGCTGCCACAAGACAACTATCCATGTGGTAACTTTTCTAACACCTCTAGCTTTAAATTCAAAAGGTCTAAAGGATCGTTAGGCCACGCTACAATTCGTATTATTCGTACTAAAAATCAAAATCAAACGAGCACTCTTCTGTTCTCGTTGAGCTTATCTTAGGACACCTGCGTTATCTTTTAACAGATGTG
This sequence comes from Chenopodium album, assembly GCF_948465745.1. Taxonomy (NCBI): domain Eukaryota; kingdom Viridiplantae; phylum Streptophyta; class Magnoliopsida; order Caryophyllales; family Amaranthaceae; genus Chenopodium; species Chenopodium album. Next base: position 3,254,506 of record NC_137837.1, on the reverse strand, counting down.
TCATCCCAGTCAAACTCCCCACCTGACAATGTCCTCCGCCCAGATCAACCCACAAACTCACATACGAGTCCATTTCTTAATCATAGATGGGCGGAGTTGAGGCAAGGATGGATTTTAAACACATCTATTCATATATTGTTAGTTTCATCAATAAATATGTATTTTAAACACATCTATTCATATATTGTTAGATTCATCAATAAATATGTATTTTACACACATCTATTCATATTAACATATTAATGAAGAATGCAAATAGAAGAGATAGATAAGGCTTAGGTTGCCAATGAGGCATTGCATGGACCATGCAAAAAAGGCACCTTATTATATAAAAAAGTGTAACTTTTCATTGGGGAAGCAGTAGCACTTGAGTTATGGAGATTGTGTTTGTATTTAGAGTTATTCTTTTTCTTCTGAGTGTAATTATGCATGTAATTAATTAATAAATAAATTAAAGTAATTAAGCATGGATAATAGTGTTAAAGAAAAGGGGGGATTGACAATATTCGCCTAATATTGTTCCCAAGAAGGCACGGGTGCTCCGCTGATTTCTCCCATGCAAATTCCCACTTCCCACTGCCTCCCTTCCTCTCTCCCTCACTTTTTTTTTCTTCATATCTTTTTTTTTTTACCATACTTCTTGGTCGATCTTACCAGTATAACAATCCGTCTTATGTGTGGTTGACTGGCTGACCACACTACGTGTCTGGTTGTAAAAAAATAAAGTAACTCATGTAATACGGATCGTATAACTCCTGTATGTAACACTGACAGAGTAACTCCTATAAAATTGACGGAGTAACTCCTATAAAAGTGACCGAGTAATCCTAATAACACTAATGAAATTACCCCCATTATGATGAGGCCAGTCACATATAAGAATTTGGGTTCTGTAATTTTACTCCTACTTTTGTAAATTTTAAGGTAATAGGGAGTAATGTTTAGAATGATTTTGAACATAGGTTAGCTGAGTTAAGCAAAATATAGGAGAGGATTGTAAATTAAGGTGATAAGAGGCATTAATAATGGAGAAGAAACATTATATGTAATCCAATTCCTTAATTTGCATTCAATAATATAATTAAGTCAAACTGACAGCCAGGTTGCTCTGAAGATCTTTTCACTTGAAAAATAGCAAATAAATAAAAAATGCTAAACTTTGTATTAGCCAATCCACGTTTATGTCATGCAATTGCAAAAGGAGTTCCAAAAATTTATGTTTCTTGCTTTAAAATTAGGGATACACTATTTTTTTTTTTATTTTTTTTATTTTTTTTATTTTTTTTTTTATATAATGCTGAATCAGGGATATATATTCTTATTAAAATGCACCTCAGAAATTGGTTATAATTTGCACAAAACAAAATTGAATTATTTATGAAATATAACAACCAAGAATGTCCACCCCTGCCCCTTTTCCATATAATAAAGAATTAAAATACTTAATCTACTACGATTTGTTGATTAAATTTATAGTTTGATGACTTTAATCCAATTTATATTTAATTTAGTTTGATTTGATATGAAATTAAATAATTAGTACATAGTTCATCCCATAAGCAATGAATATTGGACTTTCTTTTGCCATCTAAACCTTACACATTTAACACTGATTGATCATAAAAGACCACTAATGCCTGCATAGGTCAACGCTTCAAAGTAAAGGGGCGGGAAAGGTAAGGGAATTCATTGCTCCCAATCACAACAAATATAATAGATGATAATAAGGTTTGAACTCGTGATCTCAAAGTGAAGGTGAATTTTCTAATGCAACCATTTTCAATTGCGCTTGCTTGATTGGATTGCAATATCAATGATTTGCAACTTCCATTCCATGTCTACAAAGCACACATTGACACATACACCCGCTTAATAATAATGTATGTAAGAAATTAAATTTGTAAATGGAGGTGGACCTATAATAATAACTCTGCAAGGCAATAATAATAGTAATGTATGTTGATGATGAATATTCTTATATAATCGAAGAAAAAGAATTATAATTGAAGAAAATAGGGGGGAATGAAGATGAAAGAGGAAGAGGCATGCTGAAATCACATGGCACAATGCATGAAATCAGAAAAAACAGCCCCACAAAACAAGTGTGCATGCATCCACAGATGATGATTAACTAATAACTGGCCTATGTGAGCCGTTTCATATGACAGCCCTTATCCTACTTCTTTGTATCACCTCTATATCATATGATTGATCATTCACATTATGGGTCTCTCTTAACTCCTCCAAGAGAGAATGTCCTCCTTTTCGAGCTCGAGTCGCTAGCTGCTACTTTACCAAACACTTCATTAGAAGAATTGAGAATATGTTATTTTTATGATATAAAATTCACATTAAAAGAATACTACTCCGATCCGTGTCATCTTTAAGATGAATAACGCGATAATATACATTACTTTTAGGATCAAGTAAGAGTTTTGTAGGGATGGATGATCATTTGAAGCAATAATGAAGTACAATGGATGCTCTCTCTGCAATATTATCGTGCAATAATAATAAGACAATAGCCACCTACTCTTGATTAGCTTGCTTCATGTTAAATAAATAAGCATAGCATATTCTAAAAATAAGACGAATACAATGATGAATGTGCACCTTCAATTCCACAATTAGCCTCCTTAAATTGGACACACAAATGCGTCGGTGTGAAGCGACACTTTAATAAATCGAGCAATAATAGCCATATGGGCATGGTATCACATGTTTAATTTGTAAATTTGATTGCAATGGAAATTTAAATGGTTTTTTTTTTCATCGCTAAATACATAACTACACATAAGACACACATGCATGCACTCGAACTTGGATTTAAACAAGATTAGATAAAATTAAAAGAGAAAAAAGCTAATTATGTAGTAGCAACGTACGTGTCAATAAATGGTGTATGATGTTATGTTAATGAGTTCATCGTTTAGTTTAAAGTCATTGAACACGTAATTTATACTTTTGAGATCATTCCTTAGCTTATTATAACTGAAAGATACAGGTAACTTTCCACGACAATGCTATATAGGGTATATGGTTGTAATTGTAATTGTAATACAATGATATGTTAAATTAATTAACTACATATATTTAATTAAAACATACTTGTACATGTTAAGTAAATCGCGCAATATACATTGACTTTTACTTCGTAAATTATTGCCATCTTTTGATCGAAGTCACAGTAAGTATTAACACATATATACAAGCACACAAAGACAAGGGATCGGACAAGAGAATAAATTGAAAAAACCTGCTAAGCTTCTCTGTATGAAGACATTATACTTGTACATGAATACATGATGCATCATATGATCATATCCATCTCAGGTGACTTGTTTTCCTTAAAAAAATAAAAAGAATACATTCATACTATTTTTTTTTACAGCTAATTGCCAATAAATCAATAATGCCAATTCAACTACGTAGTACCGTAGTTAATGTAATTTATTTACCTGTACGTGGTAATAAAGTGGTAATAGGACGGTGAAAAAAAAAATTATGAATTGAAAGGTGAAAAAAAAATCAAAAAAATACAAGTAGGTGAGAAGAATGGTCAAAAGTTGGTGCAACTCTCTTTTTTGTCTATAATGGCAACCTTCTTTGTTCCCCCCAATAGGCTTAAGTTTTTGGGTGTATGATTACGATGAGATTACCGAGATTTTGTCTTTCTTTTGTTTTTACCGTTTTTCATTTTAAATACGTTTTTTTTTTTTTTTTTTTTTTTTTTTTTTTTTAAGTATAAAAAAAATGATACTTATACACTAAGTTATAGTCATAAGAAATAAAAGCGTCATGTAAGAAGCTTAAAAAGAAAAAGATTTATAATTATTAAATATAAATCAATTTTGACAATATTGATTTATAAATGCGATCAATATTATCATAAAATTTCAAAAATATATGAAATACGGAGTATTAAATTAAAAAATACATTTTACGAGTATAATGTTTGTATACAACTTTTAAGGTTATATACAATTTTTTTTTTTTGAAAGGGCTATATACCGTGTGTATCGTGTGATTTCATACAAAATTGATTAATAATACGGAGTACAATTTATTCTTAATTAATTTCACATTACTTCTTAATTTCAGTGACTTAGTTTCAAAATCATCAAATTTATTACGGAGTAAATAAATTCACACTAGGAAGGCAAGAATGTTTTTACTCCTATGTATTTTATCTTCACATGATTTTGATTGATTTAAAATTAATTTTACTAGTGGAAATTGATTTAAATAAATATTACGAGCTAATTTTTTTTTTTTTTTTGAATAGTATTACGAGCTAATATAACTGGTACTACTACTTGCTTATTCTTTTTTTTTTTTTTTTTTTTGGAGGCATTTTTTTGTCTGTAACTATTATCACATATCATTATTTGTACTCGTAGTTGATTAAGTTGAATAATTTACTTCATGGACAAACAAAATGATACCATGTTTATTTTTTTGCACGAATTTATAATATTTTACTCCGTGCTTCATAGATTAAGAGGATAGGGTAAAACCGTTTTTCCATATTTACTGCAATCATATCGAGACAATTATAGATAAGATAGTAAAAAGATACTTTCCTAGCATTGGAGTGTAAACGCAACTTCACCTTCCCATAGTGTGTAGTACGTGTTTGTAATGTGTAGTGTGATTCTATGAATGTAGTAGAAGTAATAGTTACTACAATTAGTAAAGTTAAAAATGGAAAATAAATTATAAAGAGAAATCCGTCGTCCCATGTGAAAATTACCGTGTGTGTTTCCTTTATTGACGGTCAAACTCAGTGAATTTGAAGGAGAAGAGTGCGGGTTTGGTCTTATGCTTGCTCCCATCGAGGTTTACACCTTACTTTATCTATTGTATTGTTTTAAGCTTAATTATTACTATCTACCTAAAATTAATTAAATTTAACTTAATTTTAAAAGTTACACTAATAATGTATATTATGCATATTAGACTATTAGAGGGTGAGGAAGATTTGATCTTTTTAAGAGAGATCGAGATCAGATGTTGATACAAAGGTACGAGGACAAGCAAGTAACCAATTAATTAATCATCACAAGGCCGATCCAATAATAAGATAACACGCATTAAAATAATTAGTTCTAGCTTTGTAGGAGATTGTCTCACAATTCGTTTATTATGTTAGTATGTTATAGTCATAATTGGTTAGTAGGTTTAGTAACAAATGTTGTATGCTCCGGAGAAAAAATGTTTAACTAATAATTGTCTCTACAACTATTATGTTACGAACTATAACACTATCTAAGGGATCAAATTGTGTTATTTGTTATGTGGCTAACATATACTTTGTATATACTTTTTTGCTGCGAAAACTTAACCCTTTGTAAAATTATAAGATTTGCTGATTTTGCTCTAAATATTTTTATGTTATAACTCTATTTATGATCAAATAGTGTTTCATAATCAACTAGCTTAGTGATGCTATGTTTTTTTCCTTGTTTTCATTAATTAAATTTTGGTCAAGTCATTATATAATAAAAATGGTATATATATAATATATGTCAACCATAATTATTACTATAAATTTTATAATAATGTGTAGTACAAAAACCATAAATCAAATGGATCATCAAGATATCACGTACCTTATTTTATATGGTATTGCATTTGTCCGTATAATTTAGGTTCTTTATTAAAAAAGGGGTACGTAGATATGGCAATAAGCCAATTATTAACTATTAAGATGCATGCATATTGTACCACAAAATAAACCAAATCTTTTATACAGCTATAGGTAATACTATACATAGCCCTTAGGGCTATATATAAGCATTGAATTTACTCTTGAAAAATGTATAAAGTTAGGAATTCATGACAAAAACACGCGCAGATCGGTGTAATTAGTGTGTTTTTGTCATGATTTTTTAAATTTAAACAATTTTCAAGAGTAAATTAAATGCTTATATGTAGCCCTTAGGGCTATGTATAGCATTTTCCTTAAAATTAATGAAAATTGAATTGTAGATAGATTATGAAGGCTAGTTACTATAAACCGTAATACAAGGTTTAATGTCTCAATTAGGGGTGCAATCCCCCCTAGTTTAGACTCTACATGGAAGTCGTAATTACTTCTGATTCTTTTCCGCTCTTGTCTTATCAAGTGAGCCAACACTTTTAACACAGTTTGTTGGTACATGTACGTACATACAAAGTACTGCGTAACAAAAATATAATTACATAGCATATGTGACTATTACTTTCAAATAAAGCGAGCTATTACCCTGAGCATATATAGTATCTACAGTTATGTGAGTACATAAACACATACATAACTTGAGTCGTACTTGATTTTATCAGGTGCAGTAGTTTGCATAGTGAAAAAGTGTCAGTCATGCATGCATTATAGATATACGTGCACCCATCACAGAGACTCCCGGTTCAACCGGGGGAGCACTGCAGATATCACCAGGTTGGTTGATGATTAGAATTAATTGAATCATATAAAAAAAAATATATAATAAAGTTGAGAAATACTGGTATAACAGCAGCATTATATTACTGGCATTTAGCATGTATACAAATAATAATAGGCAAGTAAGATATGGGAAAGAATGTGATAAAGTTATGGGTTTTGAAGGCTGTTATTATGAATTTTTTTTCTGCCTTTCAGGAGGTTGTTATAAAAAGTATAATAATTTTATTTGTAGTACTATAGTATAGTTTTATATATTATGATTTTATATGAATGAATGAATGAATGAATGCATGCAGATTTCAGAGATCATGTATGTTGATGATATAAGTATACTGACAAACTGATGAAATAAAGTAGCTAAGAATTGAACTTGATGTTTTCCAACGATATTTTTTAAATTTAATAGGTGTGGGATGGTTTGCTTCTCTTTTGCATTTTTGCATGCATGCCCCTACGGCCCTACTCAATAACAACTTATTAATCCATCTAACTCCGTGTTTTGAAATAATGGTTAATTACACTTAGGGCCTGTTCTCTTACGTTGAAATTCAGTTCAGTTCAGTTCAGTTCAGCTCTTAATTTCCTTCTCTTATAAAATATTCATTTCAGTTTAGCTCAGTTCAGTTCAGTTCAATTCAGTTCAGCTGAGTTCAGTCAATGAGAACAAGCCCTTACACTGTTTTTCTATATTAGCCTTTTCAAAATAATGGTTACACTCTATATGTTTCTATTCATCTAAATTGTTACTAGAAGAAAAAAAAAAAAAAAAAAAAAAAAAAACCAAAATTGTCTACAAGACCACTTTTCTTTTCTTTTTCTTTTTTCTTTTTTCTTTTTTTTTTTTTTTATAAATTTTTTATTAATGTGTGATTTACTCGCACATTCGTGAATTAGACCCTGTTTTTTTAGTTTCTAAGCAAAGCTGATTTCAACATAATAGAGCAGATTTTAACATAGTAATATTGAGCAGAGCAGACCACAAAAACTCAAAAGAACAGGATCGTAATACATCAAAGTATGCATTACCGGCCAATCTAAAAAAATTAAAAGATGCATATGTCAATATATCTTTACTTTTATTTAAAAATCTGTTATAAAATTTGGTGAGTAGATCGAAATAGTATTAAACTGAAGTCTCACAAGTCTATTGAGCAACCAAACCAGCAGGCTGATTATATTTTGAAAGCTTGAACATAACCCCGGGAATTGAAGAACTGACCATAGTTGACAGAATTTGAGCCAATTACACCAAATTATATGCACATATTTATATATGCTCTTCTCAAAAAACACAAAATATAATATTAGAAAGAATCAACCATCAATCATTATCTTAATTTCGTCCGTTTTGCTTTGGATTTTTAGCATGAGTTGTTGTCACTCTGTATGATAGCCACAACAATCAAAGCTTGATCTGATACTTTTGCCAAATCTAGAAGTGTAAGTGCATGTTCATGCCTTCCTAGAAGGTGCATGGAGGGAATTGTCACCATGATAATTTTGAATATTCGGCGATTATTAAATTAAATACATTTATGCGTGATTGATAATATAATTAGCGTACTTAGATAAAGATCCTCTACTAAAATAGTACTCTGTAATTAATACTTCTATCTAGATTGTCTAGATAAAATGATAAATAGACTTTATAGTTTATATATATATGTCTGTAGTATTAAGACATAATTCCAACTCAAATTTCAATTCATGAATAAAATAATCTTAGCAAACGGTTCAACTTATATATAACCAAACTCGTTAATCAGATTCATCCATGAATCCATCCAATAACCGTGCCTAATCGTTTATACTATATCATATTGGTGCAATCTAACCTCATATAAGCTATGGTATGTGTTAAAAATCTATGAAATGTTGCACGTTGCTACTAGCGACATTATATATTAAGGTTTACGATAGCACAACATGGTTGTATAGTTTGAGCTAGCAAACCCATGTGTTAGGCTTACTAATCAAATTAAGTTTATTACCCAAACATACACATTTCAACGTTCGCTACTTAGCATAAATTCGGCATGCGATAAGCTTAACTTGTCTCTATTTTTGGGCTAAGCTAGTAGACCCAAAAGGTGATTAGAATTAATAAAGCTTAAAATATCACTACGTACATATCTTCAATATTACCAGCAATCCAGCAGAGTAGTGTTACTTTTGTTCTATCTATTTGTCTGTCTACAGTCTATCTATCTATCTACTTACTTTTAGACCAGAGTTAATATACTCGTACTTTTCATTTTATGGTGATTACCTCTCTTAAATTTTCGACACTCTGTCTAATGATATAGATATTAACCCTATAGAAACTTTATTTTAGACTATAGATTTATCAAATTATTAAGTCCAATACTTAGATATGAAGATGAATTAAAACAAACTAGTATGATAATTTAGTATCATTTGAGTAGAGAGGTATTTTTATTTTAAGATCATACTACTAGCACACCTAGCCAAATAACAAATTAATTACGGAGTAATTTAATTGTTGCTAGAGTACCTTTCCTTTTACCTCATTTTTTAAATACACGTACCTTAATTTTCTGATAGACAGAAAGTCTTTATTGCACTTCCCTCAATAGACATAGTACTTTGTATAAAAATTTGCATCCCCTTCCCCAATCTCTCTCCTCCACCTTTTTTTTTTTCTCTCTCCTTTTATTTTCAAATCCATTGAATTTATAATTTCAAATGACTAATTAAGATAATTACGAAAATTGTAAAAATATTACTCGTAAATCTTATTTTCATTATACGAGTAATAATAATGTACATACATTCTTGGTACTCGTAGTAATCATGTTTGTAAACAATTAATACCAGTTCAAATCCCCCTTTTTTTTTTTTTTTACAAGAATACTATGGAGTAGTTCAAATCTAATCACATGTAGTAATATTTAAAATTTAAAAGCAACAAATAAAAAAGTGAAAGGGTGCGATTATACATTTTTTGTTGTTTAATTAAATGATTAAATATTTAAATTTTACAGTAACAAAAAATATTGTAAAAGGGTGTGATTATACATTTTTGGGTTTAATAAGGAAAATGTTATATAAACATTAAATTTACACTTGAAAATCGTAAAAAGTTAAGAAATCATCAAAATATAAACACTAATAACATTGATTTACGCGTGTTTTTGTCATAAATTTCTAATTTTATACAATTTTCAAGAATATATTTAATGTTTATATATAGCCCTTAGGGCTACATATAACATTACCCTTTAATTAAATGATTACGGAGAAGAAATACTTTACGAATATATTACGGAGTATTTATCTTGCCATAACATACATTTTGTTGTACATATAACATTACCCTTTAATTAAATGATTACGGAGAAGAAATACTTTACGAATATATTACGGAGTATTTATCTTGCCATAACATACATTTTGTTGTACATATAACATTACACTTTAATTAAATGATTACGGAGAAGAAATACTTTACGAATATATTACGGAGTATTTATCTTGCCATAACATACATTTTGTTGTGTTTCAATTATGTTTCATAATCGTCATCACCTTAATATTACTTCATACTTTCATAGTAATTTAATCGTAAAAATCATATATATAATTTTTATATATCTGTTAAACATACTTACATCGCATGCACAATTTTAATTTACGACAAAAGGAAGATCGAATATTAGTTACACTTAATTAAGAGTATTATATTCCCACACAACTCGATTAATAAATAATTATAATGTTCATAAACCATTTCCCCTATTTTTAGCAATCTTCTTTTTCAAAATAATTCACTACTACTAGCCAATAAACACCAATATCATGTATATAGTGATATATAGTAAGCTATATGGTACCACAATAGGGCGAATTTCAGGCTACAACTAGTTGTACAATTTTCAATTACACTTGACTTGTACGGGTGCTACAAACTTGTTTAATTAAACTTACAAATTGAGGAGAGAGAAAGAGAAGGAGATTATATAAATGCTACAATTGCTTTGAAACAAACAATTTTCTCTTCATAATTTTGACCATTCCTCTTCTTCTCCTTTCCTCTATCTTCACCCTTTTTATATTTTCCTTAACAATGGTTTCCTCTTCTTCTATTTCTTCTCCTCTATTATTAACCCTTAAGTTTTCTTCTTCATTTCATGCATGAAACTAAGCTAGTTTAAATCTAATCCCTTTTTAAACACTCTCTCAACAAAGAAATTAAACTAACCCTAAATACCTTATATTATCAAGTTTAGTTTATTTTCTTTTGTTGTCTAATTAAGATATTTATAAAAAAATGGCTTCAATGAATTGGTTAGGTTTTTCTTTATCTCCTCAAGAAATTCCTTCTCAATCTCCTAATCAAGATCATCATAATCCCTTCACAAGCACCACCGGAGAGTGTTTTGATCTCGGTACCGACTCACCGCCCGGTCATCCTTCTCTCAATCATCTTCCTCCTCCCTTTGGCATCCTTGAGGCCTTCCATAGATCAACAAATAATCAATCCCAAGGTAATTTTTATTTTATTTCTAAATCAAGTTTTTTTTTTTCAAATTTTTTTTGTTGGTCTTACATAACAAACCTACAAATTCATGCCCTAGATTAACTAGAAAATGATTTTTACCACTTTAGATGGTTTACAATGTTTATTATTCTCATTTTGCAAAACCCTAATCCAAAAAAAAGGGGATTAAATGGTGTTTTTAATTTATCCAACCTAATCTATTTTTTTTTTTTTAAAAAAAAACTAATTAAATTATTGTTTGTAATTAATTAATTTTTATTTTCTATTTTTGAAAAATGAAAAATGGGAGAAATTTAAAAAAGGAAAGTTTGTGACTTTTTGCAGATTGGAATTTGAAGGGAAACTCAGAGATAAGTATGTTAATGGGAAACCAAGAAGTTGAAGAAGAGCCAAAACTAGAGAACTTTCTAGGAAGCAGCCATTCTTTTAGAGATCATCAACAACAAAGTAATGGAGATCACTACATGTTTAACACAACACAAGAAAATAATAATAACATGGCAAACCCTAAAGACACTACTACTAGTAACAACAACAATAATAATAATAATGGACTCAATGTTTCCATGATCAAAACATGGTTGAGATCAAACCACCCTTCTCAATCAAATTTAGTCGACGGTAGTGGTGGCGGTGGTGGTGGTGGTGGGGCCGGTTTAACAAATGCGCAAACATTGTCCCTTTCGATGGGTACCGGTGGTGGGTCACACTCCGCCTTGCCGCTACTCGCGACAGGTGGAGGTGGTGGAGAAATAATGGAAAGTAGTTTGTCCGATAATAGTAGTAAACAACAACAAAGTGATGGTACGACGGGTGTATGCAATAATACGACTAGTAATACAACTACAACTACTACTACTAATGTCGAAGTTCAAAGTGGTGCACTTGTTGAATCCGTTCCTAGAAAATCTATTGATACTTTTGGACAACGTACGTCCATTTACCGTGGTGTAACAAGGTATGTATGTACAATATTCTTTTTTTTTTTTTTTTCTTTTAAGTTTATCGAAAAATAAAAATAAAATATCTATTATCTTTACTTCATTGTATAATAATATACTTGTATTTAATTATTATATGGTTTTAAAAAATTTCTTAAACTTTGCACCTTGGGTATCCAATGTACTCGATAATCGATCTTAAACTATTTGTTTTTGTACTTAATTTCTTGGTTAATTGATAATTGAGTTTTTTTTTTTTTTTTTTTCTCCCAAGGCTTTTGTTTTCGTATTTTATTTTATAAAATTATAATAGTCCAATCAAATTTATAAATTTGAAATATTGTTATACTTTTATCTTATTATAATTTATAATATATGGTTTTTCAGACATAGATGGACAGGAAGATATGAAGCTCATCTATGGGACAATAGTTGTAGAAGAGAAGGGCAAACTCGTAAAGGAAGGCAAGGTAATTATTTAAAAAATTATTAAAAAGAGTTTTAATTAATTTCTCTTCATGAAATTGATTTTCTTTTTTTTTTTTGGAAAAAAAATTTGATTTTATTTTTGTTCTGATTAATCTGAATTTGTGTATAATTAAAGAAACTAATTATATGTTTCCTTTTTGGGTGTACAACAATCGTGTGTTTGATGGTGGGCAATCTTGCGGAATGTTGCAGTTTATTTGGGTAAGTAATATATAGTGGAGAACAAAAAGTTCCTTTTTGAGCCCTTTTAATTGTTAATTATAGTACTTAGATACTCTTACAAAATTTTTATTTTTAATAAGAATAGAATCTAATAGATCTTATTTTATGTATAATTTAATTTATATACTATGGTATATAATTTAATTTTTTCTGATTTTATTCTCTCATTTTTGTGTATATATAATTTTTAGGGGGTTATGACAAAGAAGAAAAAGCGGCTAGAGCTTATGATTTGGCTGCATTAAAATACTGGGGTACCACTACCACCACCAACTTTCCTGTAAGTTTTTTCATTTTACATAATTATTATTATTATGACTCTTGATTAATTAAATTCAATTATTTCATGTTATGCAATCGCGTAGTTTATAACTTTGATATGTGTATTTAGGAATAATAGGGTTTAGACGGATACATTTTAAATGTAGATTGAGTATGGAGCAGTTTAGGGTTGTTCGGGTTGAGAGATTTTACAATTTTATCGTACTTGCAATATCAAAGTTATAAACTTAGATCGATGTACATGTATATGCATTTAAGCTTGATAATACTCCTTGATTATTTCTACTTTAGTGTCTTATTAACTTAAATGCATGGTTGTGTATACAATTAATCTACAATTAATCTACAATTAATAGTACTTTTTCATTTCAAATATGGTGTCGTTTGAGGCTAAATTTATATGTTAGAATGAAACTTTGGCAGTTGTTACATTAATTATAATATTCTAACGTGATTAATAATAGTATTGCATGAGAAATCTAAAAACACAATCAAGTAAGTATGAAGTATATATTAATTGAAGTATGTAATTGAAAGTGAAAATAAATGGAGTCATTATTATTTGCTTTATTATTATGTTTTCTACTAATTAATAAAGTTTAAATTCCACAATATCATATCCCGGTTTTTCTTAATTAATAATCTTTCATGAGACAATATTTATGCAAAAGCTTTACTCAAAGTGCAAGCATTTTCACTAATTAAGTGCACCATAATTAAGGATTTTATGTCTCTATTATCTTAAACAATTAATTATTTGATTAGGGAACATGCTCCGGTGCTAATGGTGATAGTTTTGCACTATAAACTCATTGTTAGTGGAAGCATGACTCAGGAATTTTGCATTGCATGTCCATCCTTTTTTATTTTTTTTATTTTTTTTTTTATCAATAACATTATTAGCATTTTTTTTTTTGTTATTAGCATTATTATATACTTGTAATTTGAGTACTAATTTTATTATGATTATGATTATAACTATTTTTATAATTTTCTTCAATAATTCAGATTACTGATTATGAGAAGGAAATTGAGGATATGAAGCATATGACGCGCCAAGAATATGTTGCATCTCTACGAAGGTAATGTGTTTGATTTATACTTAGTACATTTTAATCGATCAAATTTTGTTAGAGGGGATCGGAAGATCGAATTAGGTTTAATTTACATGGTTAATGGTCATTAAACATTACATAATTCTCTTATTAATACAGGAAAAGCAGTGGATTCTCTCGCGGTGCATCGATTTATCGAGGAGTAACAAGGTATTTAAATTTTCATTTTGCTATATACAAAGTATTCTTATTGTTGTTTTAACCTAAAAGTATAAGCTCCAAAAGAAATAATTAATTAAGTTTAAATAAGATCAAATAAGTTTAGATAAGGACTTAAAGTTTTCATACATTACTAATTTAGATAAATTTTGATACGATCTTTTAAGCGTAGAACTTAAATAAAGAGAATTCATATAAAAATAGCGAAGTCATATTGCATCAAGTTAGGTTACCATCATTAGAGAAAACTAATCTTCCTCAAATAATTTAAAGGAGCTTAATAGTTCAATGCCCTTTGTAATTACTATATAATATAACCTAAATGACAGTAGATAATTCAGTAAGTCACCTTATTAGTTAGTAATTATACTCTCTTTTGGAAGTTTATGACATAAACAGGTCTGACTACTTGTTTTAAGCAGGAGTAGTGTACAAGGTAAAGGCTAATAAATACACACCAAATTATTGTTTTTATGATTAAGATACAAAAGCTAATGACACCAAAACACTTTAAATGTTCACTAATAAAATTATATTATGTCAATTAAACTGATTCCTTTATTAATTTTGCAATGTATTATTAATTAATCCATTATTGGAATTGCAATTAATTAGAAACATCACTTAAAGTAGTATTAATATTTCAATTGAATGCATAATTTTTTTTTTTTTTTTAGTTCTGTCTAATTAACTATAATAAAAATAATCAAATCAAATCAAATCAAATCAGAAGCTTCTTCATCTTTAAGTTATATAAATAGATTCAATTATAATTTTCGGATTTTGACCACATTCTGCAAAATGCAATCTTAAGTTGGATGTATGCATATGAGAATGTCATACTACCCCTATATCCAAATCTTAATTAATATATTCCACAAAATAAAAAATAAATTATTTAATTGAATGACCAAATCTTTAAGTCTCATTATTTATTTAATAAAACTTTATAATATAATGATTTTGATTGTACTCTTACTACAATACGTGTGGATAGGACATAATTTATTCACTTAGTTCACATGTATTCTTTTAAGTACTTTATAATATAAAATTTATAATATTAATATAGTTTAGAATAATATGAAAATCTAATTTGACTGGAATAAAAGACCAAGTTAAAAGGATACAGTCTCATGTGCCCATGTGAACTCTGCCTGCAACTGTTGCAGGAATTTTGTAGCCTAATGTGCCTACTTTTACCACCAAACATGCACATAATTAATTAATTAATTATGTAAATTCTAATAGTAAAACCCTAACAAGTACAAAGTTATTAAATGTTAATTATAACATTAATGTATTAATTATGCTAAGTTTATGCATGTCTTGACTAATTGTTATTGTTTATTTTGGTTAGGCATCATCAGCATGGTCGTTGGCAGGCTAGGATAGGCAGGGTTGCTGGTAACAAAGACCTCTACCTAGGCACTTTCAGTAAGTAACAATTATCTTTATATTGCTTAAGCTGGTATCGCGTAAGGGATAAGACTGCATACACCCGATAAGGTTTTAAAGGGAGTTGTTGTACGTTGTGCTGTTGTGCATTAGTATAGATCATTAGATGGTAATGAAACGGGCTTAACTCGGAACATTATTGTACATTGCTCCAAAACCATTAATGCCAAGGCCATGATATGCAACATTAGCCATACTAATGGTACTATACTAGGAAAAGAGGAATGAGGAGATGCCCCTTAAGTGATGAGTGTTCGATTCCTCATATCCCCTCATTCCTGTGATACGGTGGGGGCCCTTTTTGTAGTTTACCGTTTGAAAAAAACAAATGTAAAACTAGGAAAAATTCACTGATGTATTATCAAACTACAATTGTGCTCATCATTACAGAAATGTCCTGTATATACTAAAAAAAATACCCTGCATCAAACTAGCCTTTTTGTATATTCTCTACATGTATATATACAATACTTTTCGGACTCTAAATGTTGTTACTACTTTGACGGTAATTGTCTCATAAAAAAAAAGTCGCTAGAGGGCTGTAACATATTTTGCAACATTATACTAAGGGCTTTCAACTGTTATAGGCACACAGGAGGAGGCAGCAGAAGCATATGACATAGCAGCAATAAAATTCAGGGGACTAAATGCAGTAACAAACTTTGAGATAAACAGATATGATGTGAAAGCCATACTAGACAGCACCACACTTCCCATTGGTGGGGCTGCAAAGCGGTTGAAAGATGTTGAGGAATTGACAGCTGCACCAGATAAACAGATCATAAGGGCAATTGCTGCTGTTGATGATCATGAAACTTCTCAGCTTACTAATGCTGCTTATGGTAATGGGACTCCTAACTTCCATTCGTGGCCCGGGATCGCCTTCCCTACAGCTCAAGCTCAACCATTGGCAATGCACTACCCTTATGCTGCTGCATCACAACAGCAGCAGCAGCAAAGGATGTGGTGTAAGCAAGAAGTACAGGACACTACTCATGACTACCAAGATCATCTTAATCAGCAGCTTCAGTTGAATAATGGGACTCATAATTTCTTCCAGATGCATAATTTGATGGGGTTGGAGAATCCTTCCTCTAATTTGGAGCATGCCTCAGCAGGGTCAAATCCCGGTGTTTACGGAAATGGGAATGGGAGTGACAGTGTTGGTGGTGGTGGTGGCTATGGATTGCCATTTGGGATGTCTACAGTTATAGCTCATGAAGGGAATAATGGGAATGGAAATGAGCAAAGTGGGTATGAAAATTACTACTATTACTCACACCAAGGAAATAATGGTACTAACAATGCTACTGGTGTAAGAGGGGCTGTTGGGACTTATGATCAAGGGACAGCCTGTAACAACTGGGTCCCAACCGCGATCCCAGCACTCGTTCCGAGGCCTAATAACATGGCTGCTGTTGGTGGTCATGGAGGAGGTGCAATCCCTACATTCACTGTGTGGAATGACACATAAAATCAAAAGGAAAGAAAGGGTGAAGAGTAATAAGATGGAAGGAAAGGATTAAGAAGGTTTTGGGGTGTACACAACTCATTTCCTAGGTTTGAATATTTTTACTAGTATTTATTTCTCATTCCTCCCATTTTGTTACATTTACTCCATTTAACAGAATTAACTAATTAGGAGGATCAAGTTAGATTTTTTTTTTTTCTTCTTTATTTCAGATCTATATTATAAGGAAATTGCACAGGGATCTAGCCTGGAGTTCAGTAATAGCAAAGGTTTTGAGTTTTTAGCTCACTTTTGCTATGATTTTGGGAACTTTGGGTGAATTAGATCCTCGGAAAGGTTTTTTAATTTATTTTTTCTTACTCCTTTAACAACACCATGCTTTGTAATTTTGAAATAACTAACATTATGATACAAAGAATGGGCTCTCATTTCTGTATACTTTCTGTTTTCAGCAATATTTTACTTTTAGTCTATATTTATTTCTGCTTGAACTTTTCATTATTCACATTTCCATTGTGTACATATAACAGCAAGCAGTAGTTCAGAGAATGTACTAATATGCAGTAGTTCAGAGAATTTTAGCAAACAGAAATAACAGCAAGCAGGAATTGAATCTTCCCTGTTATTCTGACAGTCTAAGACAAAGGTATAGGGAAGTTAAAATACTAGTTTCCTTAATCATGCTATAGATCCTTGAGTGAAGACATGTTATTCATATTTAATTATATTAAGACTTCTATTTCTAGCTTATATAGAGACTCTTACTTCAGGGGCTAGGCGGCTTGGCACGTACTCAGCCATTGTGGTGTACTGTTGTGCTTGTCAACCATCTCAGGTTCAGGCAACATGCCTACTTTTGTAATAAGTGTGACCATAGCATATGGCTAAGTGTTGGGTTCAATTTGGCTCAGTCATTGGAGGGGGACTTTACGTCGTGCTGACCTATGTGCCAACATGGCTCACTCCTGTCCACTTTAGGTGTGACAGTAGAGTGAATTTGCTAAAATCATAATACAGCCTATTATATAAGTTGCTAAAATCATCTTATATTTGAGCAAATTTTTGCAAGAAGCAAATGAAAAGCCAATCCTTAGGTCAACTGATCTGATAAGTACAGTTTTGTTGAGGAACTTTTCTTGAGCTGTGTTAAAAGTTATGTTAAGTTGAACCCACCAACTCTCTAACATACATGATAAACTGTCAATAAGCATCCAATTGAAGCTTTTCAAATGTAGATTATAGTCAATCATACCAAGCTTAACACGTAATATATAAGTAATCCTCATAATACACTAGTTGAGAAAAGACAGATAAACTTGTTTATAAATCTTACCAAACCATAAATACAAGTCAAGAATGAAGTGGTATAATCAAAATACCCTGTGCATAGACTAATGATGCAAGTAAACTTGCTAAAAACTTTTGAATGATAAGTAAATATGTATGTGCCATATTGGCACGTGCGCCATCTTGGACCGAGACAAAATGAGCCCATCACAAGCCCGACATGGTACGAAGGGCCAATACAATTTAGCGTTGAATTGTTATAAATAACCAAAAAGCAAAAATCTGAGTTATTGAAAGGGGACCGTCACTCCACCAATATAACATGACATGTGAGTCAGGTCGTGTATAGACCTTGTTGAAAGATTGGCACACCACGAAATTTACGTGGCCCGTTCAAGCACATAACAACCCCGCTGGCAGCCAAACACATGAGTTTGTACGACCCGCCCCATCCCCACCTCTAATAAGAATTTAAGGACATTAAGGTAGAAAAGATTGACCTGGGTCAGATTCAACAAGTCCAAATCTTAAGCATTCTCCAACTGATCCGGGTCCACGCGCCCACCCGCTCAACTAATTGGAATGAGAAGCTCTCAAGGTATCATTAGAGTAGGACCCGCCGTATAATCTCACATTCTCACCTGCAACATGATATAGCAGGATAATATTAGTTTAACATGTGTATTTGTAGTATTAAAACTAAGATCTATTGATTCAATTGTCCTAATCACATAACTACTCTACTAAATTAAATCATACAACAGCTAAATAACACATGAAACTCATTATTAACTGTTAAAAAAATGGAATTTTAGAAAGGTCTTGTTGAATTCTGAAAGTGCGTTGAATTTTCAGGAATATAAGCATAAATTTTACAGCAAAAGTTCTCAGAAAAATCCAAGAATACAGCAGATACAGAATGTTTTTCTTTTCTTCAATCAGAACCGAGTTCTGATTCCCATACTTTAAGAAATTCTCCAAATTACAGGTAAAAGTTGCTTCTTTTCATTTCTTGCAACTTTTATATTTTTGAGTTGTCATGGAAAACATTAAGAACATGATCATATTGTTATTCTTCTGTGTTATAACTGTTCTATTCAGTACTGTTTCTGCTTTGAGCTCTGATGGGCAGGCTTTGGTTTCGCTTTTAAACGAATGGGCGGTTCCGAAATCTGTTAAACATAGTTGGAATACTTCCCAACTTACACCTTGTTCATGGATAGGTGTTGAATGTGATAAAAAGAAGAATGTTATTACTCTCAACCTGTCCAATTATGGCGTTTCGGGTCGTTTAGGACCCGAAATTGGTTTGTTAGATCATTTACAGACACTTGATCTTAGTTTCAATACAATTTCTAGCTCCATCCCTGTTGAAATCTCCAACTGCAGCCTTCTTCAGCTGTTGGACCTGTCAGTAAACAATCTCACCGGCGAAATCCCAGAAAATTTTGGGAACTTGCAGAATCTGCAGGCCCTCAACTTATATCAGAATTCATTAGAGGGTCAGATTCCTGAGTCTTTGTTTCAGATCCCAAATCTGCAGTATGTTTTCCTCAGTAGTAACCGGCTTAGTGGGTCTATTCCTTCAAATGTAGGTAATGCAACTGAACTTTTGAGTTTTTGGGTTAATGATAATCAGTTGACTGGTACTATACCGCCTTCAATTGGACATTGTTTAGAACTGCAAGAGGTTTACCTTACTGATAACCTCCTGACTGGTAAGTTGCCATCGAGTTTGATTAATCTCGAAAATCTGGTTGTTTTAGATGTAAGCTCAAACAACCTGAAAGGTGCCATTCCTTCTTTGGGTTCTGGTAGCTGCAAGAATCTGCAGACTTTAATCTTGTCAGTAAACCAGTTTACTGGGGTCATTCCACATGGCCTGAGCAACTGTAGTAGCTTGACAACTTTCGCCGCCATGACAAACAAGCTGACAGGAACAATCCCATCTTCTCTAGGGCTGCTCACTCAACTGTCAATACTTTATCTAGCTGAAAACGCGTTGTCAGGGAAGATACCCTCAGAGCTTGGTAATTGCAAGTCTCTGACAGAGTTACTTCTAAATGATAATAAACTTGAGGGTGAAATTCCAAGTGAACTTGGGATGTTATCTAGTTTAAGCCGCCTTCAGTTGCATAATAATCACCTTATGGGTGAGTTTCCACTTGGTATTTGGAGGATACGGAGTCTTGAGTTGATTCTTATATACAATAACAGCTTACAGGGGGAGCTGCCTGCTGAGATTACCGAGCTCAAAAACCTCAAGAATCTTTCGATATTTGATAATCAGTTCTCTGGGATCATACCTCAGGGATTGGGGATGAATTCCAGCTTGGTCATGATTGATGTCACAAACAATAAGTTTACTGGGGAGATACCGCCCCACCTTTGTTTCAATAAACGATTGCAGGTGCTTGACATGGGCAACAATATGCTCAGTGGAAGCATACCTCCTGATGTTGGACGTTGCACTAGTCTGACAAGGTTAAGATTTGAACGAAACAACCTCACAGGGGTGCTTCCAGAGTTTGAAGAAGATCATAGCCTTTTATTCATCGACTTGAGTGGAAATAAGATTGATGGAAAAGTGCCTGTAAGCCTTGGTAACTGTCAAAGTCTCACCTGGATCAATTTCACCATGAACAACCTTTCTGGCTCTCTACCTTCAGAGCTCGGAAACTTGACTGAAATTCGTTCTGTTTATTTATCTCGCAATAATTTGGAGGGCCCTTTGCCACCAGAACTAGGCAGTTGGGGTAAGTTACTTAAGTTGGACTTGTCTTTCAATTCTTTGAATGGATCAATTCCATCAAGTCTTAGAAGTTTGACAGCCTTGTCTTACTTAGATTTGAGTGAGAATCGTCTCACTGGTGGAGTTCCTCCTTTTTTGTCTGAACTTCAAATGCTCCAAGAACTTCATCTTGGTGGAAATTTACTGGAAGGATCAATTCCTTCCTCAATAACTGCATCAGAGAATTTGATCCTGTCTTCCTTGAATCTTAGCAACAATCGTTTGACAGCTCACTTACCGACTGAACTTCAGAGATTGGCCAATTTACAGCAGATAGATTTATCTCACAACCACTTTACAGGGTCGTTGGAAGCTCTTGCTCATATGCCTAGTTTAGCTACTGTGAACATATCTTATAATCTCTTCTCTGGTCCAATTCCCTCAACTTTGTTGAAGCTGCTCAGCAAGTCGCCGTCTTCCTTTCTAGGGAATCCTGAGCTTTGCATGGACTGCAGTCACTCCAGTGGTTCTAACTGTGAAGCAAGCGGGAATATCAAAATATGTAATGCAATGCAGAATAATCACAAGAAAAGACTCCGCGGCATTCAGATAGCAATGATAGTTCTTGGTTCATCGATCTTCACAATTATTGCAGCACTTTCTCTGTTTTATGTACTTGTCAAGTGGCGAAAAGAACAGAAAAAAGATGTTGAAGCTTCAGGCAAGGGAAATTCCTCTCACTCATTTGGAAAAATAATGGAATGTACAGGAAATCTTGATGACTCGTACATCATAGGGAGAGGAGGCCATGGAATTGTCTACAAGGCAGTACTAGGCTCAGACGAAGTTTATGCTGTCAAGAAGCTTGAACTTGGTGGAGAAAGGAGAACGAGTATGAGCATGATGAGAGAAATTGAGACATTGGGGCAGATCAAGCATAGGAATTTAGTGAAACTGAAGAATTTTTGGGTAACAAAGAATTATGGCCTAATACTGTACGAGTTCATGGAAAATGGTAGTCTTGGTGATGTTCTTCACAGGAAGAGTCCACAGGCAATAATAAGGTGGGATGTTAGGTACAAGATAGCTCTTGGAACAGCCCATGGATTAGCTTACCTCCACTTTGACTGTGATCCTCCTATTCTACACCGTGACATTAAGCCTGAGAACATACTCCTCGACTCAGATATGGAGCCACACATCTCTGACTTTGGCATTGCTAAGCTTCTACATCAAACCTCCATTTCAACACAATCATATGCAGTTCCTGGGACAATTGGCTACATTGCTCCAGGTAATAATGCTATGTATTTTATGTCAAGAAAATTCCCCCTTTAATGCTATGTATTTTATGTATTAACTTTTGTCACCCAATATTTATGGTACAGAGAATGCCTATGCAACTACATGGAGCAAGGAGTCGGATGTATACAGCTACGGAGTGGTTTTGCTTGAAATGTTAACCAGAAAGAAAGCTGTGGATGCAACTTTCCCAGAGGGAATGGATTTAGTTGGATGGACAAGATCGGTGTGGCACAGCTCTGAACAGATTGATAAGGTGATCGATGTCACCCTCCTAGAAGAGTTCCTGGATTCGAAAGTCATGGAGCAAGTTTATGATGTTTTCTTCATAGCTCTAAGATGTACTGAAACGGAGCCAAGAAAAAGGCCAACCATGAGAGATGTTGTGAAGCAGTTAGAAGATGCAAATCCTATTGTAAGAATGAAAAAAGAATCCTAGCAGTTCTTTGTTAAGGTTTCACATTATTCACATCTTTCCAACCCTGTAATTTTCTAGCATCTCTGAATTGTATATAAATACATAGTGTCTATAACATACGCGTCAAATTTTATATTTCTTGTCAAACATTGACATGGTTGACAAGAAACCATTCAAACTGTTTTCTAGATTTTAGTCAAGTATATACACAGGAAAGTGTTGTAACTAGAAAGGTATTGGCTTTGATGAAGTAAAACAAGAGACAAAAAAAGGTTTTTTGAAGGTGGAAATTTCCTCAATTGAAAAGACTATAAAAACCACCCTTTTAAGAGATCTACATTTCTATACTGAATCAAAAGGGGTGTTTACAACAGACTTCACATCTGCAAGACTACGGTGCTGAAACTCGTGCATCAGTCAGGCAACCAAAGCAATAAAGATCGATTATTGCAACAGCTGACTTCCTTCCTGCCTAAGTGCCTACTGCCTAGGCAGTAGGCACTACAGCACAGCCTGCTCAGGCAAATCATCAAGACTTCAAAACCCAATCAGCAACTCTGTTTCAATAACATCCCAAGGTTTTCGCGCTTGTGTAAGTTGTGCAGTTGTGCAGTTGTGCTTCGGCACATAACCACAAGTCTCCAAGTTGCAATCAATCAACTCCCAACTTTAGTTTTCCCGTTTGTATTTTCTAAGATTCTTATGTCATCAACATTTCGGTATAAATAGAGCATGTACTCGTTCTAGTCCTTGAAAGAGTCAAGTGAAACGCCAGTCTTTAGGTCATTTAACCAATAGTCTTTTTGAGAAACAACAACATTCAATATACGATTATGCGTTGATAATTTTGGTTTTTGTGAAAAAATGATCTGCCCTTTCTCACTAAGCAGCACATTTAATAATCTAGCATACCACTAGTCCACTAGAAATATGACGCTTCAAAGAAAACATAATTTAAGGCAAAACAATACCTCCAAGATACATGACAATCTTCCACAACGCTTCCAATCAGAGCTCGTCGAATGCACAGCAAAATCAATTATAATCAGCTTAAGGCATACATGACGTTCCATACACCTGCTCATGATAATAAACCAGATTAGATAAGTCCAAAATACCAGTATTCAAAATCTTACAAAACATTAAAGTAAGATAACAAAATTAAGAAGAGTAGATTTAAGATTATAGGAAAATTTTAAGCCATGCATAAAATTCCACTCTCTATATATGGACTCTAGAATCTATTACATCCAAGGCTCCAAGTGCATGAATCCTATCGGAAATCAGTTATACCACGGGTTCGAGCCATAGCACATGCTTACATAAAAGCGTATGACAAGTAAGAAGGATGAAAACTTTTGATAAGCATGAAGGGTAACTGAACAAGAGAGGCCTGAACCAGATGACAGATTTTTCTATTTTTTTAATGTTGACGTGAAAACTCCACATCACCAACACACTTCAAACGACCGTAATCTTTTTCTAAAGATGTTGTATGACTTTTGATTAACGAATTGATTTTAGTTCAAAAAAAAAAAGCCCGTGGTTTCATTAGAGTGAGACCCACCTGCAACTTGATATAGTAATAAGCAGTACTACTTTGAACAGGAAAGATTAGATGTCCTAATCTTATCCCAGCTCATCACACTTCATCCCACCAACTAAACAAAATGCTTTAAATATTGTAAACGACTAAAAAATACACATGAAACTCATTGACCCATATAAAAATGAAGGAATAAAAATAAAACATTGAATTTGCAAAAAGTCCTTTCTGTTGAATTTCTGTAATATAAGCATTCATTGAGCAGCAAAGTTCCCAATAACAAGAAGACAGCAGACACAGAATGTCATAGATTTTAATCTAATTCCAGGTTAGATTCTTATTCTTTAACTTCTCTTCCAAACTTGAAACTTCTTATATTTTTACTTTTCATGGCAAAAATAAGGAGCTTCATCATCTTGTTATTCTTCTGTATTATCACTGTATTATTCAGTACTTTATCTGCTTTGAGCTCTGATGGGCAAGCTTTAGTATCGCTTTTAAGCAAATGGGAAGTTCCGAAATCTGTTAAAAGTAGCTGGAATTCTTCCCAGCTTACCCCTTGTTCTTGGATAGGTGTTGTATGTGATGAAAACCAGAATGTATCTACTCTTAACTTAACCAATTATGGCATTTCTGGTCCTTTGGGGCCTGAAATTGGCAGATTAAGTCATTTAGATACACTTGATCTTAGTTTTAACGCGATTTCTGGTTTTATTCCTGTTGAGATCACCAACTGTAGCCTTCTTTGGCAGATGGACCTATCAGTAAACAATCTCACTGGTAAAATCCCAGAAAATTTGGGAAACTTGCAGAATCTGCAGGGCCTCGGCTTTTATGAGAATTCATTAGAGGGTCAGATTCCTGAGTCCTTGTTTCAGATCCCAAATCTTCAACTTATTCTCCTCAATAATAACCGCCTTAGTGGGTCTATCCCTTCAAATATAGGAAATGCAACTGAGCTTTTGAGTTTTTGGGTCAACAATAACCAATTGACTGGTAGTATACCGCCTTCTATTGGAAATTGTTCAGCCCTCCAAGAAGTTTATCTGTTTAACAACCTTCTGACTGGTGTGTTGCCATCGAGTCTGATTAATCTTGAAAGTTTGGTTGAATTAGATGTAAGCACAAACAACCTGAAAGGCTCCATTCCTTCTTTAGCTTCTGGTAGTTGCAAGAATTTAACAAAACTAGCCTTGTCAGTAAACCAATTTGATGGGGTTATTCCACAAGGCCTTGCCAACTGTAGTAGGATATCAGAATTCTCTGCCAGGACTAACAAACTAATAGGTACAATTCCATCTTCTATTGGCCTACTCACTGAACTGTCAATTCTTTACCTATCTGAAAACTCACTGTCAGGGAAGATACCGTCAGAGCTTGGAAATTGTAAGCTTCTGTCGGAGTTGCAGCTAAATGATAACAAATTTGAGGGTGAAATACCGAGTGAACTTGGGATGTTAACTAATTTAAGACACCTTCAGTTATATAATAATCGTCTAACAGGTGAGTTTCCACTAGATATTTGGAAGATTCAGAGTCTTGAGCTTGTTCTAATTTATAGTAACAACTTATCAGGGGAGTTGCCTGTTGAAATAACTGAGCTCAAAAACCTCAAAAATCTTACTTTATTTGACAATCAGTTCTCTGGAATCATACCTCGTGGCTTGGGGATTAATAGCAGCAGCTTGGTGATAATTGATATCACAAACAATAAGTTTACTGGGGAAATTCCGCCCAACCTTTGCTTCAATAACAAGCTGCAACTTCTGCTGATGGGCTACAATATGCTGAGTGGAAGCATACCTCCTTATGTAGGAAGCTGCACTAGTTTGACAAGGTTGAGGTTTGAACATAATAACCTCACAGGAACGATTCCAGAGTTTAAACAAAATCATAGCCTAACCTTTATTGACTTGAGTGAAAATAAGATTCATGGAAAAGTTCCTTCAAGCCTAGGTAGCTGTCACAATCTCACCTGGATCAATTTCACCAGGAATGATCTTTCTGGCTCTCTGCCTCCAGAGCTCGGAAATTTGACTGAAATTCAAGCTGTTTTTTTATCTCATAATAATTTGAAAGGCCCTTTGCCATCTGAACTTAGCAATTGGAGTAAATTGCTCAAGTTAGATCTGTCTTTCAATTCTTTAAACGGATCAATCCCAGAAAGCCTTAGAAGCATGACAGCCTTATCAACATTAGATTTGGGGGAGAATCGTCTGACAGGAGGAGTTCCACCATTTTTGTTTGAGCTTCAAATGCTCCAAGAACTTCATCTTGGTGGAAATTTATTGAAAGGATCAATGCCTTCCTCAGTCACTGCATCGAAGAACTTAATCCTCACTTCCTTAAATCTTAGTGACAATCAGTTCACAGGTCACTTGCCCCCTGACCTGCAGAGCTTGACCAGTCTACAGTGGATAGATGTATCTCACAATCATTTAACAGGGTCCTTGGATGTTCTTGGTTCTATGCGTAGTTTAGACACTGTAAACATCTCATATAATCTCTTTTCTGGTCCGATTCCCCCATCTTTGTTAAAGAAGCTGCCAACAGCCTTTCTTGGAAATCCTGATCTTTGTGTAGACTGCAGTCACTCCGGTGGCTCCACTTGTAATGGAAGCAAGAATATCAGAATTTGTGATTCTAAACAGAACAATGACAAGGAAAGACTTCACAATGTTAAGATTGCAATGATAGCACTTGGATCGTCACTCTTTACAGTACTTGCTGCACTTTCTATATGCTATGCACTTGTCAAGAGGAAAAAACAACTGCAAAAAGATGCCAAAGCTTCAAGCAAGGAAAATTCTGCTTACACAATCAGTAAAATACTGGAATCTACAGAAAATCTTGGTGAACAGTATATAATAGGGAGAGGAGCCCATGGAACTGTTTACAAGGCTGTGCTCGGCTCAGATGAAGTTGTTGCTGTCAAGAAGATTGAATTTGGGGGAGAAAGAGGCGCAAGTATGAGCTTGGTGAGGGAAATTGAGACACTAGCACATATCAAGCACAGGAATTTAGTAAAATTGAAGAAAGTTTGGTTGATGGAGAATTATGGTCTAATGCTGTATGATTTCATGGAAAATGGTAGCCTTGGTGATGCTCTTCATAGGACAAGCCCTCTGTCAGTTATCAAGTGGGATGTGCGCCACAATATAGCTCTTGGAACAGCACATGGATTAGCATACCTCCACTTCGACTGTGATCCTCCTATTCTACACCGTGACATCAAGCCTGAGAACATACTCCTCGACTTTGAAATGGAGCCTCGCATCTCTGACTTTGGCATTGCTAAGCTTTTAGATCAATCTTCCATTTCAACACAATCATTGGCACTTCCTGGGACAATAGGCTACATTGCACCAGGTAATACTTTTGAGTTTTTGATTTTTTTTTTTTTTTTTTCTAATCTTTTATGGTGAAAATCCAAAGCTTAGAGAACTTAATTTAACTTATTTCATGTACAGAAAATGCATATGCAACAACAAGGAGTAAGGAGTCAGATGTGTACAGCTATGGAGTGGTTTTGCTTGAAATCTTAACCAGAAAGAAAGCAGTAGATGCATCTCTTCCTGAGGGAATGGATTTAGTTGGATGGGCGAGGTCAAAATGGCAGTATTCTGCACAGATTGATAAGGTGATCGATTCCACCCTTCTAGAGGAGTTTCAGGATTCCAAGGTCAAGGAGCAAATTTACGATGTATTTTCCATAGCCTTGAGATGCACTGAAAGGGAACCGAGAAAAAGGCCAACTATGAGAGATATTGTGAATCAGTTAGAAGATGCAAGAAGTAGGAACAAGTCCTAGAATTTCTTAAGCTGTCATATTCATCCAGCTCTGTGTGCTATCCTACCGCCTCTGTATGTACCAATGTAAACATACATTGCAGTTATTTTGCGTCAATTATACATATTTATACGGAGTACTAGAGTCTGTTTGGTACATGGTCATGTGACTTGACTAAAGCATATGTGTGTTCCTATTGAGTATTGACCTATTTGATTCTAAAACTAGCAAATGAGATCATCAATCCTAATTGGACATTTAAAAAAAAATGAAAAGGAAGAAGATTGGTAAACACACCCGACAACTGAGAGGTACTGAGAACTTGAATTAAACGATGCTAGTTTGTGCACCAAAACAGCAAAGCTCGATCACTCCACCAGAAGGACTAAAATTCTATCAATGAACTGAAAAAAATGGTTACTCATTAGTCATTTTGACATTCAACTACACAAAACTTAGCTAGGGGATAAGTATCAGTTAATATAGTTTATTACAAGCTCTAAAAAGTACGGTCATACAATTACAAGAACACAAGAATATGTATGTCAGTCTTACGTGCATCAAATAGGGGAAGAGGGACCTCGGCCTCTTCCCCTCTCCTCCATGGAGTGAAGGACAAGTCACAACCACAACATCACAAGTCACAAGTCACAACCACAACACTGGTGGTAAGAATGTAAGATCCCAGGGTAAGTGATGTGAATTCGAATTTCATGAGTCACAACCACAAATACCGGTGTAAGATCTATGGCTAACAACTGAGCTACCCTTATTCGTGATCAGCCTACAAACGCTATTAACTTTATTTATTGAAAATAAATCAGAAAGAAATTAACATGTCAATATGTTTCAACAGTCATTGAAAATCCATCTGTGGATTGAACCTACTTTGAATATAAGTGTATACTTTAACGCCAAACAAATTAATCTAGTTATCAAATCCAATTAGTTTTCCCTGTAATGCATAGAATCAGTCGCAGTGTCATACAAGCTCAGTCACTGTTACAGTTCCCCAATGCAGAAATCTTCTATTATGTCAAATACTCGTGTACCATGCTGTGGCTTCTGTTCCGGTTCTCCAATGCAGAAATCTTCTATTATGTCAAATACTCGTGTACCATGCTGTGGCTTCTGTTCGGTTCTCCAATGCAGAAATCTTCTATTATGTCAAATACTCGCGTACCATGCTGTGGCCTGCCAAGCAAACATGCACGCGTATGAATGTCAAAGTGCCAGAAAAAAAAAAAAAGTGCAGTAACAGACTAACAGCTATATTAAAACCAGCTAAATGTTCACAAAACACAGTTGCCAAAAGCATCAATTAACAACAAATAACAAAATATGAAATCATAAATACACCTGATTTATGGAACTTCAGAAAGTCCACATGACGAGGATCCGTTCATATATTAGTTATTTTTCCTTGATTGATCTTGATCCTTGTTCCTAGCCATGTTATACTACTACCTCCATTTCTTTTTATTTGCAACGATTTAACATAAAGTGTGAGTAGAAAATGAAAATGTCTACAACGCAACAAGCATTTCCATTAGACCATTAGCATAAAGGTGTCAAAGCAAGGCCAAACTAGTCAAGTACACCAGAAATAAGCAGATTACTTCTGAACAGAGAGCACAGAGCAGTCCATACATGATCACACCATATTGGCATTGGAACCTTAAGTAAGGTACATTAAGACTAATTGTTACTTATTCTCATCAATCACATATATACTGTAAAAAATTCACCTTGATATAACCTAATACTACCAAAATTGTTGACAATTTACATAAATTCATAACCAAATAACAAATTCAAACACAAATTCATAAATACAAATACTAGCAATTAATATATAAATTATACTGTTGTTTCTCCTTACATTGAAAACAAACAAACAAACCCATCATTTGTAATCAAAATTAGGCATAGGAGTAGGCGTATCAAAGCTCTCCAACACCGATTCGCCCCTGCTTCCACCACTACTCGAACCACTCCCCTCCTTCTTCCCTTCACCACCAAACCACCCACCAAAAAACCCACCACTTTGACTCCCCTGCTCAGACCCACCACCAGAACCCGCACCCGTTTGAGCATACCCATAGTACGGGGCCCCACCAGCACCAGCACCACCCATTGTCATGTCCGGCTCATCATACATACCCTGAGGCGGCGGCGACATAATCCGATTAACCATGATCCCAGCACCTTCAATCAAAGCAAGAAGAACCCCACCAAAAGCGGCAGAACGAGCAGATGATTTGAGACCCTGACGCATCTGAAGGAACCCACCAGTGGCAGCTCCGGCGAAGATTGAATTCCAGGGATCTTCCTTCTGACGAACATACACCATACCACAGTCGAAAATCGAGAATAAACCACCCCAAACGGCGAACCCACCACCAGTTCGAGGTGCGCTCATTCGGACCGTGTTGACCCCACCAAGAAAGCGCTCACCTTTAGGGGAATTGTAGGCTCCCTTTATGAAATGGAACACCGAACCTCCGACGGCTCCCATGGCGAACGCGCCGCCTAAGTCGTCCAGGATTCGGTCCGGACATGGTTCTCGAGATGTTTCTGGTGTTCCCATGGCGCCTGGAGCTGGAGGAGAGAGAAATTTGAGAGAGAAATAGAGGGGAGAACAAGGGTTTATGTTTGAGCAAGGGTTTATGGTTTTAATTAATCCATTTATAAAAAAAATAATAATTAAACAAATTGGTTACTCGGTACTAGACCTGATCAATGGGCGGGCCGGGCCGAGGCATAAAAAATCAGCCCATTCTCGGGCTGGACCGGGTCGGGCCTAACTTTGGGCCAAAATTTTCATGCTCAAACCCGCCCAAAATGGACGGGCCGTCGGGCTTTTCAAGCCAGGCCAAAAAAATGAACTAAAATAGTTTAAAAATGTATTCCCAAGCCCGTCTAAAAAAATAAAAAATTCGGGCCGGGCCGGAAAATGCTGCCCAAAACCCGCCCAAAATCGGGTCGGGCTTGTTTTGATCAGCTCTACGTCCGTACAAATATTGCATGTACTTCGGGCAACAGGCTTAACTTCAGTTTAATTCAGTTTAGCTCTAATCAGTTCAGTTGAGTTAAGTTCAGTTCAGTTTAATTCCTAATTTCCTTCTCTCCTAAAATATTCAGTTCAGCTTATTTCAATTCAGTTTAGGTTTAGTTCGGCTTCAATCAGTTTAGTTCAGTTCAGCTCAGTAAATAAGAACAGGCCCTATGTATATATAAATTAAGGTTTATGCTCGGGGTTAGGCGAGTTTGTAGGGTTGAAACAAAGCTTTACATTTATACAAGTTGTAGAACGAGTTAAACAAGCACGATAAATTGACAATATAACAATGACAATGACAACAAATAGCACGCCAACGCAAGTGAATGAATACCCAAAATTTCAATTCACTAAATTCATGCTGATAACGATACTCAATGACAACTTTTTATAGTGCTTATAAACTTCTCTCTCACTTTTTAAATACTTGTAATTGATACAACAAATTTAACACACATGCATATGTATTAAAACCGAAAGGAAAGTTCTAATCACTTGAGTTATCTCTCACTCGCTATATACGATGATACTGTGATATTGCAAATTTTTGTGGATTGAAAAAGATACTCATATAGACCCATATCATTACATGGATATTTTCGGACGTTAATCACAATACAATAATCTTTTTTAAAGACTTCAAGACTAGGTGAGTAACATTAAACCCTCCTCGACTTGGTCAATTTTATTTTTTTAAAAAAAATAAAATGAAGTACTTTTACATTCACTTGTACGAGTATTTATTTATTTATTTTCATATATCATACGAGGCTATCTCCATTAATCAGCCTAAAATAGCATTAGCTACTTTACCAAAAAATTATACTACCCATTTATCACTTGATATGCATAAATTGTATACCAACCATACCGACTTGTATTTCCTCCTAGCATTTTTCTATAGGATGCCCACCCAGTTCATTTCAACTCCATCTAGATTTGTATCACACACCTAGCTTATGGTGGGATCCAACAACAGTTATTGCATACTATGACCCTCAAACGAAGTCCTTCTAACAAGAGTTTTTGCATACGGTATTTCCTCGTAGCATACTTCCCATAAATACTTCAAAATTGAACAAGAAAAAAAAAATGGCGGGTTAATGAGATTGAATACAAAAATAAGAAAAATACAAGAAAAAAAAAACCCCACTCTCTTCACATCCTCACTCACTCTCACTCTACTTTCTCTCTCCTTTACAGAGATCTGAGAAGAAATTCAACGAAAATCTTTGAATTTTTGTTGAAAATGGAGTCGAATTCTTCAACAACTGCACCAAATACTCCTCGTTGGAATTCTGATAGACCTTTTCTTACTGGTCGATTTCATCAGGTTTGCCCTAATTTCTCTAATTTGCTCAATTTCTTCAATTTTGATTTTAATTGCTTAATTTTTGGTTGCATATTGTTATTAATTTTTGTTTTGAAATAACCTAGGAAATTAAGGAATCATTAACCAAGGGTTTCTCCATGGATTCCTTCAGGTACTACTCAATTTTTTAATTATAAGTTTTCGGTGATTTCTCTAGTTTCGGAATCAATTATCTGAGAAATTTATGCCATTTGATTTAGTTTTTGTTTGAGTAATTTATATTTTTTAGTATTATGTATGATTTTTATGCAGTCCTGGAGTGGAAAAAGCCATTGGATGTTACCATGCTTCTGTTCAGGTATTATAGTTTTCGCTGTCGTCTCTTTGTTTACATCGATTTATCGTCGAAAAGCGATGTTTTTTGTTGATCAATGCAATGTTAAAGACCGTAGTAATCAATTACCTTTGGTTAAATTTAGGATTTGTGTGATTTTGAAAAGATTAGGACTATTTTGATGTCAATCTGATATAGTTGGTAGATTTCGAGGTGATGCAAACTTTGGTACTTAGTTTTAAATTTGTTAAGGGTGAATATTAATTAGAAATTTGTTGATTACATTATTTGCTTTGGTGTAGGAACTCATTGTTATCGATGATCTCCTTTCTGCTTTGGTTGGAATTGAAGGACGCTACACTTCGATTAGAAGAGCCCACGGAAAGGAGGATAAACTTACCTTCCAGGTTGATGCATCGATGGATTTAGCTCTTCAGGTGAGAGTTTGTTACTCCCTGCAAATCTTATTTATTCTTATATGGAGTAATGTATTACTATTGGTAAGTTCAGATTTCAGATGATTTGTAGAACGCTGATCATGATCATTGTTTGACTACTTCAAGAATTGCTTGTATGTTTAGCACTTAAACAGCTCACTGAAAATGTTGCAGGAGTTAGCAAAACGCATATTTCCATTATGTGAGAGTTATTTATTGATCGATCAGTTTGTTGAGTCAAGATCACAGTTCAAGAAGGGACTGGTTAATCATGCCTTTGCAGCTGCAGTTAGAGCACTTCTTCTGGTATGTTTTATGGCCTTCTGCTTTTATTCTGCTGCCACTTGCACCTCCCCCAAAAGAGGAATTTTAAATGTGTTAGTGCAGTTTCTTCTGTCTGTATGTTTTTTGAAAGAGCTTTTGATTCTAGGTATTCAAGAAAGGGAAAGGGTTTTAAGAGACTTCATTCCCTTATCGGTTATGACGTGTTTGTTTCACCTCTCTTTTTCC
The DNA here is from genome assembly GCF_948465745.1 of Chenopodium album. Taxonomy (NCBI): domain Eukaryota; kingdom Viridiplantae; phylum Streptophyta; class Magnoliopsida; order Caryophyllales; family Amaranthaceae; genus Chenopodium; species Chenopodium album. Next base: position 3,220,677 of record NC_137837.1, on the reverse strand, counting down.
CCCATTCCCTTCCATTAGCTTCCTTCATTAGATTATACCAAATTCTTTGTATCCTGATGACCTTCACACAATCACATCATTGGGGTGTTAGAAGCTACCCCAAGATTATGACTTTATGAGGATAATGTGGCTCTTATTTGCAGACTCTTTTTGTGTATATTATAACTATGCATTAGAAGCTGAAAGTCTTTCCATGTTCATGTTTAAACTGTTAAATGGCTGACATTTAGCTTCCAATAAACTGTTGATCAGGATTATCAGGCTATGGTAGCTCAGCTTGAACACCAATTTCGCTTAGGAAGACTTTCTCTGCAAGGATTGTGGTTTTACTGTCAGGTCTGAGCCTTCTATAATTTGAGCTTTGCAGCTTTTCTTATAATGGATTTTCGGTGAAGGAAGTTAAAGAATGTTCTCTAAATGACCCTCCTATATATCTACTTGTAGCCAATGATGGGATCGATGAAAGCTTTATCTTCTGTGATCCAGAAAGCTTTGTCAAATGACTGTGCTGGTGTAGATGTTCTTAACCTATTGCAAAGTCAGGTGAGGGTTTAAGCTATGCACCAAATTCAAGAGGGATCGTGAAGTACTATTAGATCTTTCTCCTGTGTTTAATTTTGATCTTTCACTTCCTTTAACCAGTTAGATGGAAACCATTATCTTCTTGGTTCATATTGTTACTCTCCAATTGCAGGCTAAAGCTATGGCTGGTGATCATGTTGTAAGATCACTTTTAGAAAAAATGTCAGATTGTGCTAGTTCTGCATATCTCGAGATGCTAGAAAGGTAAGCCTTTAGTATTTAGTATAATCATCATGCTCTGTATCTCCCCTATTTTGTAGGATTGAGAAAACATCAGGACTCATGTGTGTCAGTGTGTCACAGTGGCATTATTTTTTGTTTATTTGGAATTTGGTAGTTGGTATTATCTACTTCTCCCCTTTCTCATGTTGTATGTCTCTCATCAAAAATCTATTGTAGGTGGGTTTATGAAGGGGTAATTGATGATCCATATGGCGAGTTCTTCATCGCAGAAAACAGATCTCTGCAAAAGGTATGCTCGTCATAGAGTGCGAGCAATGAAATTTCTTTTTTTAGAATACTCATATTTTTCACTCTTTATTTCAGGAAAGTCTCACATTGGATTATGATGCAAAGTATTGGCGACAACGGTATAGCCTCAAGACCAGCATTCCTAGCTTCCTTGCTGATGTTGCTGGGACAATTCTGACAACAGGGAAATATTTGAATGTCATGAGGGAATGTGGCCATAATGTTCAGGTTTTGCTTTGTTATCATATCTACATGCATGGCTATTATTATTTTTCATTTTTTGTTCGCTGGGTGCTAGAAGTGTTTAATATTTCAGTAGACTGCCTTTGACAAACATGATTTTGTAGGTACGAGTGTCAGAAAATTCTAAATTGCAGAATTTTGGTTCAAACCATCACTATCTTGAATGTATAAAAACCGCATATGATTTTTCCAGTGGCGAGCTGTTAAATCTAATCCGCGAGAAGGTGCATTTCTGTCACTTCGATCATTTACCCCACCTGCCCTGTTCTCTTTCATGCTTGTTTGTGTGTGGGAAGGCTGGAAGGTGTATCACCTTTGCATGTGTTATATGGAATTTCTAGTTCCTTAGATTTTTTTTTTTTTTTTTCTATCTCTCTGCGTGCAGTATGATCTGATGGGAAAGCTGCTATCTATTAAGCATTATCTTCTTCTGGATCAGGTATGTTTACATTTATTATGCATTTGAATAGTTGATATGAAATTTGTGCGAATTGGTTTCCTAATTGTTTGCTTACTTCTGCCTTCTTAATTTCTTATACAGTCTCACTGCACTGTGCTATTTCTCTTTTCTGTATAGGTAGCTGTAAGTTTGATAGCAATGCATGATGTGCTGTGTCTAACTCAGGGCTGTGTCCCAGTGTGTAAGACATCTCATATTGAGGATCAACCAAATTTTCCCTTCTCCGCTAAGACACACTATTATATATTGTTTCAGGAGTAGCTATTTTGTAGACATTAAACTCTACATTATGTAGGAGCAATCCATATGTTTGCATGTATTAAATGTTTTAGAACATCAATAACAAGAACCCGTTAATTTCCATAATTCCATGTCATTATTCTGGAGAGAGGGGGCAGGGTGTTCTTCTCCCTTAAGATGTCTGTTTCCTTTCCCTGGTGATTTAACTTTTAAGGAGACTCGTGGTTAGACCTTTAATTGAACATCAATTATTCTACAGTTTCTTAATTTTGAGCCACCAATTTGGTGAAGATTTGATTTAATTCAAGGATAAAATTATGCAACCATATGTTGCTTTCAGCTTAGTTTGAAACGGTCTTTCCTGTACGCGTTGTTAAACTATTTTTTCCAGATTTTTAAGATTATGTTTTGATGAAATTGCTTAATCACTGCAGGGAGATTTTCTTGTCCACTTCATGGACATAGCTAGAGATGAACTGACCAAAAAGACAGAGGAGATCTCAGTAGAGAAACTGCAGGTCTCTTGACTTTATATTCTTCATCAGTTCTTTCTGCATTTGTTCTGCCTGGTCGTGTACTTTTCTTTTTCTCTCCCATTGATATTCTTTGCTCACAGATTCTTGTATGTTGAGGGACTAACGTATGATTTTGGAATTACCTTGTCATCTTATAGTCTCTCTTGGACCTTGCTTTGCGATCCACAGCAGCTGCAGCAGATCCGTGTCATGAAGATTTGACGTGTTGTGTTGTAAGCTACTATAACCCTTTTTTTCCCGTGCATGAACAAACTTCTTCAGGAGTGCTATTTGGTAACCTGACTTTCTTGTTGGTATTGACACCTTTCAGGAAAGATCTACTTTGCTGAAAAGATTAAGCATGCTGAAAGATCTCGAAATTAGTAAAACAATATCTGATAATGATCTTGAGGAAACAACAAGCATCACTGGCCTGGAGACATTTTCCTTGAGTTACAAGGTAAGGTACTAGTAAATATAGATTGTAATTCTTGATCAGTCTTCTTGTTTAAATATTCCCTTCTGTGTAATATTGTGTCTGAACTAGATAAGTTTGAGATGCATTTTTTTCCACATGTTTGATCTGATGTATTGGGAGGGTGAACTCAGAGTACCATAGACCTCTTGTGTTATCTACTCATGTCACTACTCTGCTTGATGCCTTGATGTTGAAAGGTCTAAAAAGCTTTGTGCCACTATTACATGTAATTTTTTTGTCTGCGACTTCATGAGAAGTTTGTTGGGTATGATTAGGCTTTGTAACCAATAAAGCTCAGGATTACTTCACGATGTGACAATTTCATTGAGAATTATGGAGAGAGAGGTATCACTATTCCTCATGTCCCAACTATTAACCTACAAACAATATTATTGCTCCGGTAACCCTTAATCTTTACTATGAATTACACCACCTAACACCCAGCAACAAAGATGGAAAAATAGAAGCCTCTAGCAGTCTAGCTCCCTAATAAACATATTAGGTTGTCAACTTATCACTACATACAGCCTACGATAAACCATGTGATTGTCCCCTAAACTTTTTGTAGTTTATACATGAAACTGCACCACCTGACATTTCCTTATCAAATTAAGGGAACTCAAAAGCGAGTTCTCTATCTGCCAAAGTCCCAAGCAACCTAATTGGTTACAAGTATTGGAAAGTTTATTGAGAAGATTGATTAACTACTGCTTGTCTCCTAATGAGACACCTAAGGTAGTTTAGGATGCATTTTTATGTAATGAACTTGCATAAAACTGTTATTCAAGGTTACACCTCAGAAATCTATGAAGATTTGAGGTTTTTAAGAAATTTGAAGGGAAGCCTCCTTAGGTGCCAATAAATTTTTACCATCTCTCCAATGGCCAATATCAAACTTTTATTGATCCTATTTTAATTCTTTTCTGTAACCGTCGCTGAGTGCCACAACTTTGTTGTGCAAGTTCGTGACTTACAGTTTTTAGAAAAATGATGTGAAATTACTGCCTATGTCTTTGAGACATGTACCCCACACCAGTGTTGGATCTCCTCTCTTTCCAAATCCCTGTCTGCTACTCTGCTCTATCTGTCCCCTCTATATCCTTTGGTATTCTTTCTTGTATTTCTCTATGTTTCATCTATATGCAAATTACAAAGTATATAGTTATAAAATAATCTTTATTATTTCTGATTGTCTATGCAAATAAAGTCTGAATAATAAAACAGAATAGGTATAATCCCAAGAAATAAAGAATAGTTTTTGACAGTTATTTTTATCATTCAACTTTGCTGATCTTTATATAAAGATAAAAGCCCCATGTATTAGACAGTCAGACTGTTTTTTTTTTTAATTATTTTATTTTTATTTTTATTTTTATTTTTATCTTTTGTGGAACATGATTTGATTTTTGTACAATTTTTTCTTTCTTTTCTTTGTATTGTTAACATATATATGGGATCAACTAACTCATACAATCCTGAAAATGTATTAATTATATATTCTGAAGGTTTGTCTAAATTATCCAATGATCACTGTCTTTTACTTTGATTTACTAATAGCTCCTGTTATTTATACCCCCGATTAACATTGTCAAGACTCCAGACTTCCATTTGATGTCTATGGAACTAGATATGGCATGGTATATATCTGATGTTTTGCCTCACATTTTGTGCTCAGGTACAGTGGCCAATGTCTCTTGTTATATCAAGAAAAGCCTTGACCAAGTATCAATTGATTTTTCGATTTCTGTTTCACTGTAAACACGTCAGCCGCCAGCTTTGTGGAGCCTGGCAAGTGCATCAAGTATGCTGTTGTAGTCTTTTCTATGCTTTCATGCTTGACATGTTGATGATGCTGTTTTCTGTTTGTTCATACTTTTTAGTAAAGATTGGGATTCATGTTGCAGGGAGTTCGTTCTGCTAATTTAAAGGGAACTGCTATATCTCGTTCTTCTCTTCTTTGTAGAAGCATGCTGAAGTTTATCAATAGCCTTTTACATTACCTAACTTTTGAGGTAAAACACTTGAGTTTTATGTGCTTGATTTCTATGGAGTATTACATTGTCTATTTTTTGTTGTTGTTGTTTTGTGGAATATTCTGCATCACATTTGAGCATACTGTACGTCATATTTATTACTCCTTTTGCTTTTTGCTCTTTTGTTTCATCCAAAAAATGTTTATGATTTTTAGCTTGTAGATAGACTTTTGCATAGCTTAATTCTTCTTGATAATATCAATCAGGTCCTTGAACCCAATTGGCATGTGATGAATAATAGGCTGCACTCAGCAAAGAGCATAGATGAGGTATGATTTTTTAATAATTTTCTCGTTAATGCTCATCAATGGCTACTAGCATCACAATCCCATTTTAGGAATTAATTGGTTAAGCTTGAGGTTTATTTGTAAAGGTAGGAATCATTCAAGCATCCAGAATGTGGCCATTAATTTTTCCTTAAAAATAAAAAATTATAACCAACCTTCATACAAGTTAACCAGGAGCAAAGGTAGATGAGTATTTTTGAATGAAAAGATAAATTATGAAAGCTTAAAATGATCAATACTGGAACAGGTAAAGGCTGAACTTACAAATAAAAAAATAAAAAATAAAAAAAATCAACTTTCTCAAGTGGTCGCTAAATTGTCAGTTTTTGAAATGGAAAATGAATCTATTGAGGATATTATAAACTTCTTTCTTAAAATTTTTTTTTTAAAAAAAAAAAGAAAAAAAGAAAAATATGAAGCAATTTTTTTTAAGGGAGATGGGGAGAGGAAAATAGTTGAGAACAAGCTTGTTTTATTACATTTTCTCAATTCTCACTTGGTTTGCTGATTTTGATAAATAGGTTATCCAGTATCATGACTTATTTCTTGAGAAGTGTCTCAGAGAATGTATGCTGCTACTGCCAGAACTTCTTAAGGTTAACTGCAATCTTCTATTAAAGTTCTTGGACACGATCCTTTCACTTGAAAAAACATCCATAAATGCATTTGCTTGAAGTATATATTAGATGCAACTTCTATATTGTTGACATATTCTGATTGTTACAACTGGCTTGGAAAATGCAGAAGATGGAGAAATTAAAACTTATTTGTCTTCAGTACGCCGCTGCTACTCAATGGTTGATATCTTCCTCCATTGAAATTGCTGAGCCACAATCAAAAGAATCGAAGTGTAGGACTTCATCCAAGTCGTTAAAGTTCATAAAAAATGCATCAGTTACAGATTCTATACAGTAAGTCAGTTAGTTACATGTCCCACAGCTTCTCATGTCTGTTCTCCCAAGTCCAACTCACTCATCGTATAAATGGTTGCAGGAAATTCGAAAGAGAATTTAATGCTGAACTCCATAGCCTTGGGCCAATCTTGAGTAGCCGTTCACAAGCAGAACCATTTTTGACGCATTTAGCACAGTGGATTCTTGGAGTTGGAAATGAATAGTACTTCGTATAAAAGAAAAGCAGGGTGTGTATGAGTATAGCCGTTCATACTTGCACATGTTCTTTGTGTGACTCACATTTCTGTATTTGGTTGAAAATAGTTATATCGAGTAGAATTTGTACTAAGATTCATGGTGATGCAAATGTAAAATTTTGTGTAAAGATTCACTTTGTGCAGCTCTGAGTCAATTACAAAATTAACTTGGTTCTTGTTTGATAATTTTAAAACGTCCTCAATGGTAATGTATGATGTATAAAAAAACAACAGTGAGTTTTTTCTAATCAGTATACCCGAAAAAAAAAAGGGAATGTACTCTGGTAAAAAGACTAACATCTAATAATTAAAAGTTTAATTATATACGAAGTATCAAGCATGATATTTTGTACACATTATATATATACATAAATTTAGAATGTTGAGAATGACTAATCTACATCATTAAGGCACACTGGCACAATAACATAATTGTTGATAGAATGAAAAACTTTATTGACAATGACTCAATGAGGATCGTCAAACCGGTTTGTTACAAGTACAATTTTTTCACTATTGTACAACTATTTTTCTTTTTCTTTTTTTTTTTTCCACTACTACAATCTGGCTGAAAGGCTCAGGCCATTGAACAAATTAAGGACAACTAGATAATACAAGTTTTTCCATTGAATTCTGGTCAGGATCCAAACGCAGAGACACAGCAGATGGGAACTATATACAGCTGAAATTATGACACGATACAAACATTGTACCTCCCCAAACCATTATCACCGTCTGTTATTTCTGTCTGTATGAACTCAGGTTACCACCTCATATGCATAGGAGGTCAGAAACAAGTGAATTGCAATGAGATCATTAGGCATCAATTATTGACATCTGATGCCTTGGCCACCATCGATGAGTTTTTGGCCTCGACATTTTGTCTTCGCCTTCAGGTGAATCCAAGTATAGGAGGCTGTTCACCTTCTATTATGACACATCTGACAAATGGTAGCGGATCTAACATTAGCAAATGTACAATGTTCACATGACCAGTGGCTTGAATCATCAATATTCCTACTGGAACTACCAGATTTTGCAGAGGTGCCTCTGCCCCTTCCACTTTTGCTCCTGCTTCCTCCCAGGCTTTTTGAACTTGTGGTTCGGCTGCAAGCACCATGCGAATCCACATCTGCTAAACCATTTTCTAGGGCACGCACGAGGTTTTCAAAATAATTTCTCGTTACACTGTCACCAATTTATTGTACAAGTCAGGGAACAATGAAACATTATATTGTAAGTTGCAGTTTATGAACCTTTATTACTTGCCCAACCGGCATAGTTGGAGAGGACAAGTCGAAACAACAAAAAAAGTAAATTAACAGTTATTATAGAATAACAGGCTGCAAGGGAGGCTTAAATGTTTGAGTTAATTTAAGCATCAATTAATTTGATGTAATGAAGTCACAAGAAATACTCAAAACTCAATCTATTAATTGCAATACCTTGTAAGACCAGCTAGCTTTGTGCGGAACTCATTGAATTCCTTTGATGGACCTTCTGCATTAAGGTACACTTGCAGCTCCTTCTCAGCACATTGATGAAGTCGCTCCAAACCAGCCTCTGCTTCTCCTGCAAGACAAAGATAAAGATTATCAGCAACCAGAAGACTTATTATAATGAATGTACAACCTCAGATCCAGATGGCATACCCTGCATATACTCAAAAAACCGTCTCTTTGCATGTTCGTGCTCAGGCAAGTAATAACCATATGCATACGTCCATTTTAGGACACGTCTACATTCAACAATCTGTGAGCACAGATGCACTCATTAGAGAGAGAGTCCAAATTTGGGAGAGGTAACAAAAGACAAAATCTACGACCTACCTGTGACCATGCTTCAATGATAAACTTCAGCTGTGACTCTGGCTGACATTGTATGTCACTCAGCTTCTCTAGCTGCAGCATGCAAACAAACATCAATATTTCATGGCGATACTACTCAAAAACATTTATGAAGTATTAGTTAAGGAATTAATCCTTGTAATAAATGTTACCAATGCCTTTGAAGAGACATCATTCGGACGTCATTTCAAATCACACAGCAAGGAGTCTTTCCCTGATGTTTATTAGTTATTTGAGAAAAGGAATAAGTGAAGAGATAGTAATTTGCTTCAATAAAACACTGTATTTGTGTTTCAAAAAGAGTGAGAATTTGGAGCAATAACAGACTACACAATTATCCACGTAGTTAGCTAGTGGCAATGAAACAAGGAGAGGTATATATATATAATATATATAATAAGTAAATATGAATAAAGATAAAAGGATCCCAGACACAACACATGCGGTTATTGGAAAATGAGGGGGTTGTCAATGAGACTAGGATTTCAGCTCTACGTGGAATATTTATATCTCCAGTTAACTCCTTTCAATAAATAAATAGAAGACACTTTTCACATACAAGACATTAATGTTTAGAAGTGTATCAAATAACTATCACTTCAAGGCATTGCCACTGAAAGCCTAGCCCAGCTTTACCAGTGCTATTATTTTCCTTCTATCATAATTCATAACCAAATGACAAGGCCTATAAACATGCATCAAAAGAGAGGACACTTACGTGCACACTTTGCATCAGCTGAAGGTCTTGAAGTGCTTTCTGCCTAGACTGCACAAGTAAACCAAATGTATCTTAGAGACCAAAAACTCAACAGCTAGAGACAACGGACCAACCAACAAGACCATAATTAGTCCCATAATTACGATATGATCTATACTAAGTTTCAACTTTCAAGTAAAGATAAAGCTCCGAATGTAATAATTAATGATAAGAAGAGAATGACCTGTACTGGAGGTAAAAAGTAAAATAGAAGATTGCTCCATTCATTCATGTCAAGAGAATAAACCCCGATAAGCCACTGAGAATGTATGGAAAATTTACCAAATCCCACAAAAGGAGAAGAGGTGGACCAAGTAAGAATAACAAGAAAACAGGCAGGACTAGGCCCATGCTTCATCTTCAATAGAAACTATCAACACTTAGAAAACCCCTAAAAAGGGGTCCTCCCCTACTCGTTATCACTTGTATGTTCACTTTCTTTCAAAAGGGCTTCTACCTTTGTTGTCTAATTTAGGAGATGAGTTATATAGTTGGGTTACATGTTATTTAATAATAATTGGTTAGGACCTTACAAAAAAAAATGTGTTAAAAACTATTATGAATGGAAACTGAGGCTATTGAAAATCTCTTAAAATCTGCTAAAATAACACACCACATGATTTCCATCAAGTGTTGCACAAGTCTACAGCCCCTATATTTAACATACAGCCGAATAGCCAAACCATGAACTCTCAGGGTAAAACCCACAATTCCTCATGTAAAAGCCAATTACCTCCTCCAGAGGTATCTTACCACGTCAAAATGTAAAAAATACATGTGACTAACATGGATTAGAAGTATCACCAACAGGCAACAGCCCAGCAAACCATACAATTATGTGACGGATGACCAAACCCAACCTGTGATACTGGAAAATGTCATTAGTAGTAATCCTACTCAATGCTAGGGTCAATATAAAAAGCTCTCACTTTTAGAGGAACCCTCGCCTCTCAAATAGAGTTTGTTGCCGGATAAAGTTAAAAACTCAAAGGTTGAGTCTAAGCAACAAAGAAACAATCTACAAGTATAAGACCTTGATGAGTCCCTATCTACACCATAATCCAGAATCCACCATAGCTGGCTAGCTGCTTATTAAAATCCAAACACCCCAGGGAACAAAACTCCTCTTACTTCTTATTACGTGGTGGCCATAGGAAATGTATATCTCAATTATCAATGTGATAATGGTGCATTATGAGGAGAAGAGATTGAACAACCAAGAGAATAAAAAAAGGCTGATCTAGTGATCTCTTTGAATTACTTCATAAAGATATGCAGCCATCAATTATTTAGAGTTTCCCAAAAGCTGAGAAGAAAATGAGCACACTTGAATTAACTTCCAAGAGTAGGCAAGATGTATGTCACTTTCACAAAAGCAATTTCTAATGTACAACCGGTTGAACCTTGAGTATGATACAACCAAGACTATTTCTTTGCTCATTTGGAGCTCACATGTTGTGTCCAAATGAGCAAAAAAATAGCCTTGGTTGTGCCATGTGCATGATACAATCAGTTACACCATGGACCCTTAATCTCACAGGTAAAGCCCTCTCATTTTGATGAAACTTGTAGTTTCTCTTGATAATTCAATGCCAAAAGACATTATATCACAAGGGAAAGGCCACAACCATTTGCCTACATGAGCAATATATTTAGACACAGATAACGTCCATTATATCTCAATAAGGTTATGTGACGCTTAAATCCTCACAGGTAAAGCCCACTCATTTTAATGAAACTTGTACTTTCTCTTGATAATTCAATGCCAAAAGACATTATATCACAAGGGAAAGGCCACGACCATTTGCCTACATGAGCAATGTATTTAGACACAGATAATGTCCCACTATATCTCAATAAGGTTATGTGCAATGTTTCCAACACTTCAGCAACACACACTAAGATCACAATTAAAACTACTGCAAATGGGTAAAGTATGTGTATAGTGCACAAGACAAACTACTGCAAATAAAAAGTGTTGGAAGTAGAAAGAATTGAATGAAATGAGAAAAAGACGACAGACAGAGAAGGGAAAAGGAAAGGGAGGGAAGGAAGGAAGAGGGGAAGAGAGATCACTGAAAGAACAAAAGGGGCAATGACTTTCGTAGCCATTTTATCATCCACATCTAGTTGACTAATCTAGAATGAAACAGGTCTCAACAGAAAAAAACTTATCCTAGCCAAATTTGTGTAAAAGGATAACCATGGAAACAGAAAAAAATATATAATTTCTAAAGGCAACTACATACCGATTGGTTGCTTGCCCAACGTTCATAATAATGAGTATATCTCTCTAATGAATTCTTGGCCATCTCTCTACGTTTCTCAGACTCATCATACTGTGACAAAACAGGAAGAGGGTATCTCATCAATACAAATGCATTCCACACAAATAGGCGCTAAAGGAACATGTGCATCACAGAGTTGAAAATCAGGTGTTCATACCACTCCTTCCTGCTTTGCAGTTTCATAGCGATTACATGCATAGAACCCACCTGTCCTCTCACCATGATCAGACCAAGCACCAAGACAAAGCCTGCGAGGCAAAAAAAAAAAAAAAAAAAAAAAAAAAAAAAAAAAAAAATCTATTCAGATGACTTGCCCTCTAGATCCCCACTTTTTTCTCCTTTTCTTTTCTACCAGGACCCCGGCAGATTGTAAGGAAATTGAAATAACAACTCAGTCAACAACTTTAAGATAGAACAAAAGTGCAAGCGCAGTAGGAAGCAACAAAGAGCATAATTCAGTAGAGGCCATGCAAATAACTAACCATAAGCTTACCAGCAAAATTCAAATTTACAGGGAGGTGTACACGTGATATGCATACATCCTTGGTTTTTCTCAATTGGTCGCTTGCACTTTGGGCATGGCTTGGAATTAGCCAATATCCTGTAAATATTAAATCACCATTTCAGCAATAATGACAACATTTTTTTATAAAATAGAGCAACTCCAACAATGATACATTAAAGTTGGCAAGCAATTATGATACAAGTAAAATTGCTGCAATAATCAGTCTAAGCATATCAATCAATCAATCAATCAATCAAAGCCTTAATCCCAAAAGTGGGGTCGGCTAACATGAACCAAATTTGATTATTCCGTGTAGTCATCAACATAAATCTTTCTCCTCCATCCCTTACGATCCAAAACTTCATCCTCACGTAAATCCATGCACTTCATATCCTTCCTCACTCCTTCCAACCAAGTCATCTTTGGTCTCCCTCTTCCTCGTTTAATCCCTCCATGGTCCCACTCTTCCACTCTTCGCACCGGTGCACCCTCGGGTCTCCGTCTTACATGTCCAAACCAACGCAGACGATTTTCCCTTAGTTTATCTACAATGCCCGCCACACCTACTTTCTTGCGAATAACCTCATTTCTGATTCTATCTCTTAAAGTGTTTCCACACATCCACCTTAACATGCGCATTTCCGTAACCTCCATCTTATTAATATGCTCTTTCTTAGAAGCCCAACATTCTGTACCATAGAGCAACACTGGTCGTATGGCAGTCCTGTAGAATTTTCCCTTCAACTTTAAGGGAATGCTGCGGTCGCATAACACTCCCGTGGCCGCTCTCCATTTAAGCCACCCTGACTTAATCCTGTGAGTCACGTCTTGATCAATGTCACCATTCTTCTGGATGATCGACCCTAGGTACTTAAAACATTCACTCATGGTCAAATCCTTTCCATCCAAACTCACCACTTCATTGCGTGTCCCCCTCTGAGTGCCAAAACGACATACCAAATTATATTAATCCAGTTGCACGCATAAACAAGAGAAAAGACTAACAGCTGCCACTTGCCAAGAAACCCCAAAACGAGAAACTGACCCTAAAAGCATGCGAACAAAGAAAAGCACAAAAAACACAAATATGATAATGGTATCACCAAAATAAAAAAATTTAACTAACCAAAAACAGATATCCCAATCCAATATTGTAACTTCCTGTTAATTTAATCAGAATTCAGGGAGAATAAGCCAAATAGGTGTACAAACTCAACAGGTCACCAACAACTCCAACATTTACACCGTTGTTGAGGCTTAGCACTTTATCATAACTGAAAATCTAGTTAAAAATAAATAAAAACTTGTGATGCAGGTTGACTTGTGACTCAAGGTGGCAGCATACATTAACCTCAAAACTTCACAAAACAAGACCCATAGCTAATACACCTTTACGGGATTCAATCTCAAAAAAATGTAAAGTTAAATTAAGCATCAACACCACTACTGATGACAGCAAGAGCTCAGAGATTCCATGCACCCATTATTAAACAAAATCAAACTTATATTGATGGGATGATAAGGGAAAAAAATAATCAAGCTGTATACTACTGTCTATCATCCTGTAACAGACGATCCCCAATAAGGCAGCTAATTAAGTAGAAATCTTGTGATGTCATACCAGTTCATATTTTCAGACTCTGCACTATTTTTCATGATCCACTTGCACACTGTGCCACAATCAACAGGTCGATGAGCTTCTTCAGTACACTGCACATCAGAAAGACATTACTCAAATTTCTAACACTTCCCCCCAACCCCAATAACAAATTGGAGCGATGTCAGATATAGGTGTTCTGACTTCAAAAGATCTTCATAATGAAAGAAACAAGTTTGCAAAGTAATCTTCCAAAACCAGCTTTATCCACATAAAAACTGATAATTCCAAGACAAAGTAACAGCAGACAAGAGAAGGCAAAGGATAGCTTACACTCCAACAAAATCCATGTGAGCAACGACAAGTCACATCGTAGTTCCCACTGCCAACAACGAAATCAACTGCATAGTCACAGCCAGGAGCAGGGCACCATTTGGCCTACAGTATTCCAAAATAAATATTAAAACAATATCCCAGAAACAAAATACTTTACAAAAGTGATAAATGAAAAATAGAGCACCAAGGAGGTATCATGTGACCTGAAAACCATTAAAAAAGTACAGAAAAATGCCAAGTGCACCAGTAATGAAGTTAGAACTGTAAGGCAGTTTTCAAACCTCAAATAGCAAGGTTTAACATAGAAACAACAGCCTCTCCAACTAAATGGAAGAACCGATTTCAATTAAATTCCTTTAAACAATCAAAACAGATAAGATAGCTACCCGGAAAAGAAAAATCAATCTCATAAAAGAATTTAGCCTTTCCATATAATAGAGGCAATATCAAATGTAAGTATGAAACACTATGTCAGCTACAAGCTAACGTTTACAAGGCTTCACAGCCAAATTCATTGAAACAAGAACAACCAAAGCTAGAAAGTGTCACTTGTTTTTACCATTTAACTGAACAAAATGAATCCGAAAATACCTTCCTATTGTCTTCAATGTAAGATCGAAGAAAGTAACGTGCATACTTCTCTCTGTCCTCTTCACGAGCCAGTGTATTTATCATGTCTTGACCGACAGCAGCAGCACATGATGGATCAGGGCATCGCAAAGTAAGGCATCCAGGGCCGTCATTAATGGAAGTACCCAAGTAACCTGACCCAAAACAGAGAGAAAAATTAGGAGAAATTTCCTAAAGATGTCTTTTTTGTTTAACACTACTACAGACCATGTAATAAAAAGAAGGGAATTGTGATTGCTTTGATGCAAGAAGCAATGGAACTGTCTAATCAACTAACCCAGCTAATAAAGATCAGTTATATAGAATAGCTAATCTTTTCAAACAAAACTTTGTGTTCAAATCCATTATTGGCAATATATTCCCAAAAACAAGAAAGCATCAACACAGACAAAATTCTACAGGTGAACAAGAAAAAATTACATTGCTGATAACTCACTTTCAAAGTTTCAATCATATTATCAATTTTTTTTTTTTCCATTTATCAGGAGAGAGGAGGGGGGGTCTTGAAATTCTGGAGAGATGAACAATAAAAAAAATTCTTTGGAACAAAGAATGCAATATGCAATCATCAGGATAAAATTTCAGAACAAACCAGCCCAACATGAGTTACAAAATGGATGGCCACACGCAACTGCACTCATCATAGCACTTGGAAAGTCCTCAAAACATATCCCGCAAGTCATCTGTTCCATTAAGCACATAAATATGAGAAACTTACTTTAGAAAAATAGTGAAAGCAGACATGTCTTCAATCCCATAATTCACATATTAAAAACATTTCATGTTCTACATAAGTAAACAGAATCTCAATCATTTAAATACAGTAAAATAAGATCTTTTGCAGGTAACATACTTCTCTTGCATTAGGGAATTCAATAACAGGCCTTTCCAGTAAACCGACTGTGTTGCGAACCTTCTCTTCATCAGCAAACCATTCATCATGTACTTTACTGACACTCCTGCAAGGTCACATATAAAAATAAATAAACAAATAAAAATTAAAAAAAAATCACGACATGCAGGCATGCATCACTCAACAGGTCCACTCAAACAGTCTAGTCTAATACAATAATACCATAATCAAGATACAACCAGATACGCAAGATAACAGGTAGGAATAGTTCATAACTAAGATTGCTAGTAATGACAGAATCAAGTGCTGTAAACCTGGAGCACACGAAAGAATGACATAGAAAACAGCACAATGATTAAATCAGAAGTTGATTGCTTCCTTACAAGCTTAAGAGCCATAGCAACAATTACCAATTATAGTGGCGTAGAAGAATGCCAGCTTCAACCTTTGAAATTGATAGCACAGTTGATATCTTCAAAATATCATTCTCTTGCCATTGACGAATATCAGCTTCACTTAAAATGGTATAGTTTTGCTACATAAAATTGGTAATATGATTAGAAACCCGGCAAAAGAATTGCAAACATAAAACAGGTAGACCACCACAAAATGTTGCAAGCATGTATGGGCATTTTATTCAGAATACCGCGGGGCTAAAAAGAACAAGGCTCAAATTGATCGGAGTTCACTGCAGGAAATATAATTGCATATCTAACCAAACACAAGTCACAATTATAAATCATACCACTTCTATTTCACTATAGATTTGGACCCGCTTCTAAATCAAGAACCGGTTTGGACCCGCGGGGTACGGGTATGAACTCAGAACTGGTTACATTTGGGACAGGGTCGAATTACAATATCTAGAAACCGGTCTGAACTGGTTCCAATTCCAGTTCTTAGTTTTTAGGAACGGGTACCCAGTTAAAAATATATTTATTTTTTATAAGGTCTAGTACACACCCTGTTAGACTAAGTTGAATTTGGGGTTTATAAAGTTAAAATAAAACCAACCCACCTCAAGCCCTAACACACCTATACAATAAGTACCTTCTTTTTCCTACTTTTCTTCACCAACAGCCACATCACAAAGCAATGACAATTTTACTCTTATCATTTACCAGAGACCCAGACTCATCAAAACCTTAGTTTTCATCATCTTCTTCCTCAATCACCCATGGTGTAATCTCCTCCCACCACTCCTCAGCACCCTTGTTTTCTCTCTCCTCTTCCTTGTAGCTCACTTCATTTGCTGTTTCTTCTACAGCCTTAAACGCTTTGCTTCTCTCCTCCTCATTTTCGAATATTTTTATTTTTTTTTTGGAAATTTAAAAGGGGATATTTTCCAAATATATCCGAAAAACAAACAAAACAAAAAAAAAAAACGCTCCCCACCAATTCGAAAATCATGGACCCTTTTTGATCAGTTCCGGTACAGAGTCCTTGGTTTTAATTTGGATACCCGGTTTTGCTCACCCCTAGATGCAACGTTTTGACTTTTTGCACTATTCATTTATCAACCTTGACTACACTTCAAAAACAATAGTCATTGTACTCATCCAACCAAGACCAAATCATGGAACCACATTGTACTCTCCCCAACCACATCTACTTTTATATTTAGTGTGTGGATTCATACTTTCAATATTACAACACCCAAAAGAAAAAAATATTGCTAAATTGTCTCAACCCTATAGCTAACCATCCTTCATCAACTCATCATGCAGCAAAGGAAACCACTCTCCTCTCTCTCTCTCTCTCTCTCTCTCTCTCACACACACACACACACATATACAAACAAAGAACAAAAAACAAAAACAAACAAAAAACAATCCTCTAAATATAAGGTACAAATTCAAGAGATGCACACTTGTCCAAACTTTCATTCAAACTTTTGGAAATGTTGTTTCAAACATACATATTCATCACTAATGAAACCTTTGCAAATTGGAAAAAAAATAATAATAAAAATACTAACCTATAATATCTACTCTATTTGTTCCTTATAAATCTTCCTATTTACATTACCACAATCTCCAAATTACATCTTAAACCATAAATATCCTTCAACTACTTACTACAGAGTAATAAATATATTATGAAAATTTGATGATTAAAGCATTCACATCGTACCAGATTTAACTTTCACATGATGATATTATTCATAATAATCAGTAACCAATTACAATCAAATTTCTAAATATGACCAAACTAACACTTAATAGGAAGATCTCTAAAGAACAAACAGAGTATATTTAGAGAAAAAAGGATGAAGAGAATGAACTAGTCAATTATTGCTTCCACAGTTCCACAAATATTGCAACGTGTACAAGGTGTGCGGATAAAAACCCATTGATTAAGGAAGAAATGGAGAGGAAGAAAAATAGGGAAACATTGCAAAGTATATGAAACTTCCAAAAAAGGGAAAAATTGCAATATTTGGATCAGATTATGTATATATATATTATCTAAAGAGGATTTAAGTTACTTGATACGAATATATTTTAAATTCACTTCTATATGGTAATAAGTATAAAATTAAAAGGTTAAACAACTCATTTTTAGTTGGATAATCCACCTTGTTTTCTGTGAATTGTGTTGGGTGGAAATAAACTAAGGCCATAAGCCTGGAAATGAGGTGGTGAGTTGAAAAAAAAATATATAAGTACAAACTTAAATAGCGATACATATCCACTAGCATAAAGAAGCAACCTAGAATTAATTTAAGCATATCCTAGCAATGCCTCATCTTCAGACATTATGGATGATCGAAAGAGAATATGCCCTTGATCGACTTTGCTACACAATCATATACTGAGTTTTTTACCTGCTCACATCAACTCTCATGCCCTAAAATCAAAATGGTCATACAAAAAGCTTCAACCAAAATGACCAAAAAATATGGAAACATATAGTATAATGCACCATGTAGCATGTCCCAATCGTACATTTTGGGTTGTGGTTCATGACGGCGAATTAGGTAACATTGGTCAATAGCAATGACCAAGGACTCGAGGACCATAATGTCAATCAACTCTTAAAAATAAGACAGACATGGATGCATCAGCATAACCGAATCAATTACCACCGTCAACAGTAGGTATCAACTACTAGAGAACACTTAAAACTATATAATTTGAAATTGAAGATTGTGCTGCCAGCAACTCCCATTCAATTGTAGCCTTAAACCTAACAAGAAATACGATAACTAGCCGCTCTCAATCCCGTATATCAAACAACTCAAGGGAAATGATCATATGATCCTGATCCACCCCAAACCAGCTAGTTTTACTCTACATCAAAGCAAACCAAAATTCAAACTTTCTACCACTAAAATGCCACAAAGATGAGAGTATTCTCTAGAATCAAAGAATTTCCTTGATTACTTTCACCTAATATCCAAAAATGTAATTCATTTCGCGACAAAAGAACATAAACAAAAACAGCATTTAAACACTCAGAAATAACACTCAACATCATCAAAAACAGACATAAACTTATATATTACATCAAATAATATCATGATCAAATAAAATAAAATTTCAGAATGCGATAATCTAGACAAAAATTAGAGGAGCTAACCTGATTACGATGAGAAGTGAAATCATCATACTCATCTTCCGAATCATTATCAATAAATTCGTAATCGCCATCAGCAGCATCATCGGAATCGATAGCGGTGTCGCCACTGTAAAAATCTTCAAGCGATTCAACATCGTTGGCATCATGCATGTCATCCTCCGAATCCATTTTCAATTTTCCAGAAAAATTCACCAAAATTTCTCCAAATTAACGATAACGAATTTTCCAAAACCAAATTTCCTCTAAATTAATAGATAAAAGATAATCTAAATTAATCCGAGTTCTTAAAAATAAAATTAACAAAATGAAACCCTAGAATTGAGGGATGAGACAATCGAGCAAAGAGAAGAGAGAAAATCAAATTTCTGAATGAGTTAATGAAATTAGGGTGTGAAATTGGATGAATTTGTGAAGAAATTAGGGGAATTTGAGATCTCGGAGATTGAGGAGAGAGAAAATGGTTGCTTGGTGTGAAATGAGGGGAAGAGGAAAGGCGAAGAAAATGAATATGCGGGAAATTGAATGTAAAAACTACTTGCTCTTTGTCTGAACAACAAGAGAGTAATGTCCCAATTTTTGCCTTTTTATGGAGCCAAAAAATAAATAAATAAAAATAATAATAAAACAAGGAAGTGAAATCATTTGTGATTTTTTTTTTTTTTTTTTTTTTAAGTTTGTGATTTTTGTTTATTTTAACTGTGATTTGGTTTATCTTGTCTGCTGATCCTCTTGTTCTTTTGTTCCATTGTTAGGAAAGTTATACTAGGTATTGTACACTTAAATGTACACCAAGTATGGAAGGTTTCACGTTAAAACGACTCTTAAATTATACTATAAAAGATTCGCCAAGCATGTGATAAGAATTTCTTAACACGTTTAACCATGAACGTTGCACTTTAGCTTATACTTCGTATGTTATGTACATTATTAAGTGATGGTGACGCTATTGCACATTTGCACCCTTGTGAGAATGTGAGGGATAATAGAAAATCATGATTTGAATAAATTTGGATATGATTAAGTATTTTTAGAATAAATAGAAATAGGTAATAATTTTTTATGCGACAGTAAATAGTCATTAAACACTAACTGATCAAGTTAAGAATATCCATCGAAAATTCGAGCAAGAAAAAGTATTTTGTTCTTAAGTAGTTGTCTTCAAATTGGACAAATTTAACCATCAAATACTCGATATCTATTTAACCCGACTATAATAAGGGGATAATATGACAAATTTTGAATAATTTTTCTTACACCATTAGATATGACCTTTCTATGTATATTATACATGATGTGTAAAAATCTTTGGAATAAGGAATCCTTCTTGATTTGAAATTATCCAATATATCCAATGCATAGTATATTGTTCTTGATTTGAAATATCCAATAAATTGTACTAGAATCTGCCACCTTCTTATCCTCCACTCTATACGGTATCTTATCCTAGATAATACTCCTAAAGTGTTTTTTTTTTTTTTTTACAGCAATAGCTCTTACTGTAATAATCTATTATAGATTATAGCTAATGTATGATATAGTTAGCAAATGAGATAGCTATAACTAATACCCTCTTACTCCACTCGGCATGGATGTAAATATTGTATGTAATACAAGTCCCATTAACCTTTTCTACAAAAGACATAGGAAATAGGGAGTTACCATACATTACACAATCAGAACTCTTTTTTTTTTTTTTTTTTTTTTTTGGGGGGGGGGGGGGGGGGTGTGCTATGGCCATTCATATTCTCCCAGAGTACTACAGTTACACTACGACTACCCTAATTCGAGTTCAACACAAAAAACCCACCATTGATCCCACAATATAGGTTGCATAACGGTCGAGTCCATGATATTAATGTGGCCTATCACATCAAGTAAGTGAGCTTCAAATGAAAAGAATGACTAGCAGCAGCAGGCAGTTACTATTCTTCAATTGATTTTGAGAGTCCAACAAAAACAGCCTCTTTGGCAGAAAAGATTTGTATATATCAGCATGGACTTAGAAGCTGTTTACTGCATACTTAAAATTCCACCAATGTCATTGAGTTGTAAACAATGAAGATGTTTTATACAACATATACAGTTGTAACATACAAGTGAAAATCGATTGACTGATGAACTACACTGCTAGACTTTGAGCAGCTTTCCAGGGAATTTGGAAACCTCTTGTGCTCGAAAAATCAGCTGGAAGCCGGATGGCCGACACCATATGATTCGATATTTAAAATAAATAAATCTTGTATACCATACATTGGACCGTTTTGTTGTTCACTTATTGCTCCTAACCTGCATCACTTCAATAAAGCAAACTTCACAATGATGCTGCTGAAGAGAGAAGGAAATTCAAGAAGTTCACAAAAGAGATTTAATGTTACACAAGGTGCCAGGAAGAAAACAGCTTTAGAGACTTACATGCTCATACACTGGCAGCTTTTTTTTTTTTTATGGTAATCATACACTGGCAGCTTTAATTGAAAGAAAGTCCGATATCTTGTTAGTGTAGAAATCTGGCTGAATAGAGTTGTTGGGGCTTTGAAGTGTTTCCA
Organism: Chenopodium album; assembly: GCF_948465745.1. Taxonomy (NCBI): domain Eukaryota; kingdom Viridiplantae; phylum Streptophyta; class Magnoliopsida; order Caryophyllales; family Amaranthaceae; genus Chenopodium; species Chenopodium album. The sequence continues at coordinate 3,199,277 of NC_137837.1, read as the reverse complement.
AACTAGTCACGCCTATTTTCCAAAAAAATCAAGAAGACATAATTATGCTTATGCATCTAGCAATTAACAAGTTCATGAAACATGAGTAGACATGGCGGCTATTACCTGATAAAACAAGGAGTGTTTTGCAGCCACCATTTTGGCCGAACAGTATGTCAGTGTCCAATCTGTCCCCAACCATGCATATTTGGGACTTGGAAATACCAAACCTATCATTTGATATGGTCAAAGAAGTTAGATATAGAGATTTAAGACTCTAGACTGTGATAAGCCTAACAATTTTACATGGGTGGATGTAAGTTGTTTAGATAAAAATGTAAATTGCTGAACAAATGCCTGGTAAAAAAATAAATAAATAAAAATAAAAAAAGAATATTCAGGCCACCATACTCTTTTGCTACATAGTCCATCATAAAAGTAGAGGGCTTCCCTACAACAAGAGGCTCTCTCTGAGTAGATCCACAAAGAGCACCGACCATTGAACCACCGCCTGCACATAAGAAAAGAAACAAGAAGCTAGTCATCAGTAACTATCATTAACTGAGAAGGGTTGAGGAGACTTGTTAAACACAATTGTGTTGGGGTGAAATTTATAAAATAGATTCATAAATAACCCAGTAAAGTGATTGGAGAAAGGTAAACCTGCCCATTCCTGAGCATCTGTAAGATGAGTAACAGCATCACGGTTTGTAGCAATGAAGAGACACCCAGGATTTTCACGGATACATAGTGTTCCATATCTGAAGACAAGATAAAGAGACAATATAAGAATAAACTGTAGAACTTGGTAGCAAACAGCATTCAGCATTGTTAAATTACTAAACCAAGTGGAGTTGCAAAGTTGCACCAGCCATCTATAAGAGCCAGAGACAAGTCAGACAACTACGGGAGCAAGTAAGCTGTAAACATAACTTTTGAAAGTTCAAAAAAAGAAAGGTGAAAGAATAATGCTTCCCTAAAGTAACATGGTGAAGGTTCTACAATTTCAACTTTATAAAAAACAGTTTGGTACTTGGGAGCATTATTTCACCAGGTAATAGAGCTCAGACTAACCAAGAGTTTCCCAAATATGTCATGCGGATATGAAGTTTTTCAAGATGGAGAAATTGTGCTCCTGTGATTTTCAATGCTAAGTGAATCACTGAATTACAAATCATTGTTCAAATCCCAGCAGAATTTTCAAGCAGTCAGGAAGAAAGACACTTTCTCTCAGATGTTTCTATTTTCTACCTATGAACCACATGTTTTTACCTTCTTAATCTGGGGATTGGTCCAGAAGAGTATTGACAAAAACAACTCTGGATACAAGGAAAACTATACAAAGCAACTTACTGGACTTTGTAGTAATTAAAGAATCGATCAAATCCAACCACAACTGCACCAACCTACATTGATTGAAGGTATTCATGTATAAGCAAGACGTCAATATATAAACCAAGTCAGCCAGCATTTCTGAATACTTATTATTGTCATGTGATGGTTCTTATAAAAGTCTAGGAGATATTACACTTTCATCATGCTCCATCAAGTAACCAGGCTTCAATTCTATTTTCTTACTTCCATCTTCCTGCATGAGAAAGTACAGATACAACAATCATATTCACATTCGTGGGGATTATGATGAACAAACAAAACTTAAGCATATGACGAGAGTGATTGACACAAAAATTCCCTGATTTCTGCTTAAATAAGCTTTTTATGAAGCCACTGGATACCTTAAGCTTACACAGACATAGTTTGTCTTTTTCTAGAAAAGCTAGGTCACCTTTTCTCCAATTAAGATGGACAAGTTTGATCTTTGGGGCTAATGTAAGTTATAAAGAATATATTGCATAAAGCAGTATATAAAATACCTCAACTTCTATGACTATGTTGCCTTTGCCTCATACTAGATAATGAAGCAAGTTTAATCTTTAATGCTGACCTGTATAGGTTGAACTTTGACAAGCTACAAAGGTTATCTTACTCAAAGCCTTAAATTGCCAAAATATGGAACTCTGTGGCTTTGTTTCATTTGTGGTATACTAGTACTAATTAACAAAATGGGTATTTTGACTAGAGATTCTACATTAGTTCAATGTACAGCCCATTTTGTCTAATGAATTAGGAATGCCCTAAACATAGCAGATCAGATCCAAGTATGATAAGACGGAAAACCTAACCTATTACACATAACACATAATAGGCTGTTGAGAATGCAATGCAATTTCCAAAAGTTCATGCTACACAGAAGAAATTTATACCGGACCACCAAGGTATTGGAATCCGGCAAGATCAAGCTCCTTCAAGATGCCTTCCTCGCCAATTACATAGACCTGTGAGATGTAATAATCATCAGTAAACAACCAAGATATTAAATTCAATAAATTGATGATAAATGGAAGTGAAACGCAAAGTCATGAGCCAGAACCTGGTATATACAGATTCAGAACAACAGACCGCAGACAGTGATGGTTAATAATAACATCTCAGCAAACTTAATTAGAGCTAGAATGTACTTTGTGACACTACATGGAGACATATACAGGTAGTTCTCAGTCTTTAGAAATAAATTGAAATTTATCTACCACAATGTTATAGAGAGCTCTAACTAACAATACTTTGGGTTTTTAGCCCTTGGCAAATGGGAATGGCACATGCATTCAGGTCATATAATTTGGATAATTCATGCTCAAAACATAAAGTCTTTCATGTAAAATTAGGAATTCACCTCAAAGGCATACCTTTTTATCTTTCGGGAAATCAATTGATTTAAGGTAAGCTGCAGCAGCAAAAGATGAAGCGAAAATTTCCTCCTGAGGGGAGTGTTTTATGAGTTTAGTAAACAAGTTCACAAAGAATTCAAATGTTCAATACAACATATCCAGAACTAACCTCAGTGACACTAAGGCCAAGTGTCTCAAACTTCTTTCCATATTGCTTCCTAGACTTGGTTGAGTTATTGGTAACAAATATCAGTCTTTTACCCTGTATAATAGAGGAAGCCATTAAGTATGCTAACAGAATGAAGAAAGAGCTGGTCATACTCGAACTCACAATATACCTCTCTAATTTAAAGCACCTAAATAGAAGTACTAAGTAGTCAGGCTTAATAATTAGGATATGCAAACCTTTTCCCTTAGCAAGTCGAGTGTTTCTGGGACTCCATCAATCAGTTTATCTCCTTTCCATATAACACCTACAAACATAGAGATGTATTAACATCTTTCACAAGAAGATCATTTTATGTTGACTTTCCAATATTTGTAAAATGGGCAGGTAGGATAAGTAGAGTATGATCACTTATACGCCCAATTGAGTCCCATCGTAGAATCAATTGGCAATGGTAGGAAATAGGAAAAACAACCCGATTTTATAAGATGGTTAGTATCTCTTCTCTTCACCAATGTGCCGAATAGCCCACATGTGCACACACAAGGAGTTGGTCTCAACATTTACCCCTACCTCCCACACACCACCACCAAAATCACAACAGCAAATAATGTAAGAACCGAGAATGCATGAGCAAAACGGTTCCGATACCGAGATTAATGCAACCAATGTAAATGCCTAGTTCTCTGGGAAATCCAATATACACATCAAACAGTAGCTTTTAGCAGGAATTACATCATACACTATCATAAAACTCTTGCCCATCAAATATTATTTTCATATCTCTAAAATTGAAATTGATACCCTAATTGTGAACAAATTATCTAATTCAAGAAACAACCTGGTGACATTGTTAAACTATAAACATTTATAATTTTATATTCGCCACTATGAAAGAGCTATCAATCATTCTATCATTCTCCGTCGTAACAATCATAATGTCAGCTAGTTTAGTCGGTAAAGTCTACAATATTAACTCCAAACCAATCAAACTAGAAATCCATCATCATCATATCTTCGCCACTATAAACAATTTTCCAGCAAAATAAAAAAAATAAAAAAAAAAATAAAAAAAAAAAAAAAAAAAGAAAGCAAAGAAGGAGAGATTGAGTTTAGCATCAAACCATCGCAATCAAAAATGAAGGTTTCAACGGAATCAATAAGTTCATCAGGATTCTTCAATTGCTGAGCAGAAGCACGAGGAGAGAAATTCGACGCCATTCTACGAGAATCAAAATTCCTGCTACTGTAGCATTTGAGAGTGAGAAAATGAAGAGATTGGCGGGAAAATGAGGAGAGATTTCTCGGATTGGTGATGAAATTGGAAGAAATTAGGGTTTTGGAGAGAGAATTAGAAGCAACGGAAATGGCTGCTCTGCTAGTGCTGCAAGTCTGCAACTACTCAACATCTTGACTGCAATGAAGGATGATGATCTGGTTTAAGTGATTTTGTGGCCGTTATGTTTTTTTGGAAAAAAGGGCGGGGGTGTGGTGGGGATAACATGGTTTGTGTGAGTGGTTATAGTTGTAGTTTCATTTATCTTTGATGAATGATGAGTATGGGTCTACCAAATTCATGTAGTTTATTATTCGGATTCGTTTCATTTCGCCCGTGATCTTAGTCAAACTCTATGTATTTTATCATTTGGATTTATTTTATATCGCCTTTGATCTTAATGACATTAATGATATTTACTACGTAATTTAGATTTAGAAACAATTGATCTTAAGTATTTACAGTAATAATTTGAATTTAAGCTCCGATGTGAAGATTTAGGGTGCGTTCTATTCACCTTATCTGACCTTATTGGCCCTTATTAGAACTTATTTTAGTTATAAATTAAACTTGGTAGCCCTGATTAACCCTTATCACAACTTATCTGAACTTATTTTTCCCGAACTAATCTTATCTGAACTTTTGTGAACTTATTATTAACCTTTATTTGCACTTATTAACCCTCAAATAAGTGGAAATAAGGTAAATACAACAGAGCCTTAATGTTGCAGTTATACATTTGTTCTAAATATTCATTTTTCATTGTATGTTTTTAACTATATGGACATCCAGATCAAATTATATGTACATTGATCCTTCTCGTTTGATCCTAACCCAGTTCACAATGTTTTTTTTTTTTTTTTTGGTCGTGTTCACGAAATATGAGATTTTACCTCTATTCACTTTTAATGATTTCAACCGGTGTTAAACCTATTGTAGCAAGTAACCTATGTATGTATGCCTGAAATCATTACCAAACCACCTTCTTCCTCCTCCACCCACCTAGACATCTTCCAATCTTCACATCCACTACCGACCTCATTTCCTTCAACAATGACCCCCCCCCCGGTTTCCACCCCCGCCCCCACTCCCTCCAAATCTCCCCACTCATATGTACCCTTTACCAGTGACCACATCCTTTTCGTCCTCTTATACAAAGACGGATCCAGGAACTTTGTATATAGCATGTCATATAAACTATGAAGTGAGAACAATTATTTAATTTGAAAAAAACAAACAAAATTACAAGTTTTGGGATTTGAACCCCTTACTTAAAGGGACTAGAATGGGTATTACGGCTAGCAATAAAAAAACCAACTTCTTCACCAAAAAAATAAAAAATAAAAAAACCAACTTAGCTAGTTTTCTTGTGCTTAACAAGTGTATCAACTGACTTATACGATTCAAACCAAAACTTATTCATAATGGCATGGGTAGGCTCGCCCCTGCATCCGTCTTTGCTCTTATATCAATGACTTATATGCTTGAAACCAAAACCTCCTCATTCTCCCTCTTCCGCTCTCTTCCCTAAATCGTTGCCAAAATCACAGCTATTTGTCCATAGCACTATAAGTCTATAACACCATTAAGACCACATCCTTAGCCCTTGGTTATCTCTTCACATGTTTCGCCATTGAAAACCCTATCTATATTTTCCATACCACCATATGACAACTTTGGTCGTGGGGTGAGGGTGGTGCTGATGGTTTTAAGGGTTTGAGGTGTCATCAAATAGTGTTTTGGGTGGTCAAACAACATTGTGGGAAATAAATTTGTCAACAACTACTTTACAAAAATTCGACTTTTACGAACATGTATCGTATACATTAAAATTTGTAAACAATAGCATGAATAGCTCTTACAAGCTTAACTCTAATCCCATACCAATTGGATTATCTTGTTCCTTAACCGTGGCTAAAATCTGAAACATATTGGCCTTGTTGACAACGTAAAAAGATCAATCATGGGCTGAGTTTGTTTTGTTTTTATACGTGTAAATATCATAAATCATGTGATATATTAGACACACTATAAGAGACATCGCATGCGTAAATATCCTTTAGCCAAATCCATCGAGTGAAAAGTTTTTCAAAGCTCATTTGTATCACATACTACGTATTAAAATAGGGGAAAGTCTATTTTTCATACTAAGATAAAGACTTTTATTTTCAAAACCCAATAACCAAAGTTTTAACCGTTGACTATTATAGTAAAAAAAAAAAAAAAAAAAAAAATTACTCCCTATGTTCCAGAAAAATAGACATATTCGACCTTACCGATTCAGGAGATCTTTCTCACCCCGAGTCCTTGTAGCTCTCTAAATAAAAAAAATAAAATTGTCAACTATATTTCATTATTTTGAATTACTCTTTTTTTTTTTCCTAAAAATTTATTGTCCACCGACCTAAAAATCTTGAAATGTGCAGTAAAATTTATTGTCCACCGACCTAACAGCTTCGATTTTTTTCATACGGAGTACTTACTGAAATTTCTTCAACCAATCTCCGAATGTAAAAAAGTAAAAACCACTGTCATCTTTACCGATTTCCGAATATTACTCAACCAAAAAAAAAAAATTTAAAAAATTAAAAAATTAAAAAAATTGTCATCTTACTGTCTCTCATTCCAAAACCACTCCATTAAACGGTAAAACCCTCTTCCTCTTTCTCTCTCCTCCATTGAAGCGCGTGCTCTGACTTCTCCTTTGAACCAGCTTCTGAGCTTTCTCTTTTTCCATTGAAGCATCTTCTGAGGTAAGATTTTGTTGTTAATTTTTGTTATAATTCCTTTTTTTAATCATCGAATATCAGTTTCATAATCTAGGGTTTATCGTATAATTAATTGTCAGTATAGCCAGTTTAGGGTTCTTGTTAGGTGGATTATTGAACAATTATTTATAATTAGAAAGATTATAACAAGTGATTTTGTTGCTAGAATTTTGATTTGTGCAGTTTATGTTAGATAATTTTAAGCGAGAAGAATTTTCTGTGATTTTGGGGATTAATTTTGATAATTGAGTGAAATTCGATTGAAATTGTGTTTCAGGCTGTTGATTATATTCCTTAATTGTTGGGTAGAAATCTGGAAATGGATCCTACCGACGAGGACGCGCTCCTTGCGAACTCGAGGTACTTAACTCGGCAGGAAGTAATAAAACGGCGAGTTCGTCGACTGAGGCGACTCACTGATTGTTACAAGGATCATTATTGGTCGTTAATGGAGGATGTGAGGCGGAAACACCGGGAGTATTACTGGATGTATGGGAAAGGACCTTGCAGGGAAGAAGATAATGAGGCCGAGGAGAGAGATAACGGCGTCGGTACTAGTAATGGGATCAATGGCAATGGCGTTAATGGTAATGGTAATGGTAACAGTGAAAATGGTGGTAGTGGTGATAAATTAGGGGTGGAGTATGGGAGAAGTTTCAGTTGGTGCTCTTACAGTGGGTGTGAAGGGAAAGCTATGGCGTTAACGCGATTCTGTATCTTGCATATAATGAGTGATAGCAAGCAGGTGCTCTACAAAAAATGCAAATATCCACAATTGAGGTCTTCCTCTTTCTTTCTTGTTGATTTCTTTTTTGTTTTTGGTTTTGATTGATGGTTATAATTGGTTGATTGTTGAATTATTTAGATTATACTACCTCTGTTTTTTGATAATCCACACATTTGACTTTCAAGTTTGTATACCCAAAACAATTAATATCATTAATAAGAATCATCTTAAAAATTGATATAGTGAAACTATACCTTGAAACTAATATACTGCACCAGTTTACGCACTGATATTTGTAAAATATTGAATATAGGAATTGCTTGTTTTCTGGTTGTTTGTAGTTGATTACTTGTTTTTCTTGGGTTGATTACACATGTAGTTGCGTGATTGTGCTAGTTACTTTTTGACAAGTGCGTAAAGTTATGGGAAGACCGAACAAGGAGAGGTTGAGATAGTAAATATACTCAATTATGTGGTAAATGAGGAATGATATGTTAGGGAATAGAAAAAACCAAAAGGGTGCTAGTGTTTTGTTTGTAGGAATGGGAAGGATTCTAAATTCTGGTTAGTTATTATTACCCGTGAGGTTTTGGAAGAAGTGAAGATTTAGGGGAATAAATGTCATGTTGTCTTTAGCTTTCCTTGTACTTACATTTACGCTTTGCTTGGATAAGAGGAGGTGATGAGCAAGGGAGGTAAAGGAAAGGGAGGGGAACAAGTTCCTTGGTTCAAATCAGATGTTTGGGGAAGGGAAGGGAAGGGAAGGGAGAGCGAAGGGAGAGAGAGAGGTAGAGGTAGAGGATGAGATTCATTTTCCTTCCCTCCTTTCTTTCCCCTCCCTTTCCTTATCCTTCTACCGTTCTATCCTAACAAATCCTTAGCCGCTCTGGGAGGAAGGAAAGTGACAATTCAGTATAGGAGGCTTTCTTACCACACCTTTTCGTTCTGTATGAGCTTCCTTAAAATTATAAGAAAATTTTATCATGAAAAGTTACTTTATTCCGTACCCTTTCTCTTTCTCCGTGCTCCTTTCCATTCCACAAGCTGCTTATGTATATGTCATGTTTGACTAATTTTTGGGAAATGATATAATCATGGGTCTCTTGGCCCTATAGTTAGTATGCTCTTCAATGACTTCTAGATTTTCTGAAAATTAGAGACATCAATGAGTTTAGGGCATTGGGGCTCTTCATTTGAATGCGCATAGGAGTGGGTGATGCACTGAGAATCTAAGATCAACATGAGGGATCCCGTGAGGTTCAAAGATCAACATGAATGCAATTTAGAGTTTTGAGCCAAAGTTGAAAGAAATTACGGGGCTTAAAGAAGAATAATCATCAAGCTGTGCATTTATTAAAGAAAAGAGATTTACCACCTTTTGTGAATTGGAAGTCGATATCAGATGATTTTGGGAGGGTAGTTTGGAGTGAAGTTTGAAGGATATTTTTACTCAAAAGTCGGAGTAATGTGCATCTATGATGCATTTGTTGCTGACAAACGGCCTGGAACTACTTCCTCCTTTCTTTTTTCATTGCAACAAATTCCCTTTTGGGAAGTTGCAAAATTACTATCTTTGGCTCATGTTTCTCTCTATCTCTCTCCTCATCACATGGGTCCATTCCCCCCCCCCCCCTCTCCCTCTATCTCTTTCATAGCTTTAAAAATTGTGCATCCTCCCCCCTCCCCCCACCGTGTTGCAATTAAATAGAACAGAGGAAGTGTATTCCACCTACTGTGGGTGGATTGCACAATTTTTCTGTCACATTTTTAACAAAAATGATTTTTGGTTTATCTTCCTTTGGAGGTATAAGTATTTCCTTAGTGTTTGACACTTTGACGCTACCATTTAGTGGTGATATTCTGCCGTATGATGAATAAAATTGCTTACTGCTTTAGGCTTTTTGTAACTGATGCCTCATAGCATAGAGGTTTTTGCTTGCTACATCTCCCGGGCCTCGCCCAGCTATCAACTCCCACCAAAACTGGTGGCCATAACACTGGTGACAATATCAATATATCAGTGCCAGCAAATTTTCATCTCACTTTTCTTCTGGACATTGGCAATTCACCACCAAGATGGGTTCAAATTGGGAACAAGACTGACAAGTATCTGGACAATTTACCAATCATGTCTATTACATCTAAGTTGCATCACTATTTATGTTTATCCTATGGGCATCACCAACCTCTGCCAGTCTTGTTCATCAATTGTCCATCCTCTATTCATGATAGGAGCTGAGATAATATCAAATCACTTTATGCTCCCCCATTAGCTTAAAAGTGTTACTAGATAGAAACAATCAAATCTTTGCATATAGCCACTTCAGCTGTGGACTGTGGTACATAGTAAATCTCCTCGTGCCACTTCTTTGTATAAAAGCAACTTCCTTGCCTTTTGGTTAAAGAAACAAATAAGAGAGTTTGTCTATGCAAAGAAAAGAATGGAAAACCTTTGATGCACTCACGTTTATAATTAAAGAACCCCTTTATAGTTTTTACCATTCCTCTTCCTTGATAAATCAGCCAAGTTTTCCAGGAAATCGTGTCTAGCTACCAGTTATGTGTAGGTAGAAGCAACGTTTTCAGTTCAACTCATCAAATGGATGGTGTTTGCTGCCGATTTCCATTGACTGGTTTAGGATTCAAAGTTTCAAACACAACTCTAATTATGTGTGTTGTGTGTTTTTTCCATCTGTAATAGAAAGAATTCTTCTAGCCTTCTAGATATTATGGAAGACATGCTTTAAAGGTCCACTTTTGACATCTTCACACTTGTAACTTGAATTTGTATTTATGAAGTATTTATTCTATTCACCAGCTATGCCAGTAAGAAAAAAATTCTTTGATGCTCATATACTTGTGCTGTTGACTAATTTGACTTTGTTTCAATGCGTTTTGCCAAATGTATCTTGATTTACTTTCCAAATATGAAAAATTCTAAATATTGTAGGGTTTTGGAGTCATTCTTTACTTGTTTCTTCATGTTTCCGCATCTGAAGCATATTGCAAATGCACAATGTCAGCCACCAGGTGTTCTATCTGATATTTGTTTGGGGTTTTAACTACTGTGCTGTTTTCTTTTTCTGTGGGCAAGAGTCAGCTGCCTTCTGCTTAGTTTTGTTACAGCTTCATAGGGAAGTTATTGCCTTTTTTTTTTTGGCCAAGTAAATGTCAGGTGCAAAGTTTTACTATATGCAAAAATTGGTACTTATCCTAATTTTTTATCTTGTCAATAATGTGTCAACTTTTGCTCGGAACAGAGACGGTGGGCGGATTGGTTCCCTTCTTTGTAATAAGGCTATACTAAGCGCTACCACTCCGACTCTCTGCCAGAGACATGCGCTGGATGCTAAGAGGCACATCAGCCAGGCTTTGAAAAAGGGTGGTGTTTCTGCTGCCTTGTCTAACAAGGCTGCTACCAAGTTTCATCTTGTGATAAATGAGTACGTCCAATTGATTCAATCTAAGAGAAGATATATTGCAAGAACTAATAAGGATAACATTGCAATTGAGAATGGCGGTAATTGAATAATCTAATCTACTTTTTATCAGTATATAATCAGCATTTAGTGTGGTTGATGGAGCACAACATTTGACATATACCGATCATGAAATTATGGGCTTCGTCTCTGCTACACCAGACCAGATGTTTCCTTCTCCCGTTGATCTATAGTGTGTATGATGTTTTCCTACCTACCCCCCTCCCCCGTCTGCCTTTTAATGTTTCTTTTCTTGAGAGATGATCTGTTACTTTGTTGTTAGGGGAGTGAATCTAGAGCTGTGCATGACAAATGATCACTTTATCAGTCGGTGCTGTATATAATTGCTGTATAGAACATATTCTCGGCTAAGGCTTGATACTTTTGAACCTCTTGTGTAAGTATTGTTCATGAGCATTAGAATGTTACGATATAAGTGTATAATACAGCTCCCCCAAATCCGCCCCTTGGATCTTTAGGCTCCCCACCCCATACTCAACGACGGAAACTTAAACTTTGACAGTCTACTCAAAAATAAATTGGTCGAAATTGTATTTCCCAGTATGGAGAGACTATAAGACTAATTGCCTAGTTCGGCTAATTGGTAATGTACATACATATTACTAGACCTAAACCCGAAAATGGATGTCCCAAATGAACGTGATCCTGAACTAGAAGATTTGATAGCCTCCTCTGATGTTTGTATCATTTGTATGTAGTGGCCAGTCACCAGTGGGAATACGCAACTTGATTTATTATCCCATAATAATGTATACTAAGTTTAAGGTTATTTATATAAATAAGATGGGACATAGCTCTTAGATCTTCGTTAGCATTAATCTATTTCCCAAAGTAGATTAGTAAACAGCTTATCTCAAACAATGGACATCTCAAGTTAACCATTTGATACACTTCAGTTTTTTGGGAAATTAATGTTTGTTCAAATGGTGCACTTGTTTTTGGGAAGTTTTCTTTATTATTTAGAAATTTGGTACATATAACCTAAGTCGCTAATGTCATTTTTGGTTGATAAATTGATAAATCTAATATCATTTTAATACGGAGTAATATATTACTGAAGTACAAAGCACAATATACGTAGGCGTATATCATAGAGATTGTTTCATAAATTGTTACTGTAATTTTTTTCGTTTTAGTAATTTTAGTACTCCGTAATATGTAGACACTTTGTATATAATGAGTATTTTTTTTTGAAGGAAACTAATGGAGTACTTTTTTTTAATTTTTTAGCTATTTTTTTTTTAATTATTTTTTTGCGTATTTTTTATTATTAATCCATAAATTTAAATTTTATTTTTTCATCCCACGTATATATTCTATCTACTCTGTATTAAACTTAGATTGCTTAGTCAATTCTTCACCTAACTCCAAGTTTTTTTTGGTCACTAGTGATAATTTTCATCACAAACTACCACAATACAGGGTACTTGTACACTCCATTAGTCACCCAAATTCCATACTTTACAATATAAAAAGTTACTTACAAAGATTATTCCTCTTTTCTTACGGAGTAAAATATAAAAATACTCCATTTTCTTTGATTTTCTGACGCAATATTCTTTAATTTACCTTTAAAAGAATATCATCTACCTTTTCCTTCAATTTATTATTCCCTCTTGTCTAAAAATCAGTCTTCATTCACCCAACTTTTCCACCTAAAAAAAATCGCCAATTTCCACCTTCATTTTTCTTCCTTCCTTCACTCACCAACAACAACCACAACCGCCGCCTCCGCCATTGATAGATCTCGAAGCTCCATCAATGGCGTCTTCTTCCTTATCATCACAACTCCGTTATTCCCCTCTTTCTTCTTCCCCTCGTCAATTCTCCCCTTTCTCCTCAAATCGCCTTTCTTCTCCAAAATCCTTCTCTTACCCTCTCAATCAAACCACCAATCTCCGATTATCCTCCTCCTCTGATAATCTCCCCCACCTCTGCTTCGCCTCCAATGGCGGCGACGGCGGCGCGGGTTTCATCGGCGGTAATGGCGGCGGAAAAGGAGGAAATTGGAACTCCGGCGATGGCGGAGATTCATTCTCTGAGTCCAACGATGGAAATGAAAGCTCGTCGTTTTGGGAGAATCTAGGGTTAATTGGGATTTTCATCAAAGGGTGGAAATCTAGGGTTTTAGCCGATCCTCAATTTCCATTCAAAGTATTAATGGAAGAACTCGTTGGTGTTACATCTTGCGTAATTGGGGATATGGCATCTCGCCCTAATTTCGGTCTCAATGAACTCGATTTCGTTTTCTCAACATTGGTTGTTGGATCGATTTTGAATTTTACCCTAATGTATCTTCTAGCTCCTACTGCTGCTTCTGCTTCATCTTCATTACCCTCGATTTTCGCGGGTTGCCCGAATAGCCACATGTTTGAGCCCGGATCATTCGGGCTCATGGCCCGTTGTGGCACCTTCGTTTACAAGGGTGCAATCTTTGCTGCTGTTGGTTTTGCAGCTGGATTGGTTGGGACTGCAATGTCTAATGGATTGATCGCAATCAAGAAGAAAATGGACCCGGGTTTTGAAACCCCGAATAAGGCGCCTCCTACCCTGTTGAATGCTGTTACTTGGGCGCTTCATATGGGGTTGAGTAGCAACTTGAGGTATCAGACATTGAATGGGGTTGAGTTTTTGTTGGCGAAGGCGGCTTCGCCGGTTGTTTTTAAGTCGTCTGTGGTTGTTCTGAGGTGTTTGAATAATGTGCTTGGTGGGATGTCTTTTGTTGTATTGGCACGGATGACTGGCTCGCAGAGTGTGACACCCACGGCCGCGGCCGTGGGTTCGGGTTTAGATGATGGAGAGGAGAAGGAGAAGGAGAAGTTGGTGGCAAATTAGTCGACTATTAATGGTATAATCTGGTGTTATTGGTTTAGTGTTTTGCAGTATTAACACAGTTGAATTTTTACAGTTGGTTGAATTGAGGAAGATGACTATAATAATCAGTGATTGCTAATGTTTTTGTCATATGACAGTTTAACTTTCATTGAAGATTTGGTTGTTTTTTTTGTTAGTGCTGAGAATAAACTTGGGTTTTGGTTAGTTTTATGGTAGGTTTCTTTTGTAGAATAAGCATTGAACAATAATTTAGTACACTAGTACAAATCAGCTGAGCTTGGTTTCTGTTTGTTTCGCTTTTGGTTTTTATTGTAGATGATCATAATATTATCCGAGTAGTCATCATCGTTTGGTTAGACGTAGGAAGTATTGCTTCTCATGAAGCTGTAATTCAAACGATCATACCTATGTATTGCAAGGACTAATTTCAGTTCATGGTTGCGTTTATAAGATAAATTTTTCAATCATCGATTGTGGTAGGTTTATAGAAACCTATTTTATTTGGATTTTTGCTAAAATGTTATGCAATTACAAACAATCTCACATGTTCACTTGAGAACAATCTGTCAGTTTTCTTGTACTAAATATGGTTGACTGAAACAAAATTTGATTCAGACATCAGAACTGCATAAATTTGACAGCTATCAGAATATCAGATGGTTACTCAATCTTTTTTGTCAGTTCTCCAAAGTATATATATATGGTGAGTTGTTGAGATAATTTGCCTTCCTGTTGTGTGCATGTATGTGTTTCTACTTAGCAATTGATCCAAGTTATCCAGGGTCTTGAGCACATGAACACTTGAGGCATGTCCTCGTCAGGTAAACGTGTTATTGACAGGCAATGGGCCTTCTGCAATCGAAAGTTACAAAATGTTCCTTTTTGAGGTTCATATCGCGTTCATCCAAAGATCAGTATACTTTTGCGTCCTCTAATATATGGTGTCTTGTACACATGGTCAGTTCGAACCTCCCTAGTAATCGACTAATCGGTCATGATCATAATATTCTTGTTGTCTCTTGTAGTTTGCTGTTTGTATGCTTCTTGCTATCTCAATGGGGATGGACAATGCCTCAACGGTCAATTTTATGTGAAAGAAGTGAAAATGCTGCTTTGTTCTTGTCTTATGAAAACTGCTCTCTTTCTTTCTAGGTTTACCTACCAATTTGGATTTTCTGTATTCTTATGCTTCCCATCAATTTTACCAATCTAATTCCGTATATGAATAATTATGTCTCATTCAAAAACCTTAAATAGTAATCGTACACTTGGCACCAACTTAACCCCTAGCAAAAAAGAAGATCCTTGTACTTCTCAATAGTGTGATGTTTTCATGTTTCAATTTGATTGGTCGATGGCATCAAAGGATTTTGGTGGAAAAACACCACACACAATAGCAAATTAGAGTCCTCTTAATATTCAGACTGTAAGCAGAGAGTTAGGGATAGTTCTAGTGGTTAGAGACTTAGAGCTCCCCTTTCAGTTTCAGATCACTTAAATTTGAGTCTTATGTAATAGGACTATTTGCACACCCTAAAAAACTCGAAACCTAGCATCGGGTTAATTATTCCACTCGTGGTACGGAAAAACTGTTTTGTCGATCCTACTTCACCGGCACCACCCTGGCAGCAGTGCCCCTCCAAGAGTTGAGAGTAAACCACCATCAATGAAGTGATCCTAATCTAGCCCATTGTAGTCAGTTTCAGTTAAATGTTCTGACATCTGACAACAACGGACCCAATCAGCATTACTGTGGATCATATTGGGCCCATGCCAACTGTGTAAGGCCCAAAGATGGATCTTGCTGTTGGAGCCCTGTTAGTTGGCCCATGTATTAAATAAGTCAGGCCCAAATCAGATGTTGATGCTGATCTGAGCCCTTCTGTTGTGAGTTTTACCAAAGCATGGAATGTTAATGCTATGCATGATAAATTTTCATGATTTTGTCAGGGCACTTTCACAACCAATTTTTAAGAAAAATTGTACACCCATGATCACAGCACTTCAAGTGTATGGTTAGCATCGATGGCCCCCGTTGTAATTATTAGACAGTAATAAATGACGATAATGATATTGAATTTGTATACGACTTTATCTGTGAGGAAAATGGATTGATGTTATTAAGAATAATGTATTAATGTTACTCATTTTAGTTGAAACAATAGTTCAATTGAAAAAAAAAAAAAAAAAAAAATATTAATGTGGTTTGGTCTTCACCAACCATTTGTCTCACTTTTCTCATTCTAATTAATAGGATTGTTGCTAAGATGGCCGCCCTTCTTTGGCTTTAGAGATAAGATGAGCTTATTGCCTTATTCCCATGTGATTTCAATTTTTTGGGTAACATTTTAAAGAACATTTTCGACCACTAAAGTTCTACATCAATCTTAAAAATAAATAACAAGAGATTTTTTATTGAATCGTGTACGACAATTCATATTTATAGTTTCAATAGTTAGGTAGATAGAGTTGCAAAAATCTCCCAAAATAGACTGATTCCTACAATTTGTTTTAGCCTCTCCCATGCCATTTTAAGACTTTTTTTTTAACAAGCAAGACATTGTTCTTTTCATTTCATAAAAAAGGAATATAGAATACATTTTACTAATTAAAGTTAAATTAATTTGTCATAACTTTATTTTAAACAACCAGATTTAAATATTATTTTTCACCTAAAGATAATATTTTAACATAAATGTGACGTAATAAAATTTTATTTTAATTTGTTTCGATTATTTATACGAAGTATATAATATATACCCGGACTAGCTAGGTACTTTTTTAAATGATATAATCAATGTAAAACTTGTTATGTATATGCTTTTATATTCCTAACAAATTTGTTTTTAGAGTTCTATATTTGTGAAAAAAATATATACTCTATTATACCAACTTTTTAAAAATGCTTTTTAGAGTTTAAAATGCTTTTTAGGCTGGGAAGAAAAAGATTTTTAATAAAGGCTTCTAGCCATATAAAAAATCAATATAAAATTAATTTTTTGTATATGGGCCTTCTTCATGTTCAAAATAGAATTCCAAATTTCATGCTGGCCTAAGCCCTAGGTTATCAATGAAAAAGTTGCGGAAAGGGCAATTGGTCTTAGGTGCATCCTCATGCACCTAAGATAGGTGCAACAAGGGAAGGCCTAAATCGCGCGGCCCAATTAATAACCCAGACAACAAAAATTCGCGATCCGCCAAAATCAACACTACGCTCTACAAAATGAACATATAGTAAAAAAATATGAACATGAAAAAAATGAACATTTAATAATAAAAAATGAACATGTAAAAAAATGAACATTTATTACTTATAATGTATATGTTTCATAATCATATTATTTTTTATTTCTTCAAATTTTTATGTTCATAATTAAATGCATTATATTCATAATAATATTTTATATGTTCATATATAATTTCAAATATTCATAATGTAAATATGTGTTGTTCATGAAATATTAATTAAATATGTTTATGCATATGTTGTCTTCCTTAAATGTTTATGTTCATATTTTTTTACATATATGTTCACATTTTAAATGCTTATATTCACTTTAAGAAAACCAATGCTTACGTTCATATTTGAAATGTTATGTTCACTTTCTGAAATACATAGGTTCATATTTTTTTTGCCTATGTTCACTTTCTGAAAAGCTAATGTTCACATTTAAAGGAACCTATGCATATGTTCATAATGTAAATATTCATAGTAAATATTTGTTGTTCATGAAATATTCTCATTAAGCCTGTTTATGCATATGTTCTCTTTCTTGAATGCATATTTTCATATTTTTTACGCATATGTTCACCTTTTAAATGCTTATATTCACTTTAAGGAAGCCAATGCTTACGTTCATATTTTGAATTGTTATGTTTACTTTCTGAAATGCATATGTTCATATTTTTTATGCCTATGTTCACTTTATGAAAAGCTAATGTTCACATTTAAGGGAACCTATGCATATGTTCATATTTTACATAATTATGTTCATCGATAAAAAAAAATGCAAAAAATCAGATGAAATTCATACACAACTGAAATTGATCGAAGCTAAAAAAAATAAATCAATTCATATGAATTCAAAAGTTAGATAAACTTAATTAATCGAAATTAAGCACAAATTCACCACATAATAAATTCAATTGAAAAATTGAATCGAAAAATTGAAACAAAAGATTATAAAAAAAAACAGAGGAGAGAGAATTTAAAGAAGGAAGGAGAAAAAACAGAGGAAAAGAAAATCATAATGATATTTTTTTATCATATTATCCAATCGAAACAGATGCAATCGCAAAAACAGAGAATAATTTTTCCAGAAAAAAACAGAGGAAAAAGGAATTAAAGAAGGAGAAAAAAAACAGGGAATAATTTTTTCAGAAAAAAAAAAACAGAGAACAAAATTAGTGATGAAAATTTTAATGAAAAACTTTGATGAGAATTAGGAAAGATAGGAGAAGAGAGAGAATTGGAAAAGAGGAAACCAAAAAAATTGAAAAAGGAAACTAAGTATCTTATGCGGGAAGAAGCGTTAGGGAACACTAAATATGTGTGGCTGCGTTTCACGTAGTTTCTCCTGCGTTTTGATAGTGACACCTATTTCTAGGTGCAGGAGGTTACACCTAAGAATATGTCCGGAAAGGGTAGAGCACCGGAATGTTTTAAAGAAAATTAGAGCTTTTTTCCCTTATTTTCATTGGGCCTAAATATATTTCTTTTTTTTTTGAAGGAAAGCCTAAATATATTTCTTCATATTGCATAAAAGATTATAATTTTTTTTCCTTATTTAAATGGGGTAGTCGAAGTATTAAAAGAAAGATAAAAAAAAAAGTATTACTTCGTAATAGGTGTGGGTGGGGACCATGACTCCATGAGAAGATAGGGATATAATATTAAAATGTAGTTTTTTTGTCAAAAAAAAGTGTAACACTTATTAAAATACGGGTTACATGACCACATTTGATAAGTGTAACATTTATTAAAACACAGAGAGAATATGTCAAAATTGATGAGTATGTCAAAAGAGAAGATCAACATGGTATACTCTGTAGTCAAAAGGGTCTTTGACCCAAAGCATTAAATTTAATTTAGTAGGTTGGATCTAGTACTACTACTAGGGTTTGGTTGAGGAATGGTTGAATTTTATTATATTTTATTTTTTATTTTTTTAAATTTAGATGAATGTCATCATAAGGATCATGAATTTAATGTTACAACTTGATTGTATATGAGGTACGTAAGTACATGGCCGTGTTTATTTAGACTTAGAAAGTAGTATTGAAATAGCTTATTAGTTACACAGTATACTCCCTCTATCCTTTAATGATTTCCTTATATGATTGTATCTCGATAACTTTTATTTAAGGCTTTATTGACAAAGTTCACATAGGTTGGTAAAGTTATGTACACTATAAGAGAGAGAGAGAAGAAGCAAGTGGAAAAACATAATGAAAGAGACATATGACAAATTCAAACAAACACCCTAAAAAGGTACATAGAACTATCTTAAAGAGGTAGAGGGAGTGTCTATACCAGTAACCTAGTTAAAATTCAATTGCTTCTAAATATCGGAATTTGACAAATTAAGTACTAGTGATTTTACGTTTAGAATTTTGAGTATTGTTTTGATGTAGTTTTAATTTTGAGACAAATGAACATGAAATATTACTACTAATAATAATACGAATTGAATTAATAATACAAATTGAATTAATAATAATAAGAAGGAGAAGGAGAAGTGTAATGAATATATTTATTGTTTTATATCATAAAGAATAAGCATAATTAACATTTACGGAGTATTTATATTTTTTTATATAGCCTTAAAGACAATAATTTCAATTTTCATTTAGGAAAAAATATAGCCTAACGTACGTACAATATCATAAATCTGGGTGATCATGATGAAACAATGGCTATAACCTCCCGGACAATAACCTAAGTGATTGGAGTAAAGAACTAAAGACATTTATGTCCTTCTTAAAGTCTCCACTACTACCCACCTACTTAGCTAGTACGTAACTACTTATACTAAAGATAAATAATAAAGTGAGTTTATGGATCTCCGTCACTATCATGATTTATGAATTTTTATTTTAAGGTAAAGGACTAAAAATGAGATTGATCGATCATTTCTCGACCACTAGTTTAATATTTACGGGCTAGATACTTGAAATTGGGAGGGTTGGGGTAGGGAAACAAGCTTATTACAAGGTGAACCCGTCTAATTAAGGGTCTGTTCACATTTATTGAATTGAACTGAACCGAACTGATTGAAGCTGAAATGAATATTTTATGAGAGAGGAAAATTAGGAGCTGAGCTGAACTGAACTGATTGAAGCTGAACTGAACTGAAGTTAAATTAAGTAAATGTGAAGATGCCCTAAGCTACACCAAACAAGCTTCATTCATGATTCAAGAGTATGATAGCTATCACCATAGAATGGTCTTTTTATAAGTTTTTGAAATATTTGGAGTCATCTTGACCTTTAATATGAGTATTAATTAAACTTCAAATTTTGACTATTGTAGAGTAACATCTTTAATTATCAATTAGACGTTAAATTTTGACTATTGTAGATCAACATCTTTAATTATCAAATTCTTAATCTAGCATGTATCCTTATCAAAGGCTCAAAGCATATAATAAGGTGGTTAATTATCAATTCTGAAGTAAATTTTATAAAAAGCTAGACATGATGAGAGCTAGTGTGATATTTTTTAAAATTGAATTAGAGAATGTATAGGTCCCTAATACTTGGATTTTTTTTTTTTTTTTTTTTTTTTTTTTTTTTTTTTTTGGAAACAATTCGTTAATATAAAGCCATACAACACCCTAATTGTAATACAGTAATAGTGAGAATAGAGAAGTATTCAAAAATTGGGAGTTCTTGCCAAAAATACAAAGTGAAATCAAACTAGTTGGGGCAAATGAAAAGGAAAGTGTATAGATTATTTGTTTGGCTCGAGACATTCACCTTGTTGGGCCGCACGCACACTCAACTCTACATTAGTATGATATTGTCCGCTTTGGGTCTAACCAACACGAATTTGTCTTTTAGTACCTTATAAAAAAGTCTCGTGCTAATTATGGAGTGTGGAGTCTGCTTCTACTTAAATGAAATTAAAGTTCTTTATTTTTTCCTTTTCTTCCATGTGAGATTTGGAATGAATAACCCAAACACTATTTAGGAAACGGGGATAAAATGATAAAGTATCTCTTAAAGATAGACCTTAACCCTAATAATCTATAATCTTTTATGCAATATGAAGAAATATATTTTTACATTCTTATTCCAAAGTTTATTTTATTTTATTTTATTTTTTTTTATTTTTTTTATTTATATTAATACATGGTCAAAGCAAATACCAAGTATATCTATAAAAAAAAAAATTATAGTGGGAAAAAAAATGAATATCTTCATTTTTTTAATTAAAAAACAACCCTTAATATAGCTTAAGGGCCTGTTCACATTTTGTGAATTGAGCTAAACTAAACTGAACTGATTGGAGCTGAACTGAACTGAGCTGAACTGAACAAAACTAATTGGAGCTGAACTAAACTAAACTGAAGTGAGCTGAAATGAATATTTTATGAGAGAGGGAAATTAAGAATTGAACTGAACTGATGGGAGCTAAATTGAACTGAACTGAAGTGAACTGATTGGAGCTGATCTAAATTGAACTGAAATTAAGTAAATGTGAATAAACCCTAAATTTGTAACTTTAATTTGTAAGAGAGTTTTGACAGTGAAAAGTCCATTCTTGACCAGTGCAAAACAGCTTGCACATTAATTTGCTTCAAGAATTTTCATGACTTTCCTATCTACTTTACGCCTATATATATCCAACACTTACACACTCTTTAAGTACAGAAATATAACACATTAAAACAACAACAAAAACCTACAATAACACTTTAATTTAAGTACTTTAATTTGCTACTATTATGGGAACCCTTTACCAAGCTCCTCCACACTTACCTCAACACCTTAAAGTCACCATCCAAGATTCATGTTTAATTTATTCACCCCAAGAAAATGAACAAAAAACTATGTTTTTATCCAACATTGATCAAGTCCTAAACTTTGATGTTCAAACCATACATTTCTTTAATCCAAACCCTGAATTCCCTCCAAAAATTGTGTTTGAAAAGCTTAAGAACGCGTTACAAAAGTTGTTAGTCCCATATTATTTCTTACCGGGAAGGATTAAGGTTAACACCGAGACCGGCCGAATTGAGATTGATTGCAAGAATGCTGGGATTGGGTTTGTGGTAGCTAGTTGTGAGTATACTTTGGATGAACTTGGTGATTTGGTTTACCCTAATCCTGCTTTTGAGGAACTTTTAACCAAGGAACTTGATGCTACCTTGGGAGCGGACGGTCACCCTCTTTGTATTGTTCAGGTACGTTATGTGTTACGTACTTTCTTTTGTAAATGTTGTATGACTTACTGTTATGTAGATAGTTCTTTTTTTTTTTTATTATATATGTCCGATTTTTTTTTTTTTATTTAAATATATGGTGTATGTTTACTTGATTTTGTAAGATAATTTTGATTAAGTTTGAGATAAGTACAGTTTTAATATTAAAATATAAATTATTAGTTAAAAAAGTTTGGTCTTAAGTGATAGATCTAGTTTCTAAACTTCATGTCCAAAAGCATGATGATGAGCTAGTTAGTTTGTACTTTGAAGTAAGTCATACTTCGTAAGTAATAGAATACAGTGGTTAAATTTCAAATTTTCCACCATAATGTATAAATGTATTTTTTTTTTAGAGGAAAACCAAAAGTATTTTTAATGTGTATAATTTATATTTTGTCATAAAGTAGTCATAATTTTAGTAGGTAAAAGCAAATTAATTAGTAGCTAGTAGTAGAATGTTACGGTGTTCCCATAATTATAATGGATAAAGAATATACTCAAATAATCTAGTAGATTTAAGATGTTAGGTAATTAACTCTTTATTATGCCAAATTTGATAATATTGTGATAGAGTATAAAACATATTCCTGGGCCTCAACCATTAGTTTGTACTTCGTATATCTTTTGTATAAACACTCTATATGTTAAATTAAAAACAAAAAATTAAAATACTAGTACTAACATACGAAGTATATGTATAGGAAATAATACTATACTTTCCAAAAATATACTTCGTAATACATTAATTTTTTTTATTTTTTTTTTTACAAAATATACTTCGTATAAATCAATTATGAATGAGTTGTAGTTCAATCAGCTCAGTTTGAATGTAATTCGTAAATTCGAGTTCCATTTAATGAAGCAACCTAACATTTTCAGCTTATTACTGAACATATTTAATGGTATTCCTAACTTGTCATAAGTCATAACACGACCTCTATCATCTTTAGAACTTGGCATCTAGCTTCTCGGATCAAACTCTTAGAGGGCGTTTGGTATAAATTCCGTAAACGGAATGGAAAGGATTTATATAAGTAAGGGAAAGGGTAATGATATACGTTACCTTTAATATACGTTTGGTATCTTTATAAAATGGAAACAAATTGAGGAGTTTATGATTGAGGAGGGAAACACATTTTGTTTCCATTAGTTGGATAAGAGTAACAATTTGGGGGATTTTGTTACCCTTTGGAAACGGTATTTGTTACTTATAGCTCATACCAAACTAATAGAAACAGAAACACTTATTTGTTTACGTTTCCTATGTTACAAATTTTCATACCAAACACCTTCTAAATTTTAAGCATTACCCATACTTTTGTGCTTATACACCGTTTACATACTTTACTTTGATACTTATGTTGTGTGATTTTTATCGGGTCAAAAAAATACAAGTTACTTTAAAACACGCACCAAATGTATGTCGTTGTTATGGATTTAAATCAATTTATATATCCAGATAAGAACAAGTTATACATACCTTAGCTTTCATACCATTTATTTATTTTGACTAAACATTTAATTTTTGTACATAAACAAATTTATGAAGGGAGAAAATTTAATTTCCATTAATGATACAAAGCTAGGCAGTTGAAGGATTTAAAGCTCGTTGCTTTTTACCTGTCAATCTGTCATTGGCAGTGTTTATTGTTTACTGTTTACACCTGCCTTACGCAATAGTCTATCAATCGTTTTATTATGTACTAGTAGCACAGAGACTATGTTTTAAGAGATTAAGACCATTTACATTAATAAAGGGATGGTACTCAATAAATTTAACACCGTTACTTTTATATTGTACTCCGTACTGTATTGCGGATATTAAGGTAAGGAGAAAGTCGTACCAAGAAAAAACCTCTCAAGACTCCTTAAGAGTGGTGGAGAGGATGGGTAGAGAAATCCCTACCGCATATTATAGAGTCCTTAGTGGATGGAATATAATTCTATAATCTCGTGATTGTGAGATACATATCTTTTCACCAGCTCAAACTTTACTAGATTTATCCAGTACTTGCAACTTGCAAGTAGTAACTATTATACCAAACCTTCCAATGTTGGAAACTTTTGTAATTTATAACTTTATTCCGTGTCTAGTTTACCAATGTGGTCAAGTATGATTTGGACGAATAAGTTATACATAGTATTACCCTTTTCAACACATTAAACTCTGTTTACAGTGTATTTTAACTACAATTTCTTACAGTACAAAATATTTAGCCGGTTTAAAAATAAACGACTTTCTAAATCAATGTTATATAAATTGAATAACAAAATTATTGCTCATGTTATTTATTTAGGAACCGTGATAGTTACAAGTAACACAAAAAAAAATAATCTATCACATTAAATATATTTGAATGTGTAGTCTACCTACATATTGAGGTAGATTTCATTTGTTACTGTTGGTTCCATTATATTGCTTTGATGATTTTCATAAAAACCATGTGAATTTAATTTCCTCTATATATCATCATTCTCTTTCCATGATCACCTTCTTTTTTGTACGAAATTCACATGAAAGTACGAAAATATGCTTTATACCAACTCTTATGTTGTCAAGATAAAAAGAGAGTAAAGGTTGGTATAAGACATTATTAGTATGAGGCTCAACCACACTTTTTTTCCTTTTTTGGTTTATAATTATTGCTCCGTTACCTTCGTTTCATAATAGATATAACATATTGACTTTTTTACATTATTTATTTAATTTACTAACTTTGAATACGCTTTTTAAATGAAAAAAAGTCAATCATTATAGTGTATCTATTGTGAAACGGAGGCACTCCCTTGTAAATTATGGGAAGAAGTTTATTTTGAAGTTAAGTCACATTATTGTTATAATTTGTGTATTAAGTGACATTTAAACCTCGTTAGTGATATGAAAATGATATTTAAACTGTTTCTAGCTAGTAGTTAGTTGTACACAATATTTCTCCCTTTCTTTTAATTAGTTGTCTAGAGTGTTACTAAATTTGTCAATTCTTTGATGTGAATGTATGATGTAACGATCCTCTTAGTAATTGCATAACAACTATATTTTTCTGTAGATGACGGCTTTTAAATGTGGTGGGTTTGCAATGGGTCTCCAAACCAACCATGCAATATTTGATGGTACAAGCATCAAATACTTGTTACAAAATCTAGCAGCCTTAGCAGACGACAAGCCTTTACCAATTGTACCATGCAATGAACGTGAGTTGCTCGCGGCTCGTGATCCGCCACGTGTCACGTTCCCACATCCCGAGCTCCTTAAGCTTAAGATCCCAATTGGCCAAGAGGGTGAGGGTGAGCAAAACCCTACTATCTTCGATACCACTCCTCAAGACTTAGACTTTAAAATATTTAGCCTTTCCGAAAAGGACATTTTTGACCTTAAGGCCAAGGCGAAGGCAGGGCCCACTAACGGAAAAGGTAAAATAACGGGATTCAACGTTATTTCAGCTCTAGTTTGGAGATGCAAGGCCTTATCTAATAGTGAAAATGATGAAAACAACTTATCAGAAAGGTCATCAACCATGCTATTTGCTGTTGATATTAGGGCAAAGCTAAACCCTCCTCTACCAACCTCATTCGCCGGTAATGCAGTATTAACCGCGTATGCAATGGCTGATTGCAAGAGATTAGAGGAAGCTCCACTCTCGGAGCTAGTGGACTTGGTGACAGAAGGAGCAACAAGGATGAATGATGAGTATGCGCGATCAGCCATAGATTGGGGTGAGTTATACAAAGGGTTTCCTAATGGAGAGTTCTTGATGTCTTCATGGTGGAGACTAGGGTTTAATCAAGTGGAGTATCCTTGGGGAAAACCAAAGTATTGTTGCCCTTTGGTGTATCATAGGAAGGACATCATATTGTTGTTTCCTGATATTAATGAATCCAATGCTGGGGTCAATGTTTTGGTTGCTCTTCCACATAAAGAGATGGCCAAATTTGAATCTCTTTTCTACAAGTTCCTATCTTCTTAGTTTGTTAGTTGTATTAGTATAAAATAGTACCTATTTGCATGTAAGTTTGGTATGAAAAGATGTCCTACCGAGCATGTACTGTAATGCTGTATGATAAGTGTAATTTTTAAGGTTTTCATGACTATTAGGATTCGCTAAAATGTTAAATTTAGTGTGATTGTATCCATGTATTAATTATTACTTCGCACTATGTATTTCATGATGATATTAGAGTGTTTTCCTTTATTAGTAATTATATATATTATATGTAAATTAAATTTTTGTGTTTTTTTTTTTCATACACTTGAAAAATTGAACTACTACTTCTGGATCGTATTATATGCAACTTTGGAATTTTTTATATCTCACAAATAACACCCCAAAATTGCATATAATATGATCCGGAGGTTGTAAATAATATGGGTACAACATTCTGTAAAAGCATGCTGCACTGTCCACATCTAATGGGCTTTTGGGTCCGGTTTAAAAAGGTGGGCTCAGACTAATTGTAAAATGTAAATGGGCTGCACCTTGATCCAACTCCGAAATATAAGTAGCACAATTTTAAGTAATTCATTCACAACAGTGAGAAGACCAAAGAAAACATTACATTATTGATGCACCCCTGAAATTTTACAATACATTTTATAAAAAAAAAATATATATATATAAAAAAAAAAATAAAAAAAAAAAAAAAAGACAGGGGAGAGGGGCACACCTCTAGACGAAAAAGAAAGGAAAAAAACAGAAAAAGAAAAAACTAGTACACATTAACTATTCCGTAACAGATTAATTTTTGAATTAAATACCTTATAAACTTATGTAAATACCTATCTTTATAAAGACATTTCTTTTAGAGAAATACGGAGATAATAACTAATTTTAATATTTAACTAACCACCGTATGATGATCAAGGGTTTAAATATTAGTTATTAATATTAGTTTATTGTTCTAACAAAAATGTCTTAAAAAGAAGGTTGTTTGTATAAGGTACTTATATTTTAGAAAGGTGCTGCAATTGTTGACAAATTTTACTCCTTATTATCAATACTCTTAGGCAGAATGTTAAAAAGTGCAGTAGATCATGTCCAGTGATCTCTTCACACTAAAGGGGGTGTGGATTTACAACCTTCTTCCACCAGAGCCTCCCTCCCTCTGGCAATTGAAATAGACGGAAGCAACGGGCAAGCCGAGGTTGTAGACTTCAGCAAAGTCTCTAGTGTTGAAGTTTTGGCGCCACCCAGGAGGATACACAGTTTGCCTTCCGAGTTGTCGAAACAACACAAAGATGAATCGATGTATTCCCACTGCTGGTCTTGGGTTCTCATAGCAAACAATCTCTTGGCCTAAACAAAAGATAATGTCATATTAGAAACTGTGTGAAAACTTTAAGAACAACATCAATGTTACCCTTTATATAAACAAAGTAAAGAATGCTAATCTGTTAAACTAAATTATATTTACTTATATGTACATAATTAGGAAAATAAGATGAAAATATGACAATAAGAGCAATGAATTGGTAAAGGCTAAAAATTTGAATTGTTCTGAAGTAACTTTTTTCAATATGAATCAATGCTCTATTTCTCATCTACAAATATTATTCTAAAAATCGTACAAATGATATGAAAATATGAAATGAGGGATTATAGTACAAAGATCAACTTTAATCTTATTTTCTGACCTTTAATAAATATTCTAGATTCAAATATTCTAATCATATATTTTGTCACTTTGAAAAGCAGAATTCTCTTTGACATGATCATAGTACCAACAAGAATTTCTTGCAAAAATCAAATTGAGTTCATTACAAGACAGAGTACAAATTATTAGGTCACACGTAGCTTTGCAATCTTCACTCTTTCTTCACAGATCTATCTTTCACCAATATACACTACAATTCAAGCTAAGCTTAAAAAGAACCTCATGATATAGCAACTCCCTTAAGATTACTAAGGCAGTCGAAAATGAACCTTAAGGCGGAGCAAACAAAAGCAAATGATATTCGTGGTGAGCATTTAAGTACACAAAAGGTGAAAAGGAGAATGGGAAATTTAAAAATAAAGCAGCAAAGAAATTACCCTTTTTTCATTTGTGTGGTCTTTTTCTTACAAGGAATAAACTTTCAATGCCTCAACTTCCTCCCATGTAAGCTCCCACACCCACCTTAATTAACTACCTTTTCCTGTTTGTTTTTTTCCCCTCCACCATCCTCTCTCACCTTTTATCCCACATGATCAGCACACCATGCCAGATATCACATAATACATCGATGAATTTTGTGGCATCTACGGCTGTACTACTCAAATTCGAATACTAACATAGTAACATGTGATGTACTAAGTGTCAAACTCGACTATTTTGTCAAAAAAATTAATAAGAGTCACATTTCCTCATTGTATCAAGTACTTAAGGTAAATTTGTTCAAAAAATAAAAAGTAGTTAAGGTAAATCGAAGAGTCTAAGCCAGTAAAAACAACAGTACTCTCCGGTGAGTCAATGAGCAATAAACACATCACCACAAAACGTAATAACATGTTCATGCAGTATGTAGGGGCCCTAAACAGAAATTCCTAGCTATAGTGCCTAAAATCTACATCAAATAAATATTCAAATATAAACATCCGATGCTTGGATTTTGATTAATGACAAGGAAAACTCACCAAAGGATGCACCTGTGGACCCAGGAATATCAGTCACCAACCTTTTTTACCCAAAAAAAAAAAAAAAAAAAAAAGGATCCAGTTAGGCAATAAACAAGATTGGTGTATAGAGTATATGCAGCTAAAAGCAGAATTTTTTATTAAATAAAAAAAAAAGGGTTGAAAAAATAACTATGGAGTAGTAAATTTTTAAAAAATTAAAACTGTAAAAAAAAAATACAGTACAAAATAATAAAATTAAAAATTAAAAAATAAAAACTAAAAGCCATTCATTTACGGAGTAATTGATTTCAGAATCATTTATAGGAAAAGCGAAAAACAAGTGCCAGGAAAAGAGAGGTGGGTTAGTGGGTAGTGGGTACGTACATGATATGTACTTGATGACGTCATCTTGTGAAATTGGCTACTACAGTCTTTCAATATACCTTACATTTTTAAATTTTCACTTCTTTTATGTGGTAAAATGAATGCGTTTGTTAAATATAACTAGCCTTTTAACTCGTTCCATGCACGGGTTATTACTTAGGGTCTGTTCTCATTGACTGAACTGAACTGAAATGAATATTTTATAAGAGAAGGAAATTAGAGCTGAGCTGAACTGAACTGAACTAACTGAACTGATTTGAATTTCAACGTATGAGAACAGGACCTTAGAGTATTTTCCTTGTAATGTGTTGCTTATTCGTGTTGTATGAGTCAACACTGTTTTATTGTACTTTCTATGTTTATATAATGTGGACTAATTAACTCAATTTTTTTTTACTATTACTTTATTTTAAGTTTAGGATATAAAAATACTACGATTTTATTTTGGTGTAGTTGAAACATTTAATTTCCTTACTTAAATTTGCAAGTTACAAAACACATAAAGACATAAAAAAAAAAAATTGATAAAGAAGATGGCATGTGGCATATGAGTGATTTGTGGTGACACGTGACATATGAGTAAGGTGTGGTTTGTGTTTTTAAATACTAAGGGTTTGTTCTCTTACGTTGAAATTCAGTTCAGTTCAATTCAGTTCAGCTCCGCTTCTAATTTCCTTCTCTTATAAAATATTCATTTCAGTTCAGTTCAGTTCAGTTCAGTTCAGCTGAGCTAAGTTCAGTCAATGAGAACAGGCCCTAAGTATAGATAGATAGATTCCTACTTCCTAGTATGCTAGAGCCAAGCAAATAATCTCAAGGTTCCTAATCTTCCAATGTCCTAAGAATAATCGATCAATCAAGTGAGAAAAGTTAAGAGGAGAATAACTTTTGTCTTTATTAATTCATTACCAAACAACTAAATCATCGTGGATAGTTTCATATTCATTTATCATTTATGTTTGCGAGTTATAACACTCAAACTCCATATTTGATAATCTCCAATCATATATGATACTCTCTCACGTCCATGGTCCATCTCCTTTAAGAAAAATGATAGATTTTCAAATGAAATCATCAATGTTTGTAAGAGAAACAATTATAATCATATACTAGGAATGCTTTGTATCAGAAAATCCGAGCATGGAGAGGCAAACACCTTCCCCACCCTCCCCGCATTTCTTCTCTACCCCACCAGACAAGTAATATATATAGAAAAACTGCAGTATTTTACGTTTCAAAATCAACAAAAGTACTCGTACTAGGAGAAGAGGGTGAGAAAAAGAACGGTAAATTTTACAATTCAAAAGTGAAAAAAATAAGGGGTTAAACACAAAAGGAGTGTACTCACCAGTGCAAATACTCCCTCAGGTTTGGATTACTTGGGCTAGGAGCATCGGGATCCACCATAACCTACAGAAGTTAACGCATTTAGCAAAGAAACCACCATCAAATTTTTCTTCATACGAATGAGAAGATTCATTAGTTAAAAAAAACATGTAAACAATTGTTTGGAAATGATGAAGGAAAGGGCTGAAAGAAAGAAGACGATGTAATATCAACTTTATTTACAATGGATATTTATTCTTGTATTTTCATTATTAGGTCAGCTAAGGGACTTACCAAGGTGTAGAAAGTCCTAAGGTCATCACCTCCAATCTCAACTCTTGGTTGATTAACAACCTGAGAGGGCCTGAATTCACATCCATTATTAACATCTCTATTGTTATAGCTTACCCTGAGATTAACAGTCCTATTGAAGGGATCCAAGACGTCGCCGATAACTCGGCCGACTATTAGAGGATCTCTTGGTGGTGCTCTAGGCATGATAGGGAATGGATTTCGATCTCTCTGTTTCTACAACTGACTCCTAATATAAGAAAAAGGCCAAGAAGTGTTGGGTTGCTAAAAACTTGCAGAGAAGAAGTTATGCCAGTGAGTACTTATATACTGAGTCCTCAACACTGCGCAGGTTCCCATCATCTATCATCGCATCTCATGTTCCAGTCAAAAGGAAAAAGGATTTACCTCTTAAAAACTTTATTCGTTTTGCCTGATGATAACCTTGGAATCATATTTGCTTCATGCAAGCATTATCATACACCAAGATGACCTTGTGTTATCTTGTCAAACTTCGCCCTACAGTAAAAATGGAGGGGGAGAGAATTAAACGGCACAGGAATAGTAACTCAAGCTACTTTTTACACGGAAAATCGACCAGGAAAAAACATACACGTATTTATACTTGTATGTAGTAATAACATTTTTACCTAACAAAACCTAAAGCTCATTCTGCCTGCCCAACATTTAGCTTTATATATCATATCACAGTTTAAGTTGTTGACATGCTAATTTTAAATATTGTTGGCTTATTTGGATAAAGAAAATCCAAAACACCCTAGATAACATCATTTGTGTTGAAATCTATTGTGATAATACAAAGTATAATAGAGTTGATCAGAGCATTCCCATCAGTGAGGAGAATTTTGCTCATGAGCAAAATTGATGAGCAAAATTGCAATATTTGCTTCCCCACCAATGAGCAAATCAAAATATGCTCATGAGCATAATGAAATTTGCTCATCCTATGAGCAAAAATGAAAGTGAATAGTGAAATCGTGGGGCCCAGCAATAGTACTAACCGACTTTTTTTTTTTGCTTTTAACACCCTCAAAACGACGAGTTTTGGGGTTTGGTCTGAATAAATGACCCCCAAAACGACGCGTTTTGATGGCAGCCAAGCAAAAAAAAATTAATTGCAGCTGCTGACAGGGGCGCGTCAGTCCAGCGAATGGGAAGCTGACACGCGTCCCTGTCAGCTTGTTCCTCCAATCAAAAAATTCAACCGTTTAGCAACGGTAATTAAATTAAAACGGTAATTTGGCCGTTTTATAATTATTAAAAAAAAAAAATCACCAACGGTTATATTTTTTTTTGCTCTACAAATAGAGATCCATTTTGACATATTTTGGTATAATTTCAAAAATCACAAAAACACTCAATATTTACACTTAATCCCATTTCTAGTGAGATTTATGTTATAATTTCTAATATAAAGTTGAGAAAGGTTAATTTTTTTTTTTTTGGTTTATTATTTTTTTTAATTACTGTTTTTAGTACTTTAATATTTTTTCAAAACGTTATTAATGATATTTTAAGTAGCAATATTTTTTTTAAGTTTAAAAAATCCAAAAAACTCTTTATTATTTTTACTCCCAAGTTTAGTTAGATTAAGTTTTCATTTTCTAATATTACTCTTTATTTTTTAGTATAACTACTTTATATCTCAACAAAAAAAAAAAAAATTATTTAATTACTTTTTGTAGCACTCAGAAATTATTTAAAAGGTTATTAACGTTATTTTATTTTAATTTAGTTGTGCCTCTTAAGTATATATTGTTGTTTTTAATTTATTATACAATATAATGGATCCAAACAACCCTAATTACAATCAACTTGCTCAACATTTTTCTGATTTAGGTGATGATTTCATTAGTAGTCCAAATTTTCAATTATTCCTAGAAAGATTAGGCAACCCTTCTTCTCAAAATTCCGTTCATCAACCAACACCTCCACAAATTCCCAACAATGAAAACACTTTTTTTGAGCAACAAACTCCTCCCGTTACCGAAGGGAGCAACTCTGAGTACGATGTCAGCCAAGAAGAAGCTGTTCCGGAGACACCACAATACCCTCCACCACCTCCAAGGATTCCTGCCAATCAACCACTTGCCAAAGCGAGTCGCATTTGGTCGGTTGCTGAGGATGAAGCTCTAATTGGGTTCTACCTAGAACTAAGTGATGATGCGCTTCGTGGTACGAGCCAAAAGGCATCCGAACTATGGCGAAAAGTTCATGCAGCTTACTGTAAACTACAAGCTGAGAAACCGCATATTCTCCCGCCAAGACCTATGAAGAGTTTGGAGACACATTGGAGAAGAATGGCAGCTGATTTGCTACAGTGGACTAATTGCTATGACGAGGCGGGCAAACTCCCTGAAAGCGGAAGTGGTTACAACGAAGCCGATCGAATTAAACACACCTCCAAGTTGTTTTATATCTCCTCTAATCCACAACATAATTTTGCATTTCCACATGGAGTGGAAATGGTTAATAAAGATCCGAAGTGGAGGACTAAACTAAGATGGGGCCTGTCAAAAGAGGAAAGAAAGGGTTACGGTGCCGATGATGAGGAAGATAGCAGTGGAAGTGGGAAAAGGTCTAGGGGGGAGAGTGAGAATGAAATCCGTACTGATGGATTTATGTCCGGAGGATTACCACGACTAGACGGTGTCAAAAAAACGAAGGCTAAGCGTAAGGGCAAAGCAGTTGCTTCCGAAAGTGCAATATTGAGCATTAGTGAGCAGATAAAGGCGTGTACTGAGGTTAGAGAAAGGGAGGCGAATTTACGACAACAACGGTTGGAACTTGATCGAGAAAAGGAAAAGAGGAAGCAAAAACAAGTTGAATTAGCAGAGAAGAAGATGAATTTTGATATGCTTCAATCATTTTTAGCAAGGACAACACCACTCACTCCAGCTGAAGAGGCCCACAAGGACGAGTTACTTCAATTAGTCTACGGTAGAAATTGACTGTATTTCCTTAATGAGTTTATTTTTAATTAGTTGTTCTTTATTTTGTTCAATTTTAATTAGTACTATTTTGAGGTTAGCTTTCTGTACTTAGTTAATCTTTAATTAGTTTAATTTTTATGAGTTGTATTCATGTCCCTTGTCTTATTAGACATTGAGTTATAATATGTCTTTCATGTCAGTTGTATAATTGTATTTTGAATTGTCAATCATGTTTCATCACTCATTGAATTGTCAATCATGTTTCATCAGTCATGGAATTGTCATTCATATTTTGGACTTGTCATTGAGTTTTCATGCTTATAAATGATAGTGATACCATCTTACGCAAATATAATCAAACTCCTCAAAAAATATTCCAAACACTCAAGTAACCAGCAAACACAATGTTTTCCATTAGCTCAACCTCCAGCTCGTCTGATTCTGATCAATACGTTGAATTTGATCATTTAGTTGACGAATTTGTCACAACCCATCTACCAACTTTGTTGTATAACAACCAAACACAACCCCAACCCGTATCCGATGTTGAATGTGTTCCAGAGCGTAGAGGAGATACGGATAGAAGAGATAGGGAAAAGGGGCATGTTCAATTATTTAATGATTACTTTGCAAGTAATCCAGTTTATAGCGACAAACAATTCCGGCGTAGATTTCGAATGCAACGACCTTTGTTTTGTAGGATTATGAACAAGGTGGTCGAGGGGGATCAATTCTTAAATGTGGTGGGTTTGCAATGGGTCTCCAAACCAACCATGCAATATTTGATGGTACAAGCATCAAATACTTGTTACAAAATCTAGCAGCCTTAGCAGACGACAAGCCTTTACCAATTGTACCATGCAATGAACGTGAGTTGCTCGCGGCTCGTGATCCGCCACGTGTCACGTTCCCACATCCCGAGCTCCTTAAGCTTAAGATCCCAATTGGCCAAGAGGGTGAGGGTGAGCAAAACCCTACTATCTTCGATACCACTCCTCAAGACTTAGACTTTAAAATATTTAGCCTTTCCGAAAAGGACATTTTTGACCTTAAGGCCAAGGCGAAGGCAGGGCCCACTAACGGAAAAGGTAAAATAACGGGATTCAACGTTATTTCAGCTCTAGTTTGGAGATGCAAGGCCTTATCTAATAGTGAAAATGATGAAAACAACTTATCAGAAAGGTCATCAACCATGCTATTTGCTGTTGATATTAGGGCAAAGCTAAACCCTCCTCTACCAACCTCATTCGCCGGTAATGCAGTATTAACCGCGTATGCAATGGCTGATTGCAAGAGATTAGAGGAAGCTCCACTCTCGGAGCTAGTGGACTTGGTGACAGAAGGAGCAACAAGGATGAATGATGAGTATGCGCGATCAGCCATAGATTGGGGTGAGTTATACAAAGGGTTTCCTAATGGAGAGTTCTTGATGTCTTCATGGTGGAGACTAGGGTTTAATCAAGTGGAGTATCCTTGGGGAAAACCAAAGTATTGTTGCCCTTTGGTGTATCATAGGAAGGACATCATATTGTTGTTTCCTGATATTAATGAATCCAATGCTGGGGTCAATGTTTTGGTTGCTCTTCCACATAAAGAGATGGCCAAATTTGAATCTCTTTTCTACAAGTTCCTATCTTCTTAGTTTGTTAGTTGTATTAGTATAAAATAGTACCTATTTGCATGTAAGTTTGGTATGAAAAGATGTCCTACCGAGCATGTACTGTAATGCTGTATGATAAGTGTAATTTTTAAGGTTTTCATGACTATTAGGATTCGCTAAAATGTTAAATTTAGTGTGATTGTATCCATGTATTAATTATTACTTCGCACTATGTATTTCATGATGATATTAGAGTGTTTTCCTTTATTAGTAATTATATATATTATATGTAAATTAAATTTTTGTGTTTTTTTTTTTCATACACTTGAAAAATTGAACTACTACTTCTGGATCGTATTATATGCAACTTTGGAATTTTTTATATCTCACAAATAACACCCCAAAATTGCATATAATATGATCCGGAGGTTGTAAATAATATGGGTACAACATTCTGTAAAAGCATGCTGCACTGTCCACATCTAATGGGCTTTTGGGTCCGGTTTAAAAAGGTGGGCTCAGACTAATTGTAAAATGTAAATGGGCTGCACCTTGATCCAACTCCGAAATATAAGTAGCACAATTTTAAGTAATTCATTCACAACAGTGAGAAGACCAAAGAAAACATTACATTATTGATGCACCCCTGAAATTTTACAATACATTTTATAAAAAAAAAATATATATATATAAAAAAAAAAATAAAAAAAAAAAAAAAAGACAGGGGAGAGGGGCACACCTCTAGACGAAAAAGAAAGGAAAAAAACAGAAAAAGAAAAAACTAGTACACATTAACTATTCCGTAACAGATTAATTTTTGAATTAAATACCTTATAAACTTATGTAAATACCTATCTTTATAAAGACATTTCTTTTAGAGAAATACGGAGATAATAACTAATTTTAATATTTAACTAACCACCGTATGATGATCAAGGGTTTAAATATTAGTTATTAATATTAGTTTATTGTTCTAACAAAAATGTCTTAAAAAGAAGGTTGTTTGTATAAGGTACTTATATTTTAGAAAGGTGCTGCAATTGTTGACAAATTTTACTCCTTATTATCAATACTCTTAGGCAGAATGTTAAAAAGTGCAGTAGATCATGTCCAGTGATCTCTTCACACTAAAGGGGGTGTGGATTTACAACCTTCTTCCACCAGAGCCTCCCTCCCTCTGGCAATTGAAATAGACGGAAGCAACGGGCAAGCCGAGGTTGTAGACTTCAGCAAAGTCTCTAGTGTTGAAGTTTTGGCGCCACCCAGGAGGATACACAGTTTGCCTTCCGAGTTGTCGAAACAACACAAAGATGAATCGATGTATTCCCACTGCTGGTCTTGGGTTCTCATAGCAAACAATCTCTTGGCCTAAACAAAAGATAATGTCATATTAGAAACTGTGTGAAAACTTTAAGAACAACATCAATGTTACCCTTTATATAAACAAAGTAAAGAATGCTAATCTGTTAAACTAAATTATATTTACTTATATGTACATAATTAGGAAAATAAGATGAAAATATGACAATAAGAGCAATGAATTGGTAAAGGCTAAAAATTTGAATTGTTCTGAAGTAACTTTTTTCAATATGAATCAATGCTCTATTTCTCATCTACAAATATTATTCTAAAAATCGTACAAATGATATGAAAATATGAAATGAGGGATTATAGTACAAAGATCAACTTTAATCTTATTTTCTGACCTTTAATAAATATTCTAGATTCAAATATTCTAATCATATATTTTGTCACTTTGAAAAGCAGAATTCTCTTTGACATGATCATAGTACCAACAAGAATTTCTTGCAAAAATCAAATTGAGTTCATTACAAGACAGAGTACAAATTATTAGGTCACACGTAGCTTTGCAATCTTCACTCTTTCTTCACAGATCTATCTTTCACCAATATACACTACAATTCAAGCTAAGCTTAAAAAGAACCTCATGATATAGCAACTCCCTTAAGATTACTAAGGCAGTCGAAAATGAACCTTAAGGCGGAGCAAACAAAAGCAAATGATATTCGTGGTGAGCATTTAAGTACACAAAAGGTGAAAAGGAGAATGGGAAATTTAAAAATAAAGCAGCAAAGAAATTACCCTTTTTTCATTTGTGTGGTCTTTTTCTTACAAGGAATAAACTTTCAATGCCTCAACTTCCTCCCATGTAAGCTCCCACACCCACCTTAATTAACTACCTTTTCCTGTTTGTTTTTTTCCCCTCCACCATCCTCTCTCACCTTTTATCCCACATGATCAGCACACCATGCCAGATATCACATAATACATCGATGAATTTTGTGGCATCTACGGCTGTACTACTCAAATTCGAATACTAACATAGTAACATGTGATGTACTAAGTGTCAAACTCGACTATTTTGTCAAAAAAATTAATAAGAGTCACATTTCCTCATTGTATCAAGTACTTAAGGTAAATTTGTTCAAAAAATAAAAAGTAGTTAAGGTAAATCGAAGAGTCTAAGCCAGTAAAAACAACAGTACTCTCCGGTGAGTCAATGAGCAATAAACACATCACCACAAAACGTAATAACATGTTCATGCAGTATGTAGGGGCCCTAAACAGAAATTCCTAGCTATAGTGCCTAAAATCTACATCAAATAAATATTCAAATATAAACATCCGATGCTTGGATTTTGATTAATGACAAGGAAAACTCACCAAAGGATGCACCTGTGGACCCAGGAATATCAGTCACCAACCTTTTTTACCCAAAAAAAAAAAAAAAAAAAAAAGGATCCAGTTAGGCAATAAACAAGATTGGTGTATAGAGTATATGCAGCTAAAAGCAGAATTTTTTATTAAATAAAAAAAAAAGGGTTGAAAAAATAACTATGGAGTAGTAAATTTTTAAAAAATTAAAACTGTAAAAAAAAAATACAGTACAAAATAATAAAATTAAAAATTAAAAAATAAAAACTAAAAGCCATTCATTTACGGAGTAATTGATTTCAGAATCATTTATAGGAAAAGCGAAAAACAAGTGCCAGGAAAAGAGAGGTGGGTTAGTGGGTAGTGGGTACGTACATGATATGTACTTGATGACGTCATCTTGTGAAATTGGCTACTACAGTCTTTCAATATACCTTACATTTTTAAATTTTCACTTCTTTTATGTGGTAAAATGAATGCGTTTGTTAAATATAACTAGCCTTTTAACTCGTTCCATGCACGGGTTATTACTTAGGGTCTGTTCTCATTGACTGAACTGAACTGAAATGAATATTTTATAAGAGAAGGAAATTAGAGCTGAGCTGAACTGAACTGAACTAACTGAACTGATTTGAATTTCAACGTATGAGAACAGGACCTTAGAGTATTTTCCTTGTAATGTGTTGCTTATTCGTGTTGTATGAGTCAACACTGTTTTATTGTACTTTCTATGTTTATATAATGTGGACTAATTAACTCAATTTTTTTTTACTATTACTTTATTTTAAGTTTAGGATATAAAAATACTACGATTTTATTTTGGTGTAGTTGAAACATTTAATTTCCTTACTTAAATTTGCAAGTTACAAAACACATAAAGACATAAAAAAAAAAAATTGATAAAGAAGATGGCATGTGGCATATGAGTGATTTGTGGTGACACGTGACATATGAGTAAGGTGTGGTTTGTGTTTTTAAATACTAAGGGTTTGTTCTCTTACGTTGAAATTCAGTTCAGTTCAATTCAGTTCAGCTCCGCTTCTAATTTCCTTCTCTTATAAAATATTCATTTCAGTTCAGTTCAGTTCAGTTCAGTTCAGCTGAGCTAAGTTCAGTCAATGAGAACAGGCCCTAAGTATAGATAGATAGATTCCTACTTCCTAGTATGCTAGAGCCAAGCAAATAATCTCAAGGTTCCTAATCTTCCAATGTCCTAAGAATAATCGATCAATCAAGTGAGAAAAGTTAAGAGGAGAATAACTTTTGTCTTTATTAATTCATTACCAAACAACTAAATCATCGTGGATAGTTTCATATTCATTTATCATTTATGTTTGCGAGTTATAACACTCAAACTCCATATTTGATAATCTCCAATCATATATGATACTCTCTCACGTCCATGGTCCATCTCCTTTAAGAAAAATGATAGATTTTCAAATGAAATCATCAATGTTTGTAAGAGAAACAATTATAATCATATACTAGGAATGCTTTGTATCAGAAAATCCGAGCATGGAGAGGCAAACACCTTCCCCACCCTCCCCGCATTTCTTCTCTACCCCACCAGACAAGTAATATATATAGAAAAACTGCAGTATTTTACGTTTCAAAATCAACAAAAGTACTCGTACTAGGAGAAGAGGGTGAGAAAAAGAACGGTAAATTTTACAATTCAAAAGTGAAAAAAATAAGGGGTTAAACACAAAAGGAGTGTACTCACCAGTGCAAATACTCCCTCAGGTTTGGATTACTTGGGCTAGGAGCATCGGGATCCACCATAACCTACAGAAGTTAACGCATTTAGCAAAGAAACCACCATCAAATTTTTCTTCATACGAATGAGAAGATTCATTAGTTAAAAAAAACATGTAAACAATTGTTTGGAAATGATGAAGGAAAGGGCTGAAAGAAAGAAGACGATGTAATATCAACTTTATTTACAATGGATATTTATTCTTGTATTTTCATTATTAGGTCAGCTAAGGGACTTACCAAGGTGTAGAAAGTCCTAAGGTCATCACCTCCAATCTCAACTCTTGGTTGATTAACAACCTGAGAGGGCCTGAATTCACATCCATTATTAACATCTCTATTGTTATAGCTTACCCTGAGATTAACAGTCCTATTGAAGGGATCCAAGACGTCGCCGATAACTCGGCCGACTATTAGAGGATCTCTTGGTGGTGCTCTAGGCATGATAGGGAATGGATTTCGATCTCTCTGTTTCTACAACTGACTCCTAATATAAGAAAAAGGCCAAGAAGTGTTGGGTTGCTAAAAACTTGCAGAGAAGAAGTTATGCCAGTGAGTACTTATATACTGAGTCCTCAACACTGCGCAGGTTCCCATCATCTATCATCGCATCTCATGTTCCAGTCAAAAGGAAAAAGGATTTACCTCTTAAAAACTTTATTCGTTTTGCCTGATGATAACCTTGGAATCATATTTGCTTCATGCAAGCATTATCATACACCAAGATGACCTTGTGTTATCTTGTCAAACTTCGCCCTACAGTAAAAATGGAGGGGGAGAGAATTAAACGGCACAGGAATAGTAACTCAAGCTACTTTTTACACGGAAAATCGACCAGGAAAAAACATACACGTATTTATACTTGTATGTAGTAATAACATTTTTACCTAACAAAACCTAAAGCTCATTCTGCCTGCCCAACATTTAGCTTTATATATCATATCACAGTTTAAGTTGTTGACATGCTAATTTTAAATATTGTTGGCTTATTTGGATAAAGAAAATCCAAAACACCCTAGATAACATCATTTGTGTTGAAATCTATTGTGATAATACAAAGTATAATAGAGTTGATCAGAGCATTCCCATCAGTGAGGAGAATTTTGCTCATGAGCAAAATTGATGAGCAAAATTGCAATATTTGCTTCCCCACCAATGAGCAAATCAAAATATGCTCATGAGCATAATGAAATTTGCTCATCCTATGAGCAAAAATGAAAGTGAATAGTGAAATCGTGGGGCCCAGCAATAGTACTAACCGACTTTTTTTTTTTGCTTTTAACACCCTCAAAACGACGAGTTTTGGGGTTTGGTCTGAATAAATGACCCCCAAAACGACGCGTTTTGATGGCAGCCAAGCAAAAAAAAATTAATTGCAGCTGCTGACAGGGGCGCGTCAGTCCAGCGAATGGGAAGCTGACACGCGTCCCTGTCAGCTTGTTCCTCCAATCAAAAAATTCAACCGTTTAGCAACGGTAATTAAATTAAAACGGTAATTTGGCCGTTTTATAATTATTAAAAAAAAAAAATCACCAACGGTTATATTTTTTTTTGCTCTACAAATAGAGATCCATTTTGACATATTTTGGTATAATTTCAAAAATCACAAAAACACTCAATATTTACACTTAATCCCATTTCTAGTGAGATTTATGTTATAATTTCTAATATAAAGTTGAGAAAGGTTAATTTTTTTTTTTTTGGTTTATTATTTTTTTTAATTACTGTTTTTAGTACTTTAATATTTTTTCAAAACGTTATTAATGATATTTTAAGTAGCAATATTTTTTTTAAGTTTAAAAAATCCAAAAAACTCTTTATTATTTTTACTCCCAAGTTTAGTTAGATTAAGTTTTCATTTTCTAATATTACTCTTTATTTTTTAGTATAACTACTTTATATCTCAACAAAAAAAAAAAAAATTATTTAATTACTTTTTGTAGCACTCAGAAATTATTTAAAAGGTTATTAACGTTATTTTATTTTAATTTAGTTGTGCCTCTTAAGTATATATTGTTGTTTTTAATTTATTATACAATATAATGGATCCAAACAACCCTAATTACAATCAACTTGCTCAACATTTTTCTGATTTAGGTGATGATTTCATTAGTAGTCCAAATTTTCAATTATTCCTAGAAAGATTAGGCAACCCTTCTTCTCAAAATTCCGTTCATCAACCAACACCTCCACAAATTCCCAACAATGAAAACACTTTTTTTGAGCAACAAACTCCTCCCGTTACCGAAGGGAGCAACTCTGAGTACGATGTCAGCCAAGAAGAAGCTGTTCCGGAGACACCACAATACCCTCCACCACCTCCAAGGATTCCTGCCAATCAACCACTTGCCAAAGCGAGTCGCATTTGGTCGGTTGCTGAGGATGAAGCTCTAATTGGGTTCTACCTAGAACTAAGTGATGATGCGCTTCGTGGTACGAGCCAAAAGGCATCCGAACTATGGCGAAAAGTTCATGCAGCTTACTGTAAACTACAAGCTGAGAAACCGCATATTCTCCCGCCAAGACCTATGAAGAGTTTGGAGACACATTGGAGAAGAATGGCAGCTGATTTGCTACAGTGGACTAATTGCTATGACGAGGCGGGCAAACTCCCTGAAAGCGGAAGTGGTTACAACGAAGCCGATCGAATTAAACACACCTCCAAGTTGTTTTATATCTCCTCTAATCCACAACATAATTTTGCATTTCCACATGGAGTGGAAATGGTTAATAAAGATCCGAAGTGGAGGACTAAACTAAGATGGGGCCTGTCAAAAGAGGAAAGAAAGGGTTACGGTGCCGATGATGAGGAAGATAGCAGTGGAAGTGGGAAAAGGTCTAGGGGGGAGAGTGAGAATGAAATCCGTACTGATGGATTTATGTCCGGAGGATTACCACGACTAGACGGTGTCAAAAAAACGAAGGCTAAGCGTAAGGGCAAAGCAGTTGCTTCCGAAAGTGCAATATTGAGCATTAGTGAGCAGATAAAGGCGTGTACTGAGGTTAGAGAAAGGGAGGCGAATTTACGACAACAACGGTTGGAACTTGATCGAGAAAAGGAAAAGAGGAAGCAAAAACAAGTTGAATTAGCAGAGAAGAAGATGAATTTTGATATGCTTCAATCATTTTTAGCAAGGACAACACCACTCACTCCAGCTGAAGAGGCCCACAAGGACGAGTTACTTCAATTAGTCTACGGTAGAAATTGACTGTATTTCCTTAATGAGTTTATTTTTAATTAGTTGTTCTTTATTTTGTTCAATTTTAATTAGTACTATTTTGAGGTTAGCTTTCTGTACTTAGTTAATC
This sequence comes from Chenopodium album, assembly GCF_948465745.1. Taxonomy (NCBI): domain Eukaryota; kingdom Viridiplantae; phylum Streptophyta; class Magnoliopsida; order Caryophyllales; family Amaranthaceae; genus Chenopodium; species Chenopodium album. The sequence continues at coordinate 3,155,986 of NC_137837.1, read as the reverse complement.
TTTAATTAGTTTAATTTTTATGAGTTGTATTCATGTCCCTTGTCTTATTAGACATTGAGTTATAATATGTCTTTCATGTCAGTTGTATAATTGTATTTTGAATTGTCAATCATGTTTCATCACTCATTGAATTGTCAATCATGTTTCATCAGTCATGGAATTGTCATTCATATTTTGGACTTGTCATTGAGTTTTCATGCTTATAAATGATAGTGATACCATCTTACGCAAATATAATCAAACTCCTCAAAAAATATTCCAAACACTCAAGTAACCAGCAAACACAATGTTTTCCATTAGCTCAACCTCCAGCTCGTCTGATTCTGATCAATACGTTGAATTTGATCATTTAGTTGACGAATTTGTCACAACCCATCTACCAACTTTGTTGTATAACAACCAAACACAACCCCAACCCGTATCCGATGTTGAATGTGTTCCAGAGCGTAGAGGAGATACGGATAGAAGAGATAGGGAAAAGGGGCATGTTCAATTATTTAATGATTACTTTGCAAGTAATCCAGTTTATAGCGACAAACAATTCCGGCGTAGATTTCGAATGCAACGACCTTTGTTTTGTAGGATTATGAACAAGGTGGTCGAGGGGGATCAATTCTTAAATGTGGTGGGTTTGCAATGGGTCTCCAAACCAACCATGCAATATTTGATGGTACAAGCATCAAATACTTGTTACAAAATCTAGCAGCCTTAGCAGACGACAAGCCTTTACCAATTGTACCATGCAATGAACGTGAGTTGCTCGCGGCTCGTGATCCGCCACGTGTCACGTTCCCACATCCCGAGCTCCTTAAGCTTAAGATCCCAATTGGCCAAGAGGGTGAGGGTGAGCAAAACCCTACTATCTTCGATACCACTCCTCAAGACTTAGACTTTAAAATATTTAGCCTTTCCGAAAAGGACATTTTTGACCTTAAGGCCAAGGCGAAGGCAGGGCCCACTAACGGAAAAGGTAAAATAACGGGATTCAACGTTATTTCAGCTCTAGTTTGGAGATGCAAGGCCTTATCTAATAGTGAAAATGATGAAAACAACTTATCAGAAAGGTCATCAACCATGCTATTTGCTGTTGATATTAGGGCAAAGCTAAACCCTCCTCTACCAACCTCATTCGCCGGTAATGCAGTATTAACCGCGTATGCAATGGCTGATTGCAAGAGATTAGAGGAAGCTCCACTCTCGGAGCTAGTGGACTTGGTGACAGAAGGAGCAACAAGGATGAATGATGAGTATGCGCGATCAGCCATAGATTGGGGTGAGTTATACAAAGGGTTTCCTAATGGAGAGTTCTTGATGTCTTCATGGTGGAGACTAGGGTTTAATCAAGTGGAGTATCCTTGGGGAAAACCAAAGTATTGTTGCCCTTTGGTGTATCATAGGAAGGACATCATATTGTTGTTTCCTGATATTAATGAATCCAATGCTGGGGTCAATGTTTTGGTTGCTCTTCCACATAAAGAGATGGCCAAATTTGAATCTCTTTTCTACAAGTTCCTATCTTCTTAGTTTGTTAGTTGTATTAGTATAAAATAGTACCTATTTGCATGTAAGTTTGGTATGAAAAGATGTCCTACCGAGCATGTACTGTAATGCTGTATGATAAGTGTAATTTTTAAGGTTTTCATGACTATTAGGATTCGCTAAAATGTTAAATTTAGTGTGATTGTATCCATGTATTAATTATTACTTCGCACTATGTATTTCATGATGATATTAGAGTGTTTTCCTTTATTAGTAATTATATATATTATATGTAAATTAAATTTTTGTGTTTTTTTTTTTCATACACTTGAAAAATTGAACTACTACTTCTGGATCGTATTATATGCAACTTTGGAATTTTTTATATCTCACAAATAACACCCCAAAATTGCATATAATATGATCCGGAGGTTGTAAATAATATGGGTACAACATTCTGTAAAAGCATGCTGCACTGTCCACATCTAATGGGCTTTTGGGTCCGGTTTAAAAAGGTGGGCTCAGACTAATTGTAAAATGTAAATGGGCTGCACCTTGATCCAACTCCGAAATATAAGTAGCACAATTTTAAGTAATTCATTCACAACAGTGAGAAGACCAAAGAAAACATTACATTATTGATGCACCCCTGAAATTTTACAATACATTTTATAAAAAAAAAATATATATATATAAAAAAAAAAATAAAAAAAAAAAAAAAAGACAGGGGAGAGGGGCACACCTCTAGACGAAAAAGAAAGGAAAAAAACAGAAAAAGAAAAAACTAGTACACATTAACTATTCCGTAACAGATTAATTTTTGAATTAAATACCTTATAAACTTATGTAAATACCTATCTTTATAAAGACATTTCTTTTAGAGAAATACGGAGATAATAACTAATTTTAATATTTAACTAACCACCGTATGATGATCAAGGGTTTAAATATTAGTTATTAATATTAGTTTATTGTTCTAACAAAAATGTCTTAAAAAGAAGGTTGTTTGTATAAGGTACTTATATTTTAGAAAGGTGCTGCAATTGTTGACAAATTTTACTCCTTATTATCAATACTCTTAGGCAGAATGTTAAAAAGTGCAGTAGATCATGTCCAGTGATCTCTTCACACTAAAGGGGGTGTGGATTTACAACCTTCTTCCACCAGAGCCTCCCTCCCTCTGGCAATTGAAATAGACGGAAGCAACGGGCAAGCCGAGGTTGTAGACTTCAGCAAAGTCTCTAGTGTTGAAGTTTTGGCGCCACCCAGGAGGATACACAGTTTGCCTTCCGAGTTGTCGAAACAACACAAAGATGAATCGATGTATTCCCACTGCTGGTCTTGGGTTCTCATAGCAAACAATCTCTTGGCCTAAACAAAAGATAATGTCATATTAGAAACTGTGTGAAAACTTTAAGAACAACATCAATGTTACCCTTTATATAAACAAAGTAAAGAATGCTAATCTGTTAAACTAAATTATATTTACTTATATGTACATAATTAGGAAAATAAGATGAAAATATGACAATAAGAGCAATGAATTGGTAAAGGCTAAAAATTTGAATTGTTCTGAAGTAACTTTTTTCAATATGAATCAATGCTCTATTTCTCATCTACAAATATTATTCTAAAAATCGTACAAATGATATGAAAATATGAAATGAGGGATTATAGTACAAAGATCAACTTTAATCTTATTTTCTGACCTTTAATAAATATTCTAGATTCAAATATTCTAATCATATATTTTGTCACTTTGAAAAGCAGAATTCTCTTTGACATGATCATAGTACCAACAAGAATTTCTTGCAAAAATCAAATTGAGTTCATTACAAGACAGAGTACAAATTATTAGGTCACACGTAGCTTTGCAATCTTCACTCTTTCTTCACAGATCTATCTTTCACCAATATACACTACAATTCAAGCTAAGCTTAAAAAGAACCTCATGATATAGCAACTCCCTTAAGATTACTAAGGCAGTCGAAAATGAACCTTAAGGCGGAGCAAACAAAAGCAAATGATATTCGTGGTGAGCATTTAAGTACACAAAAGGTGAAAAGGAGAATGGGAAATTTAAAAATAAAGCAGCAAAGAAATTACCCTTTTTTCATTTGTGTGGTCTTTTTCTTACAAGGAATAAACTTTCAATGCCTCAACTTCCTCCCATGTAAGCTCCCACACCCACCTTAATTAACTACCTTTTCCTGTTTGTTTTTTTCCCCTCCACCATCCTCTCTCACCTTTTATCCCACATGATCAGCACACCATGCCAGATATCACATAATACATCGATGAATTTTGTGGCATCTACGGCTGTACTACTCAAATTCGAATACTAACATAGTAACATGTGATGTACTAAGTGTCAAACTCGACTATTTTGTCAAAAAAATTAATAAGAGTCACATTTCCTCATTGTATCAAGTACTTAAGGTAAATTTGTTCAAAAAATAAAAAGTAGTTAAGGTAAATCGAAGAGTCTAAGCCAGTAAAAACAACAGTACTCTCCGGTGAGTCAATGAGCAATAAACACATCACCACAAAACGTAATAACATGTTCATGCAGTATGTAGGGGCCCTAAACAGAAATTCCTAGCTATAGTGCCTAAAATCTACATCAAATAAATATTCAAATATAAACATCCGATGCTTGGATTTTGATTAATGACAAGGAAAACTCACCAAAGGATGCACCTGTGGACCCAGGAATATCAGTCACCAACCTTTTTTACCCAAAAAAAAAAAAAAAAAAAAAAGGATCCAGTTAGGCAATAAACAAGATTGGTGTATAGAGTATATGCAGCTAAAAGCAGAATTTTTTATTAAATAAAAAAAAAAGGGTTGAAAAAATAACTATGGAGTAGTAAATTTTTAAAAAATTAAAACTGTAAAAAAAAAATACAGTACAAAATAATAAAATTAAAAATTAAAAAATAAAAACTAAAAGCCATTCATTTACGGAGTAATTGATTTCAGAATCATTTATAGGAAAAGCGAAAAACAAGTGCCAGGAAAAGAGAGGTGGGTTAGTGGGTAGTGGGTACGTACATGATATGTACTTGATGACGTCATCTTGTGAAATTGGCTACTACAGTCTTTCAATATACCTTACATTTTTAAATTTTCACTTCTTTTATGTGGTAAAATGAATGCGTTTGTTAAATATAACTAGCCTTTTAACTCGTTCCATGCACGGGTTATTACTTAGGGTCTGTTCTCATTGACTGAACTGAACTGAAATGAATATTTTATAAGAGAAGGAAATTAGAGCTGAGCTGAACTGAACTGAACTAACTGAACTGATTTGAATTTCAACGTATGAGAACAGGACCTTAGAGTATTTTCCTTGTAATGTGTTGCTTATTCGTGTTGTATGAGTCAACACTGTTTTATTGTACTTTCTATGTTTATATAATGTGGACTAATTAACTCAATTTTTTTTTACTATTACTTTATTTTAAGTTTAGGATATAAAAATACTACGATTTTATTTTGGTGTAGTTGAAACATTTAATTTCCTTACTTAAATTTGCAAGTTACAAAACACATAAAGACATAAAAAAAAAAAATTGATAAAGAAGATGGCATGTGGCATATGAGTGATTTGTGGTGACACGTGACATATGAGTAAGGTGTGGTTTGTGTTTTTAAATACTAAGGGTTTGTTCTCTTACGTTGAAATTCAGTTCAGTTCAATTCAGTTCAGCTCCGCTTCTAATTTCCTTCTCTTATAAAATATTCATTTCAGTTCAGTTCAGTTCAGTTCAGTTCAGCTGAGCTAAGTTCAGTCAATGAGAACAGGCCCTAAGTATAGATAGATAGATTCCTACTTCCTAGTATGCTAGAGCCAAGCAAATAATCTCAAGGTTCCTAATCTTCCAATGTCCTAAGAATAATCGATCAATCAAGTGAGAAAAGTTAAGAGGAGAATAACTTTTGTCTTTATTAATTCATTACCAAACAACTAAATCATCGTGGATAGTTTCATATTCATTTATCATTTATGTTTGCGAGTTATAACACTCAAACTCCATATTTGATAATCTCCAATCATATATGATACTCTCTCACGTCCATGGTCCATCTCCTTTAAGAAAAATGATAGATTTTCAAATGAAATCATCAATGTTTGTAAGAGAAACAATTATAATCATATACTAGGAATGCTTTGTATCAGAAAATCCGAGCATGGAGAGGCAAACACCTTCCCCACCCTCCCCGCATTTCTTCTCTACCCCACCAGACAAGTAATATATATAGAAAAACTGCAGTATTTTACGTTTCAAAATCAACAAAAGTACTCGTACTAGGAGAAGAGGGTGAGAAAAAGAACGGTAAATTTTACAATTCAAAAGTGAAAAAAATAAGGGGTTAAACACAAAAGGAGTGTACTCACCAGTGCAAATACTCCCTCAGGTTTGGATTACTTGGGCTAGGAGCATCGGGATCCACCATAACCTACAGAAGTTAACGCATTTAGCAAAGAAACCACCATCAAATTTTTCTTCATACGAATGAGAAGATTCATTAGTTAAAAAAAACATGTAAACAATTGTTTGGAAATGATGAAGGAAAGGGCTGAAAGAAAGAAGACGATGTAATATCAACTTTATTTACAATGGATATTTATTCTTGTATTTTCATTATTAGGTCAGCTAAGGGACTTACCAAGGTGTAGAAAGTCCTAAGGTCATCACCTCCAATCTCAACTCTTGGTTGATTAACAACCTGAGAGGGCCTGAATTCACATCCATTATTAACATCTCTATTGTTATAGCTTACCCTGAGATTAACAGTCCTATTGAAGGGATCCAAGACGTCGCCGATAACTCGGCCGACTATTAGAGGATCTCTTGGTGGTGCTCTAGGCATGATAGGGAATGGATTTCGATCTCTCTGTTTCTACAACTGACTCCTAATATAAGAAAAAGGCCAAGAAGTGTTGGGTTGCTAAAAACTTGCAGAGAAGAAGTTATGCCAGTGAGTACTTATATACTGAGTCCTCAACACTGCGCAGGTTCCCATCATCTATCATCGCATCTCATGTTCCAGTCAAAAGGAAAAAGGATTTACCTCTTAAAAACTTTATTCGTTTTGCCTGATGATAACCTTGGAATCATATTTGCTTCATGCAAGCATTATCATACACCAAGATGACCTTGTGTTATCTTGTCAAACTTCGCCCTACAGTAAAAATGGAGGGGGAGAGAATTAAACGGCACAGGAATAGTAACTCAAGCTACTTTTTACACGGAAAATCGACCAGGAAAAAACATACACGTATTTATACTTGTATGTAGTAATAACATTTTTACCTAACAAAACCTAAAGCTCATTCTGCCTGCCCAACATTTAGCTTTATATATCATATCACAGTTTAAGTTGTTGACATGCTAATTTTAAATATTGTTGGCTTATTTGGATAAAGAAAATCCAAAACGCCCTAGATAACATCATTTGTGTTGAAATCTATTGTGATAATACAAAGTATAATAGAGTTGATCAGAGCATTCCCATCAGTGAGGAGAATTTTGCTTATGAGCAAAATTGATGAGCAAAATTGCAATATTTGCTTCCCCACCAATGAGCAAATCAAAATATGCTCATGAGCATAATGAAATTTGCTCATCCTATGAGCAAAAATGAAAGTGAATAGTGAAATCGTGGGGCCCAGCAATAGTACTAACCGACTTTTTTTTTTTGCTTTTAACACCCTCAAAACGACGAGTTTTGGGGTTTGGTCTGAATAAATGACCCCCAAAACGACGCGTTTTGATGGCAGCCAAGCAAAAAAAAATTAATTGCAGCTGCTGACAGGGGCGCGTCAGTCCAGCGAATGGGAAGCTGACACGCGTCCCTGTCAGCTTGTTCCTCCAATCAAAAAATTCAACCGTTTAGCAACGGTAATTAAATTAAAACGGTAATTTGGCCGTTTTATAATTATTAAAAAAAAAAAAATCACCAACGGTTATATTTTTTTTTGCTCTACAAATAGAGATCCATTTTGACATATTTTGGTATAATTTCAAAAATCACAAAAACACTCAATATTTACACTTAATCCCATTTCTAGTGAGATTTATGTTATAATTTCTAATATAAAGTTGAGAAAGGTTAATTTTTTTTTTTTTGGTTTATTATTTTTTTTAATTACTGTTTTTAGTACTTTAATATTTTTTCAAAACGTTATTAATGATATTTTAAGTAGCAATATTTTTTTTAAGTTTAAAAAATCCAAAAAACTCTTTATTATTTTTACTCCCAAGTTTAGTTAGATTAAGTTTTCATTTTCTAATATTACTCTTTATTTTTTAGTATAACTACTTTATATCTCAACAAAAAAAAAAAAAAATTATTTAATTACTTTTTGTAGCACTCAGAAATTATTTAAAAGGTTATTAACGTTATTTTATTTTAATTTAGTTGTGCCTCTTAAGTATATATTGTTGTTTTTAATTTATTATACAATATAATGGATCCAAACAACCCTAATTACAATCAACTTGCTCAACATTTTTCTGATTTAGGTGATGATTTCATTAGTAGTCCAAATTTTCAATTATTCCTAGAAAGATTAGGCAACCCTTCTTCTCAAAATTCCGTTCATCAACCAACACCTCCACAAATTCCCAACAATGAAAACACTTTTTTTGAGCAACAAACTCCTCCCGTTACCGAAGGGAGCAACTCTGAGTACGATGTCAGCCAAGAAGAAGCTGTTCCGGAGACACCACAGTACCCTCCACCACCTCCAAGGATTCCTGCCAATCAACCACTTGCCAAAGCGAGTCGCATTTGGTCGGTTGCTGAGGATGAAGCTCTAATTGGGTTCTACCTAGAACTAAGTGATGATGCGCTTCGTGGTACGAGCCAAAAGGCATCCGAACTATGGCGAAAAGTTCATGCAGCTTACTGTAAACTACAAGCTGAGAAACCGCATATTCTCCCGCCAAGACCTATGAAGAGTTTGGAGACACATTGGAGAAGAATGGCAGCTGATTTGCTACAGTGGACTAATTGCTATGACGAGGCGGGCAAACTCCCTGAAAGCGGAAGTGGTTACAACGAAGCCGATCGAATTAAACACGCCTCCAAGTTGTTTTATATCTCCTCTAATCCACAACATAATTTTGCATTTCCACATGGAGTGGAAATGGTTAATAAAGATCCGAAGTGGAGGACTAAACTAAGATGGGGCCTGTCAAAAGAGGAAAGAAAGGGTTGCGGTGCCGATGATGAGGAAGATAGCAGTGGAAGTGGGAAAAGGTCTAGGGGGGAGAGTGAGAATGAAATCCGTACTGATGGATTTATGTCCGGAGGATTACCACGACTAGACGGTGTCAAAAAAACGAAGGCTAAGCGTAAGGGCAAAGCAGTTGCTTCCGAAAGTGCAATATTGAGCATTAGTGAGCAGATAAAGGCGTGTACTGAGGTTAGAGAAAGGGAGGCGAATTTACGACAACAACGGTTGGAACTTGATCGAGAAAAGGAAAAGAGGAAGCAAAAACAAGTTGAATTAGCAGAGAAGAAGATGAATTTTGATATGCTTCAATCACTTTTAGCAAGGACAACACCACTCACTCCAGCTGAAGAGGCCCACAAGGACGAGTTACTTCAATTAGTCTACGGTAGAAATTGACTGTATTTCCTTAATGAGTTTATTTTTAATTAGTTGTTCTTTATTTTGTTCAATTTTAATTAGTACTATTTTGAGGTTAGCTTTCTGTACTTAGTTAATCTTTAATTAGTTTAATTTTTATGAGTTGTATTCATGTCCCTTGTCTTATTAGACATTGAGTTATAATATGTCTTTCATGTCAGTTGTATAATTGTATTTTGAATTGTCAATCATGTTTCATCACTCATTGAATTGTCAATCATGTTTCATCAGTCATGGAATTGTCATTCATATTTTGGACTTGTCATTGAGTTTTCATGCTTATAAATGATAGTGATACCATCTTACGCAAATATAATCAAACTCCTCAAAAAATATTCCAAACACTCAAGTAACCAGCAAACACAATGTTTTCCATTAGCTCAACCTCCAGCTCGTCTGATTCTGATCAATACGTTGAATTTGATCATTTAGTTGACGAATTTGTCACAACCCATCTACCAACTTTGTTGTATAACAACCAAACACAACCCCAACCCGTATCCGATGTTGAATGTGTTCCAGAGCGTAGAGGAGATACGGATAGAAGAGATAGGGAAAAGGGGCATGTTCAATTATTTAATGATTACTTTGCAAGTAATCCAGTTTATAGCGACAAACAATTCCGGCGTAGATTTCGAATGCAACGACCTTTGTTTTGTAGGATTATGAACAAGGTGGTCGAGGGGGATCAATTCTTCCAGCAGCGTAGGAATGCAGCTGGAAGGCTTGGTTTATCACCGTTGCAGAAATGCACCGCTGCGATTAGAATGTTGGCGTACGGTACCTGTCCAGATGCGGTGGATGAGTATCTGCGCATTGGCGAAACTACCTCCAGATTGGCTTTGCAACATTTTTGTCAAGGGGTTATTACACATTTTGAAGCTGAATATCTCAGAAGTCCCACCGACGAAGATTTAAGGAGAATCTTGCATCAAAATGAAATGCGAGGTTTTCCCGGTATGATAGGTAGCATTGACTGCATGCATTGGGAGTGGAAGAATTGTCCTATGGCTTGGAAAGCGCAATACGCAGGCCGTAATAAAAATGCAACCCTCATTCTGGAGGCCGTTGCAGATCAAGATTTATGGATTTGGCATGCATTCTTTGGGATCCCGGGATCTTGTAATGATCTTAATGTCCTTTACCGATCTCCGGTCTTTGATGATGTTCTTCATGGTCGGGCACCTCCAATTCATTTCACCGTGAACGACCATGAGTACAACTTGGGCTATTACTTAGCAGATGGCATTTACCCAAAATGGGCTACTTTTATTCAAGGTATAACACTTCCACAACTTCAAAAGGATAAATTATTTGCTGATAAACAAGCTGCAGCTCGGAAGGACGTTGAACGGGCTTTTGGGGTTTTACAGGCTAGGTTTGCCGTTCTACGACAACCCTCCCTTGCGTTTAACGAAGACATATTGTGTGACATAATGAAAGCTTGTATCATTATGCACAACATGATTGTTGAAGATGAACGACACAACTATGCTCGGGCCGAAGTTTTAAGAAGGTACTATGAACAAGATTGCCCGCAAATTACAAGACCCACTACAAGTGCTACAGTTAACAACAACAAGGCTTTTGAATTCAATGTTGGCCGACCGCCAAACGTTGATTTCGACACGTACGTTGATAAGTGTTTTATTTGTCCACTTATCATGGCTTTTTAAAACACAATTTTGTACTCTTTCCCCTACTTCAATCCCTTTTTCTAACTCTTTTTGTGCATACTTGCATCTTTTGGGTTTCCCGTTTCTTTTTATGTGTGTGCTCGTGTTTGTAGGTTCAATGAGATTATGGTTAAGTAGCGTGAGCATGAAGACTTTCTCGAGGGAGCAATATCAGGCAGGAGTGGGCGTGCACCCTTAGAGGAGCGGCCGCTCCTCATCCCAGCACCACATTCTGCCTCCCCCTGCACATATAGGAGCGGGCGTGCAGCCTCCAAGGAGCGGGCGCTTCTCCCCGATCCTCTACAAACTGCCTCAAACTGGTGCAAGAGGAGAGGGCGTGCAGAGAGCCCAGGAGCGGGCGCTCCTACTTACTGGAGCGGGCGCTCCTCCTGTTCTGAAGACTAATTTTGACGGATTTTACGATGTAATTTCTGGGCATATAAATAGGACGACTTAGCTTCAGTTTTGGATCTTCTTTGGCCCTCTTAGTTTTCCTAGGCCCTTAGTTCTTCTCAACCCTCATTAATTAGCTTAGATCTTCTCAAACTCAATCATTGTAGTAGAATTATTGGAAGTTTGTTCCATCAATTTCAACAATTTTCCCAACTTTGAAGTTTATTAAGTAATCTCTTTCCTCTATCTCTTGCTCTTAATTTTTAATTTTAATTGCTTTGAGTTGATAATTTCTCCCTTAATCTTGTTTATTTGTTCTTGCATGTTTAATCCATCCTTGTTTCATCTCTTTCCTAGCTTATTTGAATTCATGAAAACCCTAGATTTAATTGTTAGAGTAATTTCCACCATGTTTAGTGAGTAGTCTTTTAGTTAGGGGTTGGGTGAAGACCCAACCAAGCTATGGTTAATTGACTTGGAATTATTCATGTGCTACCTTGGATTGATAGTTGTTTATGCTTGAATTGATAATTGCATGTGTATTTTGTTGGCCACATTATGCCCATGTGTTCATCCCTTTTCTCACATCGAAAGATGGGGCTTCGGAGTGAGTCTTTTCTTGTGTAATTAGATTATGCTACTTTCATGATTTTGGATGTTTGGTTTCATTGACTAGGTTGCTTTAGTATGGTAATTAGGTGAGAAATCCCAATTATCCGAGCTTCATGCTAGTTCGGAGCGATCGAGAGACAAACTCGAGCTAGAAACCCACTTCCTATCCTTGAGACTTAATCCTTATCGTGTTAGTGCTTAATCTAGGGAGTACTTATGTTGTGACTTTGAAAGAAGGCAATGTTAAGTTCCTTTTCTATCCTCTATGTGTATTCATGATTTGTCCCTGTTATTGATTCCTTGGCTTTGGTTGGTGTTGAATCTCGTTTCCCCTAGCGTTCTTTTATATAGTAGCTTACCATTCAAAACCCAATTTGTGACCGAACTAGATTGCAACCGTTTCATACTCTCGGTGTACTTACCCATTCCCTGTGGATACGATCCTCTACTTACCCTAGACTTGTTTTAGGTTGGTTTAGGTAGAAATATTGTTGGTTTTAGGGTGATCGTCCAACGACCGAATATCCCTCTACCATACGTCCACAGAAGAATGTCACTACGTGATAGAGACACTCATGTTCAATTAAAAGCGGATTTAGTGGAACACATTTGGCAAAAATATGGTTCTATTAATGAGTAAAAAAAATAAATTTGTCGTAAGATTACAATTTAATAGAGTATTAATCGTACGTTTAAAATCTAGGTTCGTTATTGGTTTGTAGTATTAAATGTATTCGTACGCTAATTAAATTTTATGTTGTATTACATTTATAATTAATTAGCGATTAAATTTCAATATTATGAATGAAAATTTAATAATTGTATTAAATTAAATAAAAGTATAATTGTAATTAGTACCCATAAATATTCATTTAACCAAAACATAATAAATATTAATAGGGTGATGTGTAAGAGAGAGAGATATTGGTGGGGTATGTGAAAAAGTAGGAGAGAGATTGATGAGCATTTTTTTTTTGCTCACTAGTGGGATAAATTTTGCTCACTAAAAGTGCTCATGAGCAAATTTAGTTGGGAAGAGAGAGAAAGTGGGTAGAGAGAGAATGAGGAGAATTTTTTTTGCTCACTAGTGGGATGCTCTCATGGACAAGACTAAGCCAAGTCGTAGCTAGAATAGGCCCATACTAAGGTGGGGGCATAAGATAAAGTCTGGTGCGGATATAATAAGACGAAAACGGTAAAATATATTCACATACTGCCGTATCCCAAAGAACGGCCTGGCCTTTATGGTGTTTTTGCTATACTGAGTCTACTTCCTTTCATATATTCAGTAATATTGTTCCTTGGTTTTTCTAAATTCTTTGATAATCAACATTTCCTACGAGTACCATAATATTGAAGAATACCTACAAGGCTAGAATTAATGTGAGCCAAGTTCAGTTAAGAACGTCTTCCTTTACTATGATCACAAATATGTTTTAAAATTTTGAAATATTTTTACTCTTATAATGAAAGGAAAAGCATCAACAGTTACTGTAAATTTATGAAAAATTGTACTAGTATAATTTTGGCAAAACTATCGGTTTTCTTCCTCCGACCTCCGTGCATCTTCTTTAATCGGGAATTAGAGAACCAGTAAAAACATGCCATGTAGAGATTCCTCATTCAAAAATTTTTAAAAAAAAAGTGAGCAGAAAAAGGAGTGAATATAATAAATCCAGGTAATTTATAAATGAATTTTCATCCAGATTTTTACGTACAAATTTTGAAGTTTCTATAGAATAAAATCACAGAACTTGTCTTTAGTTGGATTCAATTAAAGAACACATGACAAGTGGAAACTTTTTAGCCAAGAATTCAAAAGGTAGAATGCTAGAGGGTGTTGAAGGTTTGAAGCTTATATTTTCTCTTTCAAAATATTTATATATTATAAATAAAATACATAAAATTTTGACCACCAATTATTAATACGTATTATAATATAAGCATTGCAAAAATAATAAAGAAATACTCCATTAAAAAGTCTATTGCTAATGCGTATTTATATCATTATATGGTTCAATTCATAATATTAGCATCAAAAAGCATTCGTTCTTAAAATTTAAAGCAAAGGGAGTGATTTATCATTGCTAATTCAAGTAGTTGTTAATCATCATATTACTACGTAGTATAATTTATGCACTACATACAGAGTATTTAAATAATTACTCTAGTGCAGTAAAATATTTATTTAAAAAAGTTATACAACAAACACAAATTTCAATTAGTGGAAAATTGATGACAAAACACTACGTGAAAAAATGAATTTGGCACCGGTTCAAACCCAGCCTAAGGCACCGGTGCCTATGTGGGGGGTGCCAAAAAGGGGTTTAAAAAGGCACCGGTTCAAACCGGTGCCAAAAATCAAAATTAGCACCGGTTTAACCGGTGCCAAAAAGGCCCACGGAAAATTATTTCAAAGTTTTTGGCACCGGTTAACCGGTGCCAAAAAAAACCCCAAAAATCATTTTTTTTTTTTTTTTTGTCATTTTTCACTTAAAAATCAAATTGACTAAAATAAATAAGAACAACAACATATTAATCGAATATCATTGAATATAGCCGAAATTTACAGTATATAATCAAGAAAAAATTACAATATACAAATTATAAAATTAAACAATTACAACATATAAATAAATAAAAAAAGAACTACAATATAAATAAAAAAAAATATTACAACATCACAATAAAAAAATAAAAATAAAATAAAATAAAAAAAAAACCCAAACATCTAAATCAATATTCTTGATTCTTGATTCTTCAATTATGTGCAATATTTTGGGCCTGCAAAGCAAATAGTATACCTGCGCCAATTAGTTCATCCAACAAAATCAATTAAAATGTATTAGCTGCGAAATTAGTTAAAAACCCAGAAATTAAAAAAAAATCGAAAAAATTAAAATCGAAAAAAAATTAAAACGCAGAATATCGAAAAAATTAAAATCGAAAATTAGTTAAAACCTAGAAAATACAGAAAATGAAGAAAAAATTAAATTAAAACCCAGAAAATTGAAAAAAATTAAAACCCAGAAAATAAAAAAAAATCCAAAAAAAAATTTAAATCGAAAATTACTTAAAAACCCAGAAAATTAAAAAAAAATCGAAAAAATTAAAATCGAAAAAAAAATTAAAACCTAGAAAATCGAAAAAATTAAAATCGAATATTAGTTAAAACCCAGAAAATCGAGAAAATCCAGAAAATGAAGAAAAAATTAAATTAAAACCCAGAAAATCGAAAAAAATTAAAACCCAGAAAATTAAAAAAAAAATCAAAAAAAATTAAAATCGAAAATCAGTTAAAATCGAAAAACAAATAATAATCGAAAAATGAATCAAAATCGAAAAACAATAATAATACCCAGAAATGAAATCGAAAAACAAAACCCAAAAATGAAATCGAAAAACAATTACCCAGAAATGAAATCGAAAAACAAATACCCAAAAATGAAATCGAAAACAAATACCCATAATTCGAAGAAAAATAACCCAGAAAATCGAAAAAAAAAACCTATTAAAATCGAATAAAAATGAACAGAAATCAAAAATAATAATCAAAATAAAATTAAAAACAAAAAAAATACCAAGAAATCGATTGAAAGAAGTGAGGACGGTGTTGCTTGTTGGAAGGAGATGAGGGAGAAGGAGATGAGGGAAGAGAAATAGAAGGAGGACGGAGAAGGAGATCGAGAAAGAGGAGGAGAGGAGAGAGAAAGAGGAAGAGAGGAGGAGAGAGAAAGAGAAACGGCTGATTGAGCTAATGTGTTAGGGTTGGGGGCTTTTATATGGGCCGGTTTTTTTTTTTTTTTAATATTTAATGGCACCGGTTCACTTCAAACCGGTGCCCTTTTATGTTTTTGCCACCGGTTTGAAGTGAACCGATGCCATATATCCTGGTTCAACTTCCCACCAAATTTTAAGGCCATTTTTGGCACGGGTTTAGACTGAACCGGTGCCAATTAGGGGGTGCCTTTTTGATTTTTTCTACTAGTGAAATGAGGCATGTCTTATTTTATAATTTTAAATAGTACAAGCAGAGTATAAAATAATTCAATACAAAGTATAAGATAAAGATACAAAAGTTCAATGAAGAAAAAATAATAATGATGATCTCAAACTCTTAAAAAGAATTTAGGTAATCCTTTAGCCACTCAATTGGAGGACAATGCTCTAGAGCCTAGACAGATAAAGAACATCTAAAGTCTATACACTACCTCTGTTTTCTACTCCCTCTGTCCCTAATTGTTTGCTCCACTTTTCTTTTTAAGGTGTCCTCAAAGGATTGCCCCATACTACTTTTGGCATGTTTTCCCCCTAGCATTCTCTCTATCTCTCTCCTCAATGATATTTGTGTCAACCCATGTGCACCATTTTTTGTTCAAAGCCTTACTAAAGTCGATTTATGGTTTGGGGCAAACAATTGGGGGCAGAGAGAATACTCCGTAAGTTCTTCTTTCCCGTGTCTTACTCTCCAATACTCCCAATGGCCCAAGGTTAAGTAAGAGTCTATTCTGATTTACTGAGCTGAACTAAGTAGAGCTGAAATGCATTGTTTATGAGAGAAATAAATTGGAAACTGAACTCAACTGATTGGAGCTAAACTGAAATGAAATTACGCTAAAGATAACAAACCCTAATTATACATTTATACACCCTCTATGGCAATCAAACTTGGAATGTTTTTAATAAGCTACTACCTCTGTTTCATATCTTTTGAAACTTTTGCCAAAA
The DNA here is from genome assembly GCF_948465745.1 of Chenopodium album. Lineage (NCBI taxonomy): Eukaryota > Viridiplantae > Streptophyta > Magnoliopsida > Caryophyllales > Amaranthaceae > Chenopodium > Chenopodium album. The sequence goes on along the minus strand of NC_137837.1, from coordinate 3,139,432 downwards.
ATGGATGTTACACATTATTTGCAACTAATGTTTTCTTTTCTTTTTAGGTTGTCATTTCTTTCTATATTTCTCCTCATTACATGCATTCTTATTTCTCTCTCTCTCTATCTTATACAGTTATACTCACAAACAAATTTTGCCTAGAAGTCTGTACACCCTTTTAAGTTGTAAAAAATGTGAAAGTAATAAAAAAGTTAAAATAGAAGAACATATAGACGAAGAGATAATATAAATTAAAAAGATAAAAATTCACAATTAGCAAAAGATAAACAAAAAGGATAAACCTTAATCAGCAAATGTTAACAATCACATCATTGCGTTTTCAGCCCATATTGATAGCCCAATAAATCTAGACCTTGTGTTCACCATTTAACAAGAGAATGACACGTGGATAAATTTTGAGCCAAGAAGAGAATTTAAGGCTCAAAAACAATGAAACATTTGAGGCGACAATTTTACGTTCTTTTCTTTTTTGGGGTGATATTTTAGTATTTGTGGCTCAAAAAAACCTTGTTGTGTGGAGAGCAAATGAAAATTCGTGGCTAAAAACAATTCGTATAATTAGAAAAAGAAAAAGGGGGGTTAACAACTTCAAGTGTTGTTATCACTTGTCGTATGGCATAAAAAAGGAAACCATTGTTCAAAAACGTATCTAAAATCTTCCTGCCTCATCCTTTCTTTTGCCAACAAGATTCCATAAGTAAGTCCTATTTATCACATTTTAAGATTCAATCCCTCCACTTTGACATCTTTTTAATATGACTATGTTTAACCTTTAGACTTTATTGAGATCGAAAAGAAAAAAAAATCTTTTTCCACGAAAAATAGTCTTCCTGTTGTTCTTTATTTGGTTTTGTAAAGGGTGAAAATCTTTTTTATTACGAAACAATTAGATGAAATTTTCCTTACATAAAATCAAGGTCTTTTTTTTTTCTTATCCTTTCATGTACTCCCAAGGTAATTGAAAAAAATCCAAGTCAAAATCAAGCAAGAGCTTAAATAAGCTCAGCTTGATTATAAAATGCTCAAGATAATCTTGGCTTGAGCTAAAACTATGTTACTTGGACTTGGGTAACATGTCTGACCCGGATACGTCTTTAAGTGTCTAACTCGGCTTTTTTGTAAAAAAAGTAATCTATGATTTTGAACTAGTATTAAGTGTTAAAGTGTCATATTCATGTCCGAGTGTTTGGGGTCTAACGGGTACTTGAGGTATAATGAAGAGTCCGAGTAACATTGTTAAAAATCTCAATAGTTAGCTTAGGCTTTAATCAAGCTCAAAGTCTCGATAATTAGTTAGGATCAAATTGAGCCCTCCACATACCTCTTTTCTATCCAGTGTAATTTTCTACGAATGAGTCAATTGAACTAATAAGGTTTTGGCCTAGTGTCAAAAAAAAAAAAAAAAAAGTGTACAATAGTTCACAAGTTTAACTTGCCCTCCCCCCCCCCCCCCCCCCCCCTTATCCCATGATTCCCATCTAGTTCTCTACCCATGAATGAATATATTAAACATTTAAACTAATAAGGTTTTGGACTAATGGCAAAGATTAAAGGCATATGTAAAAATACTCTCTCCGTTTTTAAATAATTGCTCTATTTCTCTTTGACATGTATGTTGATGCTAATTTTTTATCAATAATTTTTTTAATTATCAATAAGTATAAATTCTTACAATTAAAAATTAATAATCTATTTATTGAAATGATTCCAACAAATACCTACAATAATATATTTTTTCTTATGTTTTAAATCAATCACAACCTTTCCCCTCAAAAAAAAAATCAATCACAACCTTAGAACCACAAACATGTAGAGTCTCAAAACACCATATGTTTTATGCCTAGTTCACTTGCCATTGGTAATACATGCTTGATGCAATGGCACTACATACAACTGGCCCATAAAGATGCAATACTTTCAGATAGATCAATGCTTTCATCTTTAAGAATGGGAGAAGAAACCACAGTCCTACGTTCTCTTAAAGTGGCATGATTATGGTCCTGGTCTTATTCCTGTAACTGAACTCACATAGAGGAAGCTTCTCTAGGACAAACAGGCAACTTCAAAAATAAACAAGGAAAACAAATGAATAAAATAGAAAACAAAGAATAAAAAGCTTTATAAGTAAAAGATACTTTTGATGAAATGAGGAACTCATCTAGCTCTCTTTCATGTTTCGACAAAAAAATATTCATGCAAGAATACGTCTATGGATAGTACTCGGTGATGCAAAATAGGTTTCACAAAGATCAAATTCATTTCACAGTAAACGACGCTTCCACTATCAAAAACAGTCAGATCACTTGGGTTGTGATGGTTGGACAGACAAAGGCAGAATGCAACAGTAAGTTGATGAGCCAGGCGAAAAATCAGGCCTGACTTTTTTGAAGAATAAATGTCACACCAGTACAACCAATCTAAAATAAAGTGAGGAAGATTTGATAGCTTTACCTTGTGAAAAATAAACAGATTAAGTGCAGAACGGGACATTGGAAAATGATGGGTTGCTTATTCAACAGATGCACGATGCTTTCACAGACCGACTTCTGCAAGAAATAGGCCTTGATAATTCAGATATAATATTCTTGCAAGTTAAATATAAAAATATCTAAACAATTTACAGCAGGAATCTCTAATTGTTCTCCTACAAATTTCTTCTTTCACACCAAATTTCAATCTGTAACAGCACAGTTACTAAATAAGTGCTCTTACATTCCAAGCAGGATGTGCAAGAAAAATTTTGAAACTTGGGAATGTTAATGGCAATTCCAGTAAGGTAAATCCATTCAGACAAATGTACATCAAATAGAGTCAGTAACTATGCAAAGTTTATTAAAGATTTGCCATCTCTTCAACAAACTAAGGATGTCTAAACAAATCCCAAGTACAGGATCTATAGGCTTTACCTTTTAAAGGTAAAATCCTCTGTACAAACAAGAACCTACTGTCTAATCATCAAATATTTCAGAACAGCTATGTTATGTTTACTCAGGGATATCAAATCAGACGTGAACGAGTGTCAATCTCAGTGATTTAATGAAAAGATTTGAGATTTTGATCCAGATGAAGTGTCAAAAAAATCCATACTCATGTCATTGTGTCGGGGATACAGCATGGGTGCTTAAGGTAAATTAAGGAATTCCAGCAATGTAGCAGAAGAGTAATAAAAGCAGAAAACCATGTTAAGCATACTACACAAACTTCCAAACAGGATACTGCTTATTATTAGAACAAATTTGAAAGAAAATCTTTGCCAGAAAGGAAAAGCACAATGTACACATCCAGAAGAAAAGTAAATGATGTGAGCATCATTCAAAGCAATGGAAATATCAAACACCCCTCAGGAATATAGCTCAGCTAAATTTACAACCTATAGCTGCAAACTGCTCCTCGTATTTCCAAAATACATGCACCATATAGAATTAATTTAATCAAGTACAGCCGCAAGTAAAACTTGAGGCAACAAAGTTGCAACCATATGAAGAATAATGTCCTTGTAGCCCCTTTTTGCTCTCCTCTTTCTTCATCTAGAATCTCATTCCATTGGCCATATGCCCACAGTTTGCTCATTATGTCCATGTTGTCGTTCTTAAATACGTCAATCTTAGATAAGCAAACACTTTCTCTATATGCTACTTACTAAACAACCACATATACAAGACTAGATAATAGGCATTTGATTCGGTTCAACTACATCAAAAGTTGCAAGTATATAATTTGCAGAGATAAGCCGTACACCAGCTTAAAGTATACATATTCTACTTAAAGTTGCAAGTCCAGAGTACGTTGATCTTAGATAGGCAAAAACTGATATTCTGCTCATGCTGCACACTAAACTATCAAATATACAGTATCAGGCCAGGCAACAAGCACTCGGCTCAGGTCTAGCTATAATGCCTTAGGTAATTGGGAAGAGATTCCCTAAATGGCTCAACAATCCTGTCTATAATTCTATATATCCTCTAAATGATTTAGTTAGACTCTTCAATATATAAAGGGGGGAAAAGTAGTCTGAATAACTAAGAAGAAATAAAAAGACAGTTACAATGACTAAACCAGGATATAAAAGAAGACTGATGACATTTTAAAAACCCCTAGTCTTTGAAAGCTTGTTGGTTGAGAGAATTTGGCGTGGAATTTTTTTTTTTTTAAAAAAAAAAAAAATCAATGCATGGAAGCTAGTTTGTTTCGATGAATACAAGGGAATTGAAAGGAAGGAAATTGACATGAATGTACAAAGGTCTCTTTAATAACTGTCTCCTCAGGCCTTAAACTTTACAGCCAAATTTTATTAAACCGGATATAAAAAAAAAAAATTAAAAAAAAAAAAAAAAAAAAAAAAAAAAAAAAAAAGAAGAAGAAGAAGAAGAAAAACTAATAATCCTCGATCTTGAAATTTATTTGCAGTTCTTTGTAAGGAGTTGACAGACAAAGGAATGAAGGATAGCTATAATTCTTACTACATTGAACAATAAGACAGAAATACTACTTCCTACCTATTCTTGCTTTACAACTCCATTCCTTCCTTTTGCCCTGCTCTTCACCTGCTTTGTAAGTATTGTAACCATTATATAAAATTAAGCAAGGCTATATACTCGTATAGTTTCACTGTGACAAAATTTCAGCACTAGGAAACTTCATACTTAGAAGCACCCTGCAGAACCATAACTTGAGCCTTAATTGGACCAAATATATCCAGGAAATTCAAGTTTAACATGATTTCAATCTCAAAAATTCAATTTAGCTTTCTAGGCAAATACAAAAGTTTGATTAGTCTTTTGACAATCATCAATACCCTAAGACACACCATAATACATGCTATACACTCTCAGGTCCTCCATGTACTCTTGAGCTTAAAACACCATAGGTTTATGCTTCAGCTTCATCAACCATCTAAACCAAAAATTAACTTTATTTTGTTTGAAATGAAACCTAATCCATATAGAATAAGGGGGGAAAAATGGTATGACTGATTCAAGATAAACAGCAGAAACAACAATATATGAGTCTTAAACTCAATGATGAGGCAAGCGCTACAACCTACAAGAAACAATAATTTATCTCATGTAGTCACGGACCAAGTGCTATATGCTACTGTAAGCCCAATTTCAACCTCTTCAAACCTTGTAGAATTCAATGTTGCTTACTGAGCGACGCGCTGCACTTCCCAGACCCGGGTGCAGTGATAAGTATGTAAGGGTTGCTAGGTCGTCGCCCAGAAGCGACGCGCCATATTGCCCAATTGTGGTGTCAAATAATCAAGGGCTTGGAGTTGGGATCAGGAGGGAGCGTGGGAGAAAAGAATTTAGTTTGCGGATTGGTTCTTGGAATGTGGGGTCTCTTACGGGAAAATCAGCAGAATTGGTAGAAGTAATGAAAAGACGACGCGTGAACATCATGTGCCTCCAAGAGACAAGATGGACAGGAGAAGGAGCTCGAGGCTTGGTTTTGGGGTATAAGGTATGGTATGTTGGGCAAGAAACGAGCCACAGAACAAGGAATGGTGGAGCTAGGAACGGAGTTGGTGTGGTTCTCGATGAGAGGTTGGCAAAAGAGGTGATCGAGGTCTATCGGAAGAACGATAGGTTGATAAGGCTGAAGTTGCTATGTGGCAAGGAGATTGTGAATGTTATCAGTGCTTATGCTCCCCAAGTGGGTTTAGATGCAGAAGAGAAACGACAATTTTGGGAGGACCTAGACGAGGTGGTGCAGGGTGTCCACCACTCAGAGAAGTTATATATTGGAGGGGATCTAAATGGGCACGTTGGGGCGAGCCGAGATGGCTATGAGAGTGTCCATGGAGGCTTTGGGTATGGGCAGAGGGACGCCGGTGGTGAAGCTATTATGGATTTTGCCCAATCATATGATTTAATTTTGGCTAATACTTGGTTTAAGAAGAGGGATTCACACTTGATAACTTTTCGGAATGGAGCAAATGCAACTCAAATAGACTTCCTGCTCACAAGGAGCATAGATAGACAAAGTTGCATAAACTGTAAGGTTATCCCAGGGGAGAGTGTGGTCACCCAACACCGGCTATTGGTAATGACTATTCGTCTGAAAGAGAAGGCGAAGAAAAAAGTTAGACAAGAAGAACCAAGGATAAGATGGTGGACCCTAAGGGATGCAAAAGCTAAGGTTTTTACAGAAAAGGTAATTGAAGAAGCGGATTGGGATGGAGAGGTGGATCCGGACATGACTTGGTTACGAATGAAGAACTGTTTCCTAAGAGTGGCCAAAGAGGTCTTAGGGGAAGTAAGGGGAAGAACTTCGGTACAGAGAGATACTTCGTGGTGGAATGAAGAGGTGAAAGCAGTAATTAAGCAAAAAAGGGAATGCTATCAAGCCTTAGGAAAATGTAGGAGTGATGAAACCTTTGCAGCGTATAAGGAGGCTAAGAGTAAGGCAAAGGCAGCTGTTCGCCAAGCAAAAGAAAAGGCATATCAGGAGGTTTATGAAAAGCTTGATTCCAAGGAGGGAGAAAGGATCATTTATAAGATGGCAAAGAGAAGACAAGAGGCAAGGAAGGATATTGGCATGGTGAAGTGTGTCAAAGATAAGAACCAAATGGTCCTAGTGCAAGAGGAGGGCATCAAGGACAGGTGGAAGGGGTACTTCGATGAATTATTTAATGGAAATAATGGAGTTGGGATAGGAGATACCTCTATGAGTGATGAAGAAATCAACATGGAGTATGTGCGAAGGATTAGGAGAGTAGAGGTGGAGATTGCACTGAGGAAGATGAAACCTAAGAAGGCGGTTGGCCCTGATGGGGTACCGATAGAGGTGTGGAGGTGTTTGGGTAAGATTGGTATTGATTGGTTAACAAACCTTTTCAACAAGATATGGACGGCTACAAGGATCCCACAAGATTGGAGGAAGAGCACCTTGGTCCCGGTTTATAAAAACAAAGGAGACGCTCAAGATTGTTCTAACTATCGAGGAATTAAGCTTATGAGCCATACTATGAAGTTGTGGGAAAGGGTGATTGAACAAAGGTTGAGGGCATGCACAAGCATTTCAGATAACCAATTTGGTTTTATGCCTGGGAGATCTACTATGGAGGCAATCCATTTGATAAGACAAATGATGGAGTTTTATAGGGTAAAGAAGAAAGATCTTCATATGGTCTTTATTGATTTAGAGAAGGCATATGACAAGGTGCCAAGAGAGATACTTTGGTGGGCAATGTTGAAGAAAGGTATCCCACGAAGGTATGTAGACCTAGTTAAGGATATGTATCGGGATGTGTCAACAAATGTGAGGACATGCGGAGGGTTGACAAAAGATTTCCCTATTACAATCGGATTGCATCAAGGGTCTGCATTAAGCCCTTTTCTTTTTGCAACGGTTCTAGATGAATTAACTAGACCAATTCAAGATGAGGTTCCATGGTGTATGCTGTTCGCAGATGATATCGTTTTGGTGGATGAGACTAAGGATGGGGTTAATGTCAAGTTGGAGCAATGGAGGCAAAGGTTGGAATCTAGAGGGTTTAAGCTAAGTCGGAGTAAGACTGAATATTTGGTATGTCGTTTTGGCACTCAGAGGGGGACAAGCAATGAAGTGGTGAGTTTGGATGGAAAGGATTTGACCATGAGTGAATGTTTTAAGTACCTAGGGTCGATCATCCAGAAGAATGGTGACATTGATCAAGACGTGACCCACAGGATTAAGTCAGGGTGGCTTAAATGGAGAGCGGCCACGGGAGTGTTATGCGACCGCAGCATTCCCTTAAAGTTGAAGGGAAAATTCTACAGGACTGCCATAAGACCAGTGTTGCTCTATGGTACAGAATGTTGGGCTTCTAAGAAAGAGCATATTAAAAAGATGGAGGTTACGGAAATGCGCATGTTAAGGTGGATGTGTGGAAACACTTTAAGAGATAGAATCAGAAATGAGGTTATTCGCAAGAAAGTAGGTGTGGCGGGCATTGTAGATAAATTAAGGGAAAATCGTCTGCGTTGGTTTGGACATGTAAGACGGAGACCCGAGGGTGCACCGGTGCGAAGAGTGGAAGAGTGGGACCATGGAGGGATTAAACGAGGAAGAGGGAGACCAAAGATGACTTGGTTGGAAGGAGTGAGGAAGGATATGAAGTGCATGGATTTACGTGAGGATGAAGTTTTGGATCGTAAGGGATGGAGGAGAAAGATTTATGTTGATGACTACACGGAATAATCAAATTTGGTTCATGTTAGCCGACCCCACTTTTGGGATTAAGGCTTTGATTGATTGATTGATTGATTGATTGTAGTCACGGACCAAGTGCTATATGCTACTGTAAGCCCAATTTCAACCTCTTCAAACCTTGTAGAATTCAATGTTGCTTCAATAAGATGGGAAAGCAATCATATATAACACCACTCACTCCAGAAAAATAAAAAATATAATGTTAAAATTGTGTTGGTGATGCACTGTTAGATATTTCTTTCGTGAATCCTTCCAGAGTAAACAACATCCTAATTTCTTCTTTACTTGAAAACCAAAATTACCAAAAGTTTGTACTCCGTATTCCATTGCTCATAAATTCCAAGTTCCAATGACTTACAAACTAAACTACTCTAAACTACTAACGATCATATCAATTTAATAATGTAATGTTGGTTACAAATTTACAATACATACCATGAAATGATCACTGAATGACGAAAACATTGAATTTAATTTACATTTGATTGACAAAACACTGACCTTGGTAACTCAATATTACACCAAAGAAAGACGAATATTAAACATCATTTGTGATCAAACAGTAAACCATCATTTCCACCATTGCATGATACAATTACCAAATTCCAGCAGATTCAGTCGAAACAACAATTATCATCCTAATCGAAACCCTAATCGAACTCTATCTCAAAATTCCACAAACTAATCAGTTGTATCATGGAAAAAAAATGCCAGAAATTACAAACTTACGTTCAGTTGAAGCAATCATCAATTACGATTTGATCCTCGCTAGACGAAACATTACCAGACAACAACGCTTAATTCGTCGACATCGCACTGAAATAATTGATTTTCAACCAAAATCATGTCAAAATTCGACTATGATCTGACAATAAAACAGTAATTAACCTAATAGAAGTTCATCCGACTAATACATAATCAAGAATTCAAAACCCTAGCTCTACCAAAAATTGTACGGAGATGAATAAGAGAGAGAAAGTAAAAACCTAGAAATTGGATGCCTGAATAAATCATTCTTTGGCCGACATTGCAGAATCAGAGCTTGATTCCGATTAATCGCCGCCATTGATGCGGAATTTTCGCCGATAAACACCGTGTTTGGTGGTGGAAGAATTGTTTATTTTGAACTGGAATTTTTTATTCGAGTGAAAAAATCACCGAATTTGGCTCCAACAAAATCCCGCCGCATATCTTTTTTTTCCCTCTTTTCCACGTACGCACAAATTAGAAAAAAACCGCGCGTTTTTATGGTTTCAAAATATAGGTTTGAAATTTTTCCCACAATTTTTAAAAATCATTTTAGTGTTTCAAAGTGCAAAGTGCAAACTGCAAAATACGAGAGGTTGTTATATACATTCGGGTGTATTATATATATATATGTATTTGTTTTCATTTTGATGATTGCTTTTCATTTAATCATCAAATGAAGCACAAAAACTAGCATTGCATTTGTTGGGTGTACGTTATACCTGGGTGTATATAACAAATTCTAGTAAAGTGAAAGTGTGAATAATTCGGGAAAAAAAAAAAAAAAAATTTGTGTATGTAAATGATGTATATATCAATAATCAAATACATTATCTATTCACAGTGATTTAAAAAGGATACATGAATTGTTATAAATCCAAGGTAGAAGAGAAAATATGAATAAAATCGTAAAAGAGTGGTGTATGAAAAAATCTTGATTTATAAAATTGGTTATTAACAAAAGGTATAACTAGGTTTGGTATTAAGGAAATACGTCTAGCTACTAAGCTAATTAAGATTTAATATTATGGATTAATATGCTATGCTCGGCTAAAATTTTATATTGATTTGAATCTTAGCTGGGATTGAGTTTATTGTTTGTGTAAGTAGCATTTTATTTAACTTAAAGGAATAATCATTTTTTATATTACATTTTTATATATAGACATTATATACGATACTTTGTAGTGAGTTTAAAATTCCATATTACGCTGGAAAAGCTACGAAGCTGAATTGTGGCCAAGGGTGAAAAGCCAACCAAGATTATTGCGGTTACAAAAATTTACCTAAGTTGTTGAGATTGGTTTTAACAAATTGGAGCTTCAAAATTTCAAGCTCACAAGTCTTTAAGATGATTAATTTGATGAGTTTAACATTAAATAAGAAGTTAGGGTTTTCATTTTCAACCAAACGCACACTTCCCTTTTCCCCAACAAATTGCATATGCATGATATAAACTCCTTAATGTGAAATAATTATCATTCAATAACTTCAACCGACTAAACGAGCGTCCATCACATGATAACTAGGCTAGCGTACTCATTGAAATTGTCTTTAGTATCTTTACAAATTTATATTTATAACAATTAGTCTTAACTTGTTGAGTTGTTAACTTAAAATGACAAACTTTTCATACGCCATGAATGCATATGATTGCATATCGATATGTTAATTACACTTATATGTCAAAATTCAATGCCATGGCCCAATGACATGGTCGATAATCTTTTTACACCAATACACAATGAATTTGATATGGTTTGTGTATTTAGTGCATTTACACGTAGTTACAATACCATTTCATTTATAAACATGCCATGGGCACAACTTATGTTGTAGCAATGAATTGGTCAATGGTTAGTAGTTTAATGTAAATGGACAAATGGTGGTAGAAAATTCAAAATGACTCTTTTTTTTTTCCCCCTTTCATTTACTCTCACAATGATATTTTGGAATGTGTATGGAAAAATGTTTTTTTTTTTTTTTAAAGTAACACTCAGTGGCGGACCTACATGGTTACCTCCCGAGTCACGTGACTCACTAGTGAGGAAAAAATAATAAGTTTAAATTTTTTTTTTTTAAAAAAATCATGAACTGTGAAGAACGAAACAACATGAGGAAGTGAGTCGCTAACTCTCCTCTATCCTCATTTTCTCTTTTCTTTTCCTTCTATCCTCTTTTTCGGATTCTTTATCCTCTCTCCTCCCCTATCTCTTTTCTCTTTTTGCCCCAAAGGTTCAATTACGAAACACAAGAATTACAAGGCTACCAATCCGGAAGCAAGAGCTAGCCTTATGAATATACTTGTTAATATATAGAAAATTGCACTAAAAAATATACAATTACACTTCTGGATTTTCTCACTTCACATTAACCCCAACTTCAAACTAATGCAAACAAATTCAATCTTTTTCTTATACCAAGGTTCGTTGAAATCAATTTGTCACTTTTCAGGTTTCATTCTATCTGTTATTATAAGATTCCATGAATTTCACTTTTAATTTGTTGAATTAGGTAGTGGAAATTACAATTGGTTGCTGAATTTTTTTCTTGAGTTTTGTTATTTTGAAACTCAATTTAGTGGGAATATTTTTTTTGTTGTTGTTTATTAGATGTGTCTTTATCTATCTGGGGTTTTCTTAATTGGTCTTAATTTGGTCTTTTGGGTCATTCTTGATTGATGGGAAAAAAATAAGGTTTGTATTGAATTTTAGTTTTCTCTTAAAATTGTAGGAGATTTGACATGCTATGTTTTTGAAATTATTGAGATTTTTGATTGAAATTAGGGTACCATTGGGGAGTTAGAGTAGGGTATATAATTTTTGCCAACTGGTGTTTATTTGAGAAGTGATGGCTGATCGGGTGGAAGATTAAATGAATTTGGACTTAATTTAGGGCCTGGGTTTGAGGGTCTCCTCTGTCACCCGTGAGTGGGCCTATCATTACGCGAATTGGGAAACGTTGTTGGGTAGGAATCACCTTATTATATCAGGGAGACTCTTAGGAAGTGAAGTAGGCATCGGTGGTATTGAATCGATGATTCAGGGTTTACTCACAGGCTCGAAAATCCCAGATCTGCCATTGGTAAAACTCATGCAAATTTTTATAACTAGGATAAATCTATTTTGTATATGATTTTTCCAATTTTTAATAAACGGTATTTTATATCAAGATTACACAAATAAAATCTATACCATCTAATATGAGCATTCTTTTTTAGGTAACTAGTATGAGCATTCTTTATATCTAGTATGCGTGTTATATATATGTACTTTTATATAATTTATAAATTGTTTCCAAATAAAAAATATATAATTTTTAAAATTACAAAAACTATAATAAGATATTAATTTAATAAAAAAGCAAACTTTTTAACATGATGCATATAATTTATGCTCATAATTAACCATTCCATCCGGATTAGCTCAAAAGGTGAACCGGGTGGAACAAAAAAAATAAAAATTACTACATTATATTTAAAGAAAAAATTAGGAGAATGGAATATTTTATTGGAGATTGAAAATGGAAAGGGTGGGAAAAAATTGGAAGGAAAATAAAATTTCGAGCGAAATTTCAGAATTGCGCCAAATGTCTTTGCGAAAAAATTGAAATGGCGGGAAGTTAGTGGAGACATTTATTAATCTCAAATTCTCAAAAACCCCAAAAAGCTTTTTCTAGAGAGAAGAAAGATACAGAGAAAATAACTAGAGAGAGAAAGTTAAAGAAGTTCAATCGCCATTTCAAGGGTTTTTTTTTTCCATTTCATTTCAAATTCTCTCTCCTCTTTTTGTTCTTAATTTTGCGAAATTTATCTCTCAATTTCTTGTCATTTTACTGTTCTTCTGCTAAATCTTTGATTTTTTCACTCGGAATTCCGCCATTTTTGTTCAAATTTAGTCAGCTTTGGTAAACCCTAGATTTTGTAGTTTTTGATTTTCGAGTTGGGGAAGTTAGGGTTTCTGATCTTTAATGGCGGATCCGATGGAAATCGATGAGGCTCCGAATCCGACTCCGAAGCAGCCGCCATTGAAGCGGAAGAGGGAGAAGCAGAAGGTTCTAGTGTTAAGTCCGGAGGAGAGAGAATCGAGGTTGAAATCTTTGAATGAGGAACTTGAGAGCTTGTTCAGGTACTTTGACGAGGTTTTGAGCATCGATTTAGGTTTAGCGTTGCATTTCAGTAGTCTTTCGTCGAGTAATAATGTGAATGCGATGATTGCGGTGTTGTTGGAGGAGAAGAGGTGCTCGTATTCGAAGTTGGTGGGAGAAATTTACGAGAAAGTGAAGGAGAGAGAAAATGAGATTACGATTGCAAATGTGAAGAGCAGTGTGTTGTTTGCTGGACAGAGAGTTGCCTATGGAGTTCCGAATGCCGATGCCGATGTTTTAGAGGATGAGACTGGATCTTGCCTTTGGTGTTGGGAGGTGATGATTTTTTGAATTGTTCTTATGTGTTAATTTATGTAATGAAGTACTTTATTGATTCGTATCGATAGTTTGATTGTGCTTGCTATAATTTTGGTAGGTGATGGTTTCTTGAAATGTTCTTATATGTTCATTTATGTAATGAAATACTTTATTGATTCGTATCGATAGTTTGATTGTGCGTGCTATAATTTTGGTAGGTGATGGTTTCTTGAAATGTTCTTTTATGTTCATTTATGTAATGAAATACTTTATTGATTCGTATCGATAGTTTGATTGTGCGTGCTATAATTTTGGTAGGTGATGGTTTCTTGAATTCATTACGCTTTATAATTTGACAAGAAGTTGTTAGGGATACTGTGATCTTGAATTGATTATGATCTATAAGTTCGGTATGCTTCATTTATAAGATATCTGTATTTCTTGTTTTTATAGAATTAAAATTGGAAATGATAGAATAGGTCATTGGTTTGCAATTTTTATCTGGGATCATGCACATTGTCTCAGTGTATATTGCTGTTTTGTTACACTTATCCAGTAAAGTTGTTTATTTAATCAAAAGATTTATGGTGGATTTCGTGGCAATAGCATTTGTCTGGCTTGTTATTTTTTTGGGAAAGTGCTAATGTTATGCTTTCTGCTTCTAGTATATTGTAATGACCAATTGGAGACAATTCTTCAATTTTGTTCCCTGAATGAATGGAGGAAGATGGTATTTGTGAATGACCATGAATGATGAATTCTTGTTTCTGCAGCCGATCCTATTCTTTTGGGAATAGGGCATTGGTTTTGTTGCTGTTTAATTAACTTGTTTGTAACTTTCTGATGCAGACTAGGGACATGAAGCTATTGCCAAGTTCTTTGCGTGGGGCATTAAAAATCCGTCGCACTTGTCGTAAAAAGATTAATGAAAGGATCACTGCCGTCTCAGGTAAGAATCTTTTGCTGTCTAAGGTTTACCCATCTACTACTATCATGTTATATACGGATCCTTGAATGTGAACTTTTACTAATCTTCTGGCCCGACAAATAAATATAATTTTTTTGAAATTAATGAAAGAAATATAAGGTTTTAATGCTACTTTGAATTGGATATATTATTAACTTTCTGCCTTTCTGGAAGCTATGTCATGTTATAACTTTCTCATTTAGGATCACTTAAACTGATTGCTCTAACCCTGCATTCAACATTCTTGAATATCATAATCTGTAGTTACTTTTGTTTCTGATGTTATGTATACCTGATCTCAGATGTAATATCTTTTCTGCAAAAATCCGAGGATGACCCAACCTGCAAAGCTGATATGACAAAAGCAGCAGAAAAGCTCAGTAAAGTTTTAGCAGAATCAGATATTCGTTTGCTTGTGGAAAGCTTGAATCAGAAAAATGATTCTGAACTGTAAGTAGATCCAGTACTGATTGTTTGGAGTTGGACTGCAAACTTCCGTTTGTAAACCATTATATTGTTTTTCAGAGCTGAAAAAGAGGCAAAAAAGAAAGATTCAACTCTTATCAAAGAGTTTGAGAAAAGTAAACGTGAAGTAGAGAAGGAGAAGAAAAAGATGGATCGTGAGCTTCAGAAGGAAAAGTTACAGAGTGTATGTGATACTTCCTCTCTTGTCCAAACCCCTTCACCTAATGTAAAATACAGTTAGGCAATTAAAGTCTGAGTTTGCCTTTTGAAAAGAAATATTGCATAATAATTACTGAATCACATTTTTGGGCTGTTGCTTGAGTATTTATGTTGTATATTAGGAAGAGTTGGTATCAATAAACAATGGCCCTTATGTATGCTTTCCACTTCAAGAGAAAATGCTTGCCTTCTCCATGGGCATCAAGCCAACCTTGTATTCATGAGACTATAACAACATTCAAAGAACAATACAACATGTAAATATGACGGAAGTTGAGAAGGTTGCTCATGATTTATATTTACAGCGATGCTTGTTATTTCTTGTGTATGGACTTCATTGGTGCCTAAACTTAACTTTAGTTATTTCTATAGCTTGTCGTCTCTGAGCTTATTTATTCACTGAGTGGATCTCTACACATGATTTTATATAGCATTATTTACCTTCTTGCAGGAGAAGGAGAAGAAGCGTCTGCAACAAGAGGCTGAAAGAGATGAAAAGCGTCGTGAAAAAGAGGAATCTGAAATGAGGAAACAGCTTAAAAGGAAGCAAGAGGAAGCTGATAGGGAACAGCGTCGAAAAGAGAAAGAAGAAGCTGAAATAAAGAAGCAACTTGCCATCCAAAAGCAAGCTTCAATTATGGAACGATTCCTTAAAAAAAGTAAGACGACACAGACATCCCAGAGTGATCAACCACCAAAAGCTGCTACTCTCAACCATCCACCAAATGAAAGTGCTCTAAAATCAGTTTCTCTTCTGATGGACTCTGCTCTGCAACAGCAGGAAGAAATTGACGTGGATGAGATTCGCAAGTATGCTCTATATGACTTAAGTCACATTTGTTCATCTTATTGACCCCCCTTAATTTTTATTTCACTTTTTCTTGTGGTAGGTAACTATGTGATTGGTATTGGTACATGTGAATTATTTAAAAAGCTTTTATCCTTCACAGGTCTCATATGAGTTATTGGCGCTCACTAGGGCATTCTATCCGGTCAAACCCCAAGCAGAACTGGGGCTTACGTCATAAACCTAAGGGCGAGCTAATTAAAGAGCTAAAACTCACCTCTAACAAAGGACCAGCTCGTGATGATGACTTGTGGATAATAGATAGCATTGCAGATGAATGGGGACAAACAAGTACTGATGATAAATCATGCCAAGCTAACATAAGTGCTTCACCTAGTACCAGCAAGTACATGCGAAGAAAACAACTCCTGCAGTTTGATAAGAGCTGTAGGCCTGCATTTTATGGTATTTGGCCAGAGAAAAGGTAAGGGTTAGTTAGTGGTACTTGTTTGACGAATTTTCATATTCAAATTGCTTGCTAAATACTTGGTGTTTCATGCTTGACTTTCGATGCATATTGCAGTATTGCATGTTTACTTTTCCTGACTAATACATTTATTTAAAAGACTAAAAACATGAGAATATGAGATGCCTTGTTGAGAGAGAGGGAGAGGGGAGGGATGGAGGAAAACAAACAGTAGGAAGCCCTTTTTTTGCCGGTTGTTGGGCTAATGTTATCACATACTCCCTCCGTAATCAAATCACTGTTTGCTATCATCAATGTCAAAATTGATAATTTTAACAAGTCTAATTGATAAATTTTAATAAGATTGTTGAGCAATGTTTATGTTAAATTTCGAAACAATATGAAAATGGGCCTTGCAACTTGAACAAGGAGGAGAGTTTGGTCCACAAACAAGGCTAAGGACCTTCCATACTAAAACCAATTGGCAATAGTAGGAGTAACTCCTCTATCTTATAAAGTAGAACCACCTCTCCTCTTTCTTCGATATGGGACACTCACAAATGGGCTACAATGAGTTTCAACAATCCCCCTCATGGCCTCATCATGCGCTTTCTCTCTCTCTTTCTGCAGGGTCCCAAACTCCCAGGGTTGTTTTATGTGTTAATCCTTCCCCCTCCTTATGATGGATTATTTTTGCTTGAGTTTATTGTTACTTTTTCCTTATACGATCATATGCAAGTGAAACATCTTACTAGTATTTACTTAAGTTTTGGAGAATAACATGATTTTTATTGAAATTTGCAGTTGTGTTATTGGACCACGCCATCCATTAAAAAGGGATCCTGATTTGGAATATGAAATTGATAGTGATGAAGAATGGGAGGAGGTAGTTACATATTTCTTGTTTTAACTTTTTAAATTTGTCTATCTATAGCACAGTAATTTCCATACTAATGTTATGTATTAATTTTGTCATGGCAGGAGGATCCAGGTGAAAGCCTATCAGACTCGGAGAAGGAAGAGGAAGAAATCTTGGATGAAGGATCTTTGAAAAATGATGATGATGAGGAGAGTGAGGATGACTTTTTTGTACCAGATGGCTATCTCTCGGAAAATGAGGTACACAACAATCAGCACATTTTCCTAATCTTATCCTGAGAGCGCAACACCCCCCCCCCCCCCAACCCACACACACACACACACACACACACGAAAATTGATCTGATAGATTTTATTTCTCTTGGGCGTGCCTTTTCTTTTCTTTCCTTTTCCTTTTGGAAGCAAGATGAGAAAGTTCTTAATGGTTTTTAAGTAGCTTTAATTTATAATATTTTTGCCTTCTACTGTGAAAAGGGTTCAGATTGAGGAGGCAGAAGGGAGTCTATATGATTCATTTTATAGGCTTGTGGACTTGTGGTAAAGAGATGCTACTTGTATTTAGAAACTTCTGCTTTCAACACATGAAAGTTTTGATGATGATCATTGACATCATTAGATTAGATGATTTGATCATTTGGATATCCACTGGTAACATTAGAAATTTGATCTGTATGCAATGGGTGATAGCATGCCCTTTATGTTCGTTGTAGTTTGTAAGTAGGGTTAGACTCCTCAATCATTCCCAATCTTTGTCAATAGCTTTAGTCAATGTGAGGGAAGTGTAGAGAATGGGCCAAAAGTTCCATTGAACTCAAATTGGCAACATCATTCTCATGTCTGTGGAAATTTAGCTCATTTGAACCTTAATGATGCGTAAAACAGGTAGACTACACATCACTGTGGAAATTTAGCTCACTTGAACCTTGATGATGCGTAAAACAGGTAGACTACACATCACTGAAGGGTTTACCTTTTCAGGTGGGATAGAGATGGTTTTCAGAGCACACTAGCATAGTTTTGAGCCACATTCCTATGCTATTTATATAGATTATCTTAATCTCAGAGCTTCTAAGAACTTTAAGAGGTGGGCTGGCATATTTATTGCTAGCTTGACAATTTATTTATTTATTTATTTATTTTTTTTTTAATTTATTTTTTTTATTTTTAAGTATTTGATCTGCTATTGTATGGCTCTTTGGATTTTGGTAGATCTTTGCTGAGAGAATGTCTCCAATGCAGGGAGTTGACACCGATAGAAGTCAAAGTAACTTTGAGGCAGGTGTGACCACCAGTCCACTTGGTTGCAAGCCAGAAACTCTAAGTGAAGAGTATTCATCTTGGATGCGACAACAGAAATATCTACATAATTTGACTGAACATGCTCTTAGAAAGAACCAGCCTCTTGTCATTGTAAACATGATGCATGATAAAGCTCACTTGTTATCAACTGAAGATCTTACTGGCAGTCTCAAAGTTGAGCAAATGTGTTTGCAAGCTCTTAGTATGCGTGTTTTTCCTGGTGGGATGTCTATTGAGGTACCATCTGACAACAATTTGCGTGAAGAGAATCAAGATGCTTGCACCTCAAACAGCAAGGCAAGCACAGCAGCAACAATGGTTGTTACACCAATACCAGACTCCGACCTTCCTAAAATTGTAAGAGACTGTCCTGGCATTTTCAATTTGTTTGAAAGATATCAATGTTTCCTTGAGCTGTAGATTTATTACATTGTGGTTTATTGTGTTTGCAGGTATCAATAATTCAATCCTGCCCTCAGGGTATAAACAGAGTGCTGGAATCCTTGCAGCAGAGTTTTCCTGATATCCCCAAGACTCACCTGAGAAATAAAGTCCGTGAAATATCTGAGTTTGTAGATAATCGTTGGAAGGTTAGTGGAATTTATGCATTAAATTATTTTTTGTCCTTATAGTCTGTCGTATTCTTAAGGTTGGTTGCATAATATGAATGTGTTTCAGAAGTCTTGTAGTATAAGTCGGAGTGCCTTTTTTGATGGTTGTGATCTTATAAGGTTGTCAATATGAGGCCAAATTCACCTGTGTAATTCTTGTGGCTGTAAAACAAGACTTTTAGACCATAAAGATTAAAGCATCAGTTGACTGAGCCATTCTTAATTAAAAATGAATCTAAAACATGTTACTATAATACTATCACTTTCGTTCAAAAGAAAGTGAATATTACTGTAATTTTCACCACCACTTAAGATCTTTGAATAATGGCAATGTAAGATTTTATTTCTGCAACTTAATCCTCTTTTCTTGGCAGTTAAAGTGAGAATGTTTATTAATTATGTTATGGTAATGCAGGTCAAAAAGGAGATCTTGGTAAAGCTGGGAATGTCAAGCACACCAGGTACATATACTTATTTTGTCTTTAAAGACTATTTTTTTTTTTTTAAAAAAAGAAGCAAAAAGTTTGGACTATATTCAAAGAGCTTCAAGCTCCCTCAATTCCATAGCGCACATTCACATTTCATCTTTCCTATGCATTTCTTTTCTCCAGCTAATTTTGAGAAATTGGCTATTGTTGTGAGTTTTGAAGACTAAGCCAGATGCTTCTACAGTTTTTATTTTTATTTTATTTATTTATTTATTTTTTATTTTTATTTTGGAAGACAGATGCTCCTTCAGTAATTATTGCACATATAACATCTTTGACAGATTCCTCATTTGGGAGAAGGGCTATCTTCTTCCTGCCATTACTTGTTTCCCACCCATCCAATTCATAACCCACCTCAGCGTCTCCACTTCCATATGTCCATTGGTTCTGATCAAACCCTGTTTCTATTATATGCTACTACCACACCCTAACTCTTTGATCGAATAGCAGTATTACCATGGTGATAATTTAAATGAACTGAGGGTATGCTATTGGGTATTCCACAATGTTAATCACTACCTACCTATTATAACTTGGCCCTTGGACAGTGCCAAATTGCCAATATGAAGGAGTTGAGGAATTTACTTACTACTTAGCATTACACTACTGTTACCGGATTGCATTAAAGCTGAAAGTTAAAATAAAGCAATAAATGGAATTTAAAACTTTCTGAATTTCTAATGGTTTGTCTCAAAGCTGTTTAATTTTACTAAATAGTAGCTTTTTGACTAAACTTGCAGAGAAGAGTGGAGGTAGAACAAGAAGCATTGCCACATTTTTTTCAAAAAGGTGTTTGCCACCAGCTGGTAATGTTGGCAACTCCTGTGACTCATCCCCTGAGTCCATAAAACCCACTTCGTCCAGCCAACAGCCGCAGCAGCAGCAGCAGGTACGCTCAGAGAATGTGTAATCTCCTTGCCTGGAGGGTTTTCTTTTACGCTTCTGGTCCAATTTTTGCTCCTGATATATTCTGGGGCTTGTATCTAGATTTTCTATATCGATGTAGAATTATAGATTAGTATGGTTCATTTTGTTGCTTCTGATAAAGACGGATGGTTTTTTTTTTCTTTCTAAAGAACCTTTTTTCAACAATACAACTACTAACTGGTTAAGCATAATATGTGAAAGTAGTTGAAAACAAACATGTACAGTATACTTTATGATGTGAGGCTTTTCCCTACCTTGATTTCAATATTTAACTTACGTGCTATCGACGTAAATCTTCGTATGAAGTTGTCCAATTTGGGAGTTCACACGATTATGCATTCTATTATTGGGAGCTTTGTTCATCATATAAAGACTGATGACATGATGTAACGCTAGTTATAATACCTTTGTTATAATTGAAAAACATAACTGCCAAGGAAAGAATTATACAAGTACACTAGTACTTTAGTTTTCCACATTTTTTTGACAGGAAGCATTGCATTGCCAAGGAAAGAATTAAGGTTAAAGTTTAGGGTAAAGAATTAAGCATTTAATATCTTTTCTTTTTTAGTAGGAAAATTTGTCTAGGACAACCTTTTAAAAAATAGTTTTTGTCTAGGACAACTTTTTAAATTTTTTTTGGCAAATGTAGACCCTATTATAATTTTTTTTTGTTAACGACGACCAACCTCCACTTTCAGGCGTTGACCCACCAGAATCCGGCGTTAACACCCCTTCACAACTGTTTGTACTCCACTCAAACCACCACCCCTACCAGGCTACCACCACCACCACAACTATAAACTCCACCACCACCTTGAACCCACCATTAGCGAAATCCGCAACCCCACCACCACCGAAACCACACCACCAGCGAAATTTGGATCCAAAACCCCACCACCAAGCACCAGCAAATCCTGAAACCCACCCTACATTCACCCTCCTCGCAGCAAATAAAAGCCACCCCATGCCAGGAATTCAACCTACCGGCCTCACTCACCCTCCCTCGTAGACCGCATCAAATCGAAATCCACCACAAAAACACCAACCCTAGCTTTAGATCTGATCGAAATCCGTTGTTTTTTCTAAGATTGCACACCCAATTCTCTCTCTTTCGTGTCAATCAGAGATCCTTAATTGAGACAAAGAATAATGCGGCTGGTGGTGGTGGCGGCGGTAAAGAAGATGAAGAAGATTGGTGGTTGTAATGGTGCGATGTCGAAGGTGTTTATGGTGGCCTTGGTGTTGGTGGTCTGGTGCTGAAGGTGTTCATGGTGTTGGTGGTCTGGTGCGGTGGTTCTTATGGTGGTCGGTGATGATGGTGGTGGCTAATGATGATGGTGGTACGATGGTGGGGTGCAATTAGGAGAAATAAGGGTCACGTGCAAGTCACGTGAGGGTCAACGCCGGATTCCGGTGGGTCAACGCCTGAAAGTGGGAGTTGGTTGTTGTTAACAAAAAAAATTATAATAGGGTCTGCCTTTGCCAAAAAAAAATTAAAAGGTTGTCCTAGACAAAAACTGTCTTTTAAAAGGTTGTCCTGGACAAATTTTCCTTTTTAGTATTAAATTGGAAATTTATCAACAATTCACGAGTAAATCGGTATAATAATTGTATATTTATTTCAATTCTTTCCACTTTTAGGTTCTTATATGCAGCCCTTAGGGCTGCATATATCTTTCCTAAAGTTTATCCTTTAATTTGTTCAATCCAAAAATATTTCATTAACACTTGAGAATCATATAAGTTGCATGATTTATTTGTAAAGAAATTTATTAGATACAAGAAACGTATAGTAGATACTAATATTAATCATGGTATTATCATGAGGGCAACCTAAATTGTTAAACAAATTTAATTTAATCTCCACATCACAAACTCTATTCCTTTGGTTTAGGAATTTGTTGACAATTTTTTTATTAAAAAATATTACTAAAATTGCCACTAATCGTCTCAAATCATCATACTACAAGTCACAAACCCAAGATTAGAGCATTTTTCCAAATGTCAATTTATGTAATTGCTTGAAATAAGATGGATGCATGGTTTCCACGTAACAGTTAATAAGGCTTGAAATATGGACAAACACAAATAAGAACTTTTATTGTTTGGGTATTTTGGCTTTTTGCTAAAAAAATAAAAAAGTTGCTGTAATATATATAAGATCTTTTAAGCTGATATGATTGCATGTATTCTTTCTTTTTTTTAGTTACAAAATGTCATCATCTTCACCATTAATGTGTCCATTGTTTGGTTATGTAGGCTATTAACGTAATACATAAATCCAGTGTTGAAAAATGACCGAGTCGTACTAGACTAGGGTTTATTTCTCTATGTGAGAGTTTAGGGTTAAAGTTTTCTCCTTTCATTACTAAAAGTTAGATTATTGATGGGAATTTATGTGGTTTTATGACGATAATTCTTTATCTACATTTACTCGTGGATTGACTTATAAATTACCTCATAATAGATTAAAAGATGCACTTATGCACCCTTCTAAAAAATGTTGTACAAAGCAACGATATGAAGTAAGATTGCGAAAATGTTGATCCAATTTAGGGTCTGATTGGCTGAACCGAACTGAACTTATTAGAGCTGAACTGAACTGAATATTTTATAAGAGAAGAAAATTAGGAACGAAACTGAACTAAACTGAACTTATTAGACCTTTTTGCTGATTTGGGCTCACATTATACAAGTTCTATCATTTGTCTTTTAAGACAATTAATAATATAAACGAGATTTGATCCTATAATTCCCATTCATAACTAGTAATAACTTAAAGTTGTTGACATCCACTTGTTAAATAAATTAAGTTGTGGAAAGCTGGAAACTATATTGCATGTGTTGTGTGACAATGTGAGGCTGTGAGCTCATCAAAATCAAAAGTTTGGTCCAACCTAAATTACTAAATTACGATATAAAATTTCCATCCTACTTTGGTGGATTTTTTTTTGTTAATGTACAACGTTTTCAGCTAAATAGTAACTGTGGGTACACTAGCTATGGAGTATGGACATAAATCTGTGGATGGTTTTACATCATTTTTATTAGGAAATCAAAAGTTAATTTGAAATGGTCTTCTTCTTAAAATTCCTTAAACGGTGGACTCCTAGAATATTGGTTATAACTCTTATGCATACCTTTTTTTGGTACACTGAAAAATGAAAACTGTGGGTGGTTTTGTCCTTAGTTTTATTGAGTTAAATTGTACGAGTACTTGGCGAAACTTAAGATATTTTGTCGGCAGATGCCTGGTTTCTTTTAGCGTAATTGTAAATAGCCCGAAGTATAAATAGGACAATCTTTTATGAACGAGCTAAAATAAAGCCTGTGTGAGAATCACGTTATCATGATAAAAACTCGGAAAATCTTGTAAGAGCAACTAAAATATTACTCGGTATGTATAAAAATAGGACAATGTTTTAAAGACAGAGTGAGTACTAAACAAGTGTAACCTTTAATTTTCAGATTATGAGTGCCAGGTTGTAGTAATCACTTATTCACCTGAACTATATGGCGGTTTTTGTACACTTCCATGAATTTTGTGAATACATGCAAATGTATTTTTTTTCCCTAAAAGATTTTTGTGTGGCAATGTATGCATGCAAATTTAATGTATCAAAACCGAAAGCAAGGTCATTATTTTATAAATTCAATATTGATATTTGTAAACTAGTGTATTAGTGTAGAAATTAATTTTACTATGGCCCACAAATGCTTCAAATTCTCACCGTACCCTTGAAAAAATTTTGATTTCTTCAAACATCCATTAGTCATGTTAACAAAGAAATTTTTGGGCGACAAAATCTATGATGTGCTTTGGATTGGATTTTAAGCCAAAATCTATTATGCATCCGAATGTATTTTTAGGAGGAAATATATCGCGCATATACAATTCATGAATGTTTTATACACTAGTAGTCTAGCACATATATAACTCATATAGACATAGTCGAAATGTAACATGCATGTACACACCGATGCATCATGCATGATGTGTTCGCTTGTTATGCACACAACACTCCTGCACTCCAATGTACAATGGATCGAATTGAAGGGTTTGAAGTTGATAGATTTCAACTCATTAATATTGGCATGTATTATTGACAAATATGATATTGAGATTGAAGTCATAATTATGTAGTACAGAGTACCATTTAAGTCTTTAATCTAATTTAGGATCAAGAGAGCCTGTAATAATTGAAATTGTCCAAATAAATACCCCAAGTAGTGCAAAGTTTGAAGTCCATAAACGGATGAACCCATGTAGCCGATGTAGGTGTACGCTAAAAACAATGCACTTCATACACACAAGCTCACAGCCATACACCAACAATTGTAGACCTCATAATAATACACATGTCATATTTGTCATACATTATAGGCTTCTACAAACAAAGTGTTAGTTTGAGGTTCAAATCCTATCAAGTAGGAGTACAGATTTTATTACCATCCCCTCTACTTACAAGACCTTATTTAATAGAGAGGATGAGAGCATCCTTTCCTATTTCAAAAGATAATGGGATCGATTAACATCATCCGTCTCTGTAACTCTTTAACTACCAAAAATAAATAAAATTATAAAACAAATTTACAACGTGACAAATTGTGCCCTTAAACAAAATAGTGGCAAATTAGTACTTTCACAAAGTGGGAGTACTATTTCCATTTGAAGGCGCAACCCTTTCCCTTTTTTTTATAAACCGCACTAATTTGCCTCTCTTTCCTCCAAAAAATCCCAACCATTTTGATACTCTGCTCTCTCTCTCTCCCTTCCTTCCTCGTTGAGATCGTCCTTCTTCACTTTCTCTCTCCTCTTCTCATTTCTCTTTCTGGAAAATTTAATCAAGCAAACCTTTTCACACCCAGCACTACTCAAACACACCCAACAAATTCTAAAAAATCCAGAAAAAATGGCATTGAAATTTCAACACCCATTGACATTTCAATCATCAAAATCACCTTCTTCCTTTGCCATCTCTCGATCTCGTCTCCCCAGATCTTCTCATCGCGTTTCCATGGCTTCCACCATTGGAATCACTTCCAAGTTAGCTCCCTTTTCTCTTCTTCTTTCATTTACTGATATTTCATTGATTTTCGATGTTTTTTTCATGTGGATATTACTGTTGTTGAATTTATTTTTCTGGGTTTTGAATTTTTGATCTTGGGTTTTAATTTCTGTCATTTTAGACCCCTCTTTCAATTGGGTTTATGAATTCGGAGCTGAGTATAATCATTAAGTACTGTATTCTGTATATTTTATTGTAAATCAGTATTCTTATTTAGTTACGACAGAATCACGCGTTGATCGGTGTAATTAATGTTAATCGTATCGAGTTTTAACATTCGGGTTTTGATTTTTGATGGAGATTGTATGATCTTTGTTCAGTCTCATAGTTTGTATTTTTCAATGTTGATTTTTTTTTTTTCATTATCTGGGAATTTAGTGTATTTGCATGTGGGTATTTTAAGTAACCTGGAGAGTGTCTGCTATGAATGTTAGGTGAAGAAGATTCATTTCGTTAATTTCTAGGTGTATAATTTTATTTTTTTTTATTAATTTTTAAAAATTTCATCCTAATTTTTTTTTTAATTTTATTATTATTTTTTTTCATAAAATATGTATCTTAATTTGAAATACGCCATTTTTGTGGAGATATTGTATCAATGGATTAAATACAGGTCGTTTTTCTATTAATAGCTCAATATTGTCATTCGATTTTATTTGTCATCCTAATATGGCACATTAAAATCTTGATTGTGAGTTTATATTAAAATAAAATAATGATTTTCTTATTTGTTATTTGGGTATTTGTCTTGTTCAGTTGTCATTTTCATTGAACTTTATGTATGTCATTTGCCGACTCAAATTGCTGCATTTTGTGACTAATTAATTTTGATATGTAGTCCTAATTATTAATATTGGTGTTAATGGTCTTGGTTTGTTGACCATGTTAGTTGTTTACTTTAAAGTACTTAGCTATTAAGTAATGTAATTATAAGAGGAAAATGACATCAAAATCTACCTTGCTTTCCTTGTGACACGATTGTTTTCTGATTTTGACTGAGTTTTAAATTTTTGGGATTTTGTGTTATGAAGTTTGTTGATGTGTAGGGAGTTAACCGTCTTTCAATGACGGCGATGGGATTCCGTGCATTAGTGTCTTGCTTACTTGCTACGACAATATGCATGCTTTCTAAATCAATTGTCTCTTCGAGTTTCTTGTTGGAGTATATAATTTGGACTCTTTAATTTACCTCAAGAACCAATGTCGGATACCATGATAGTGACAATCTCCCTTGTATAGAATCTTTGACACATTATTTGGGCGAAATCATACAAAATTATCAAAATGACCGGGTTTGACACTTGGACACGTACCTCATGTTCAATACTCAGAGCCAAGTGTAGGTGACATAGCTTTGGTAGAGTATTTGTATTTGATCCCCTTTTTGTTCACTTGCAGCCTTGCAGGTTGTGATCGTGTCCTCATTTGAGATTCCAAACAAAATGAATTTGACATGATATTAACTTCTTTGTTAGACCTAGCTGATTATAGTGCCTTCATAATATGTCCATTGTAAAGGGACTCCCGGTGATTAGAACTCTGTTTTTAAGCTTCATTCGATAAGTCAATCTTGTCTATTAACTATATGTTTGTTTTGTAAATTGTGAGAATGCCTTCCTGCAGGGTTTAGAACATAACCTACCCATAGCCCCTTCTAATCCTCCTCCGCGTTTCCTGCCTTACAGGAGGGAGATGGAAACAGCTACCAATGCTCCATCCTTTCATTCTCCGTCTTTTCTGTTTATATCACTTCTAGATGCTGTCTTATTGTCACTGGCAATACTTTACTGTTTTGAGTTCATACTATGCTATGCTGTTTAGTTTGGGATTATATTATATTAATTGAACAAATTGATGGTGATTTTTGTCATGCATATATAGTTCATTGCTGTTATTTGTGTTGAATCCTTTGCTCCATTCGAGTTTCATATATTGCTCCATAAACTCTCTTACCGCTTCAGTTGCCTGATGCTATAGTCTTTTTGATTTAGGGAAATTCCAAATGGTAAAAAGCCATTCATGCCTCCAAGAGAAGTACATGTGCAGAAGACTCACTCATTGTCTCCACAAAAGATTGAGATGTTCAAATCTTTAGAAAATTGGGCTGAGGAAAATATTCTGGTGCTTCTAAAGCCTGTAGAGAAGTGTTGGCAACCACAAGATTACTTACCAGACCCTGCATCAGAAGGATTTGATGAGCAAGTCAAGGAGCTGAGGGAAAGAACTAAAGAGCTTCCCGATGACTACTTTGTTGTCTTGGTTGGGGACATGATCACAGAAGAAGCCCTCCCAACGTACCAGACTATGCTTAACACGTTGGATGGAGTTCGTGATGAGACTGGTTCGAGTCTGTCTCCTTGGGCTATCTGGAACAGAGCATGGACTGCTGAAGAGAACAGGCACGGTGATTTGTTGAACAAGTATCTTTACCTCTCTGGACGAGTTGACATGAGGCAAATTGAGAAGACAATCCAATACCTGATTGGATCAGGAATGGTGAGATTCTTATCCATAATTAATGTTTCTATAACCCCCCATCCCCAACAACCATATTCCTTTTTGTTTGCTGTAAACAAAAAAAAATCTAATCACAAAAAAATCCAAACACATATAATGACTCGTTGAGGCTTATACACACGACTTAAATCATCATAGCTTTGAAAGCACAGTTAGAAATCTTGCACTTTGTGACTTGGTCTGAATGACCTTGAATTATGCATAACTTAGGCTCATCCCCAAATCACAAAAGAGAATGTGTGATTGGAAAGGCTTTATTTGTTTAATTATAAGTCCAAGTAGGCATTTTTCAGACAGAAAGAATGAAAGCTTAAAGGTAAAAGTGATTCAGCTTCTGGTGGCAAATTTCATTATGTAGTGTTTAGTTGCATGATTTGAAAGCTTGGCCTCTTCTGTGAGTACTTATGAGCCCCTATACAGTACATCTCTCTCTCCTCAAAGGAAGTTATTTTGAAATTCTTTTTACCTTTTGTTTGGTTTACTGAATTGGTTTCATCTTTTAATGTCCTGTGTTGTTTGCAGGATCCACAAACTGAGAACAACCCTTATCTTGGGTTCATCTACACTTCCTTCCAAGAAAGAGCTACCTTCATCTCTCATGGTAACACTGCTAGGCTAGCCAAGGATCACGGGGATTTGAAATTGGCGCAGGTGTGTGGAATCATTGCTGCAGATGAGAAGCGCCATGAAACTGCGTACACTAAAATAGTCGAGAAGCTCTTTGAGATTGACCCAGATGGCACAGTCTTGTCTCTAGCTGATATGATGAGGAAGAAGGTGTCAATGCCCGCCCACTTAATGTATGATGGTGCGGATGACAACCTTTTTGATAACTATGCATCCGTTGCTCAACGCATTGGAGTCTACACTGCAAGGGACTATGCTGACATCCTGGAATTTCTAGTTCAGAGATGGAATGTAGAAAAATTGACAGGACTTTCAGGTGAGGGACGTAAAGCGCAAGATTTCTTGTGTGGATTAGCTCCAAGGATTAGGAAACTTGAGGAGAGAGCTCAAGCTCGTGCTAAACAAACATCCCTTGCTCCGTTCAGCTGGATCTTTGGCAAAGAATTGACTGTTTAAAAGGTATGGCAGTAAAATGAAAAGAAGACTACATGCATCTACCTTGCCAGTTTCTCTTTATAGCTCAGTTTAAGTGATGTAATCCTTTGTCTTTCAAGATGATGTTGGTTGAAAGAAGTAATAGTCATTGTAGATACTTTTGTTTGTCTAGTGAAATGCATAAGCATTTTAAGAATAGGGAAACCTGTAGTTTTAGTATGCTTAATTTTGTCCCCTACATCCTGAGATCTGTTGTATGAGTGAATTGAATTTATAATCTATGTTGGATCTTGCCAAGCTTAAGTTAATGACTTGTAAAATTCAATCTGCAATTGTTTTTTTTCCTTACCATAGAGAAGTCAAGTCTCGAACGAGTTGCAATTCTTTTTTTTTCCTTACACCATACGTCGACTAGCTTCACAAGCTCAAGGAACTAGGGTCGACTAGCTGTTGAATGAGCTGAACCATTACCATTCCTCAGACCATGATGAAAAGCAAAACTTAAACCAACAGGCACAGCTGAGACCAAGAGCTGTATTCGGAACATCATGTTCAAAAAGCTTTGAAACTAAAGGCAAGCAGTCACTCTTGAAGCGGTGTTCAAAAAGCTTTGAAACTAAAGGCAAGCAGTCACTCTTGAAGCGGTACGAGTCGCAAAGAATGAACATGCATGCCCTTAGTTTCTTCTACTTGATCCCTCTCCAGTCCATCATACTGCAAATCGTAAGCAGCTCCTTTCCAACTAACATTGTGTCGAGTCAAAATTTTATACTCCGTATTTCTCATGAATTATGCAGCAATCAACTTCAATGTGCTTTTGTTCTTTTTTTAATTCGAAAGTACTAGACTGGTGAGGCAACTGAAGCATTATAATCAGATTCACAAGCAGATGCTGATTGTCTACAACAGTTTCTACTCGAAAGCTAAATGATAAAGCTTAATCAGATACTGGCACACAAAGAATTCAGCCCGAATTTTATCAAGGCATTACAATCAAATCAGTTGATTACGAGTAATAATGACAACAATGCTGAGATTCTGAAAAAAATTGGTATGATTGTTGATCTGAAACCAACTCAACTTAGCTTTCAGATAACAGGCCAGATTCTGAGCTACAGAAAGCTATCAAAATAGAGTATATACCGAAAAATCTAAATTCAACAAGCGAAAATTGAACATAATTACTTGTAGGATATATCCTACAAAGAGAGCAAATCAATTAATAGAAACAAATTGGAATTAAAATTGAAATTAAATTGAGATAGCTATTGATGATATATAGCAAGCAAACTCATATATTGCTCATATTATATATAGCAGTAAAATAACATTACAATCTCTATTACATGATACTATAATAGTAAGATAATATCATTAACCAACATAAACTTACAAAATTAATAGCATAAAAAAAGATTCAAAGAATAAAAAAATTCCCAACATTTTTTTCTTTCTCTTAGACATTGAGAGCACCAGCAGAAGGGTAAGGCAAGTACCCCATCTCTTCCTCAGAAGATCCAACTTTCGCCGTCTTTCGAAATCCTCCATTGAAATCACTACCAGATCCTTCGACGACAGCGTAGTACTTCAAGAAGAAGGCAACGGTAAGAACAACCCATTCCAAGCAAAACATCACAACACAAAGACCACCTGCCAATTTCAGAATCATCACACCACTGTGTTCCTCAACATAGGATTTTAGGCTGACTAAGAAATCATCACTCCTAGTAAAGATCAACACCGCAATCGATCCTTGAAAGATTGCGGTGAGAACGGTGGCTGCCATGTGGGCACCGTACCACCGGGTGCCACCCGTGCTTGCGGCGTGGCACCCGGCTAAGGCGCCCAGGATGGTGAGGAGATGGAGGCATATGAAGAAGAAGCCGCAAAGCGAAGGGATTAGTCGGAGAGAAAGTGTGAGGAATATGCAACTTGAGGCTGCTGCTAAGAGGATGTAATTGCTGAAGAGAAAGAGTTTTTTGGTTTTGAAGTGGGGTTCTGTGTTTGATGGGGAAACAATTTTAAGACCACCCATTTTTTGTGTTTTTTTTTTTTTTTTTTTTTTTGAGAATTTGTTGAAGATTTTTGGTGAATTTTGGAGAGAATTTAGGGGAGAAAATGAAGGGAATTTTGAAATTGTTCAAGATGTCTTGAATCAGAGAGAGAGAATTGTGAGTTTGTGAGGAGAAAGGTGGGAAATTGAGGGGAAGAAATAGGGGGGAAGGTAACGGTCAAATTTGAAAGTTGGGGGAGAAAGGGTGTAAAATGTGACCGTTGGTGGGGGCAGAGTGTTGGAGGACAGCAAAACTAGCAAAGTGGTGCAACGGCTAGAATTACAAACAAAGTGTGGATTTGGATCTTGGTTTTTGTCTTAATTAATTTGATTTGATCACGTTATTAGTTTGTGTTTGTTGCTGGTAATAATTGGAGTTTGGGATCTAAAATGGTTTTATGATTTTGTAATGAACATCAAGATAGAGGGGATTAGTCCCTATCAAAAAAAAAAAAAAAAAAAAAAAAGGTTTGCAAATATAATAAACATTAAGGTTTTATAAAAAAAATTAGAAAAAAAGATAATAAAAAAAACCTTAGAGTATGAATTGATGGTTTTAGATTTGGGATTTGTACTAAAAAACTCAATAGCTCTGAGTTGTGTTTTTGGGAGGAGAAGCTCTCAATAAAATGAGGAGTAAAGTTGGGCATGGATCAAGCCGACATGAGTTTGATCTAGCACAAAAGACTTATTTTGACCCATTCAGCCATGACAAGTTAAACACAAGCCATGTTAGCACAACGCGTGGACCTTCATAGCCTAGCATTCGCCTAGCTCTAATGAGTGAGTATGTTGACAACAATTTTAAGGATATCTTCCAAAATAAATTCAACTCGAAATTATTCTATGTAGTTAATGTAAAGAAAAAGGTCCCAACATATTGAGAACCTTAAATACTTGCTTTTATTACTTGTTAAGGTAATATGATGATAGAACTTTGTGAGTTAATAAAGTATAGGTTTAATAATATACCTTCAAAAAAATCAAAATAAATTAATAATAAAAACACTAACAATTAATAATTACTCACACAAATAATATTTAATTATTTACTACCACAACTATCTTCACAATTAATAGCTACCTCCACATTTTTATTTTGCCAAACGAGGCCTTAGTGTTAGTTTATGATGAATGAGCTAATGAAAAGGGTATTTTCAAAGTTGTATTAGTACACTTAAATAAATATGAAAGTACTTTAAGTGCAAAATCAATAATATATATATATATATATATATATATATATATATATATATATATATATATATATATATATATATATATATATATATATATATATAATTTTTTAATCGATATGATATTTGAGTATGCATGACAAAATAAAAATTCATTTTTTCTATTAGTAATAAATAGGACATTACTATTCATCAAAAAAATAAATAAATAGGACATTATCTTAATCAATATTTTGCACGCAATTAGGTAATGAAGAAACAGATTACGATGAGAGTAATTGAATTTTTGTTTTAATTATTAAATTCAATGTTTTTCATGTTGTTAGTCTGTTGATATTCTTTTTAATTTTTCGTAAAAAAAAAAAGAAAAAAAGAAAAAGAATATCATTACAAGTCAAGGGTCTTCTCCAAATATCTCCAAATCCAGTTGTTTTTCAACATTTCAACATCTATCGAAAAGGTGACTGTATAGCTAAATATGTTCATTTCATTTTCACTAATAATCCATATTTTTAGATGATATTTGCCTACTTGATCCCTCATATGGAATATAGCAATTAAGCGTCACTTAAGTTTTTCCTCGATTGAGGTAAACTTGCCAATAAATATGACCACATTAAGATATTGACATGACAAAAAAAAAAAAAAAAAAAAAAAAAAAAAAAAAACGCATTACATAATATGGTGTGAGCATGGCCTCATAAACTCAGTTACTCAGTAACTCACACCCTCACACGTGTTTTAGGCATGACACTACACAACTTAACATGAAAAAACCTCTCCCAAAAAAGATATCATTAGTCTAAGCACGATACGACACGATCACACGATCCAAAAAAGAGTTATGTTGTGCCTAGGGCCTGGGCCGGTACAGACACATTTTTCATGGCCCAAACATGGTCAATCTAATGCCAAATCTAAATTAATCCTATTACTGTTAAGAGTTAATTAATTTAGTCAAGGTGTGAATGTCCACACTCCAATTTCTTCATTACATTTAATGTAGTAGCCAACCCTAATTGCCACCCTCTAAGGTTATAGCCCACAATGTAATAGTGGTTTTTACTACTATAAATAGCCATGTAATTTCACTTGTATGATACACAAAAAATATTACCAAGAGTAATACATAAAAGTAGTAATACTTCTCTTTTTACCTTCTTCTCTTAATCCTCTAATTTCTATATATTTCATAACACGTTATCAGCACCATCTTCAATCAGGTATACTTATACCGATTATCCAATTTTTACAAAGATTCAATTTCTTTCACAAAATATATTTTGAGGAGTATGCTCTATAGTTGCCCATATGGGATCCTCTATACCAGAAACTCATAATATATTTCTCCACAAAATTACTCTACATAATTAGCCATGTTGATAAAAATGAGGATATCAATACATACCTTATTTATGATATTTAGTTTAGTAACTCTCATGCATGGTTATAGAAAGTAATATATAATTACTTTTGCATGTGGAAATATTTGTTGTATGCATGTTAATAAAGTAAATTTCATGGTCACACAAATCATGTTTATACTTACTTACTTGTGCATAATTACTAAAATGAAAAACAAAAATGATGCAGCCTTTATATTTATTTAATTTTTAGATTACACACTTTTATGTTTCTTTCAGTTTTCGAACCCTTGACCTCATGAATAGATTAGGGTTCTCGGACCACTACGGCTTGCATCCCAGTGTGATACTTATTTACGTTTGTAAATATTAATAGTTTGATTACGATTATTTTACCAGTCTACTAGAACATTGTATGATATTTTTACAGTAGTGTAAAGCTGAAACGGATAATTTACCCCCCTATAAAAGGCGGATTACACCCCCTTATTTCACCATACAAACCTTATCCCCTCCTTAAACTTTACCCAAATTATCTCCTCTTCTTCTTCCTCCATCTACACCGGTCACACACCATGTTCCCCGTCGACAACCGACAACCACCACACCCCTTTACCTTTGAAGAAGATTTCAGGAAATTAAAACTATATTTAGTTTTAATTATGGCCCTAGTAGTTTTATTAATGGCAATGATGATTTTCATCATTTTACATAATAGCGCTCGGTTTTTCGACAAAGGGAATTCATGCATGTAATCTCCGTAGTACTTCAAGTTTTTTTTGTCTTCTAGGTAGATTATAAGTGCATTTTGTTATAATAAATGTTTCTTTTGTCTTATCATTAATGTATGTCATTAATATTATTATTATTATTATTATTGTTGTTGTCGTTGTCGGTGATGTAGTAATAGTAGTAGTATTTATTGTTATTGTTATTATTATCATTGTTATTGTTATTATTGTTGTTGTCGTTACTAACGTAATTATCATGTTTAATTTTAGCTTAACTTTATGTACATCATAATAATAACCCAAGGGGGAGAAGCAAATATGTTTTAAATGGATTATTATTATGATTACAATTTGATTACTTTAATTATCACTTGCTTAATTGGCTTAATAATAATTACCTATTTGATTGTAGTTAAAATGGGAGACTTGATGAAAAGACAATTTGACGTATTAGACTTGTCCGGACATAATTATCTTGAATGGACAGTTGATGCCCAAATGAATTTGAAGGCTCAGGGATTGGAACATACAATCAAAGAAATTACCATCCCAGGAAACGAAAAAGATGCCCCTGCTCAAGTTAAAGTTCCAACTGATCAAGAGAAAGCAAAAGCTATAGTTCTCTTAAGGCATCATTTACATAACAGTTTGAAAACTGAGTATTTAATGGTGGAAAATCCCAGAGAACTATGGGATAGCCTGAAAGGAAGATATGACCACCATAAAAGGGTACTCCTTCCTTCAGCACAATTTGAGTGGACAAACCTGAGATTTCAGGACTTTAAATCTGTTAGTGATTATAATTCATCACTATATAAAATCGTATCAATATTGAGATATTGTGATCAACCAGTCACTGAAGTGCAAATGATAGAGAAAACACTCTCTACATTCCATGCTAACAACATTGTATTGCAACAGCAATACCGTGAAAGAGGCTTTGCAAAATATTCTGAGCTTATTTCTACATTATTGGTTGTTGAAAAGAATAATGATCTTCTGTTGAAAAATCACAACCTAAGACCAACTGGGTCTCAAGCATTCAATGAAACAAATGCTGTAGAAAGCTCAAATCCACCCGAGACAAATGTTGCTCATAGAGGTGGACGTGAAAAATATAATAATCGTGGCAGAGGTCGTGGAAATTTCCGCGGACGTGGCCGTGGACGTGGTTATGGCCGTGGTAGAGGCCAATTTCCCCCTAGAAACAACACTCAAAGGGGGCATCAACAAGGAAACAAAAATCAAGCCACCACAAAAGGAAAAGACACATGCTATAGATGTGGCATGACTGGACATTGGGGACGTACTTGTCGTACGGCCAAACATCTGGTAGAACTATACCAGGCTTCCATTAAAGGGAAAGAAAAACATGCCGAAACAAATTATGTTAATGAAGAAAATGTCCCTGGAATTAGCCTTGATGTGTCTGATTTCCACATAGACAATGGTGAAGCTGGTGGTGAATATATCTTTGGAGAGAATAATCATGTTTAGATAATTCATCAATTACTATGATATGTATTATGTTTTCATTATGTACTTTTCTTGTATGTTTTTTTTTCATGTTCAAATTATGTACTCTTAATTTTTCATCATTAATAAAGTAAGTCCAGTTTAATTATCTTAAACTAATCTTGTACTTATTATTTTATGAAGAAATGGATCCGCCCGAAGTTGGTTCCAAATTTCAATGCCTTTTGGACAGTGGAACAACACACACTATTCTGAAGGATAGAAAATATTTTTTAAAGTTAAGATTGTTTCAAGCAAATGTTAATACCATTTCTGGGTCAGCCAAGCTAATAGAAGGTTCTGGAAAAGCTTGCATAATACTCCCAAATGGAACAAAATTAATCATTAATGACGCTTTATATTCGAGTAAATCTCGAAGAAATCTTATAAGTTTTAAAGATGTGCGTCAAAATGGTTTTCATTTAGAAACAATGATAGTGGATCAAAAGGAATATTTATGCCTCACGGCAGAAAAACATGGCAAGAAACATGTGTATGAGAAATTGCCAGCATATTCTTCAGGGTTATATCATATAGATATACGACCAGTTGAAATAAATTCGATATCTAACCAGAAGTTAGATAATAAGAATCTGCTAAATTTATGGCATGATCGTTTGGGTCATCCTGGTACAGGAATGATGCACAAGATTATAGCAAATTCAGTAGGACATTCAATTAGGAATGTCAAAATCCCTCGATCAGATGAATTAACATGCTCTGCATGTTCACTTGGCAAATTAATAATAAGGCCATCTATGAACAAAATTGCTACTGAATCTCCAACATTTTTAGAGAGGATTCAAGGAGACATTTGTGGACCAATTAATCCTGCATGTGGACCATTCCGATATTTTATGGTATTAATTGATGCCTCAACTCGATGGTCACATGTAAGTCTCTTATCCAGTAGAAATGTTGCTTTTGCAAAACTCCTTGCTCAAATTATTAAACTAAGAGCACAATTTCCAGACCATACAATAAAAAGAATAAGGCTTGACAATGCTGGGGAATTTACATCCCAAACATTTAATGATTATTGTATGTCTATTGGAATTGTTGTAGAACATCCAGTAGCTCATGTTCATACACAAAATGGACTTGCTGAGTCATTAATTAAGAGACTACAATTGATTGCAAGGCCATTATTGATGAGATCAAAATTGCCTTCATCTGCTTGGGGTCATGCCATAATACATGCGGCAACTCTAATTAGATTGAGACCAACTGCTTATCATAAGTTCTCACCACTACAATTAGTTTTTGGTCGAGAACCTAATGTCTCACATCTAAAAATTTTTGGTTGTGCGGTGTATGTTCCTATTGCTCCACCCCAACGAACAAAGATGGGTCCACAAAGAAGGCTGGGAATTTATGTTGGATTTGAATCACCCTCCATAATTAAATATCTTGAACCAATGACCGGTGATTTATTTACGGCCAGATTTGCCGACTGTCATTTCAATGAGACAGTATTCCCAGCCTTAGGGGGAGAGAAAGTGGACCCACGAAAGAAAGAAATAGAAATCATTTGGAATGCAACACAATTGTCAATGTTTGATCCACGAACAAATATGTGTGAACAAGAAGTTCAGAAAATTGTTCATTTACAAAGCATTGCAAATCAGCTGCCTGATGCATTTATAGATGCAAAGAAAGTGACAAAATCACATATACCAGCTGAAAATGCCCCTGCACGAATTGAAATTCCATCTGGTGATAAGATCATTGAAAATGAATCTCTAGCACGCCGAAAGCGTGGAAGACCACTTGGTTCAAAAGACTCTAAACCAAGAAAATTAAAAAGACCTGATGAGATCAACAACATTCCCCTTACGGAAGGTCAAGAAAGACAAAGTACAGATGAGAATAGAGAAAAAGATGATAATCCGAAAGGGGATGAACAAGATGACCATGACATCGATAACAATGAAACTTCAATAAACTTTGTTTCTACCAGGAATTATTGGAATAGAAATGATGTTATCGTAAATGAAATATTTGCATATTCCATTGCAATTGAAATGGCATCTGACGAAAATGATAGTGAACCAAGAACAGTGGAAGAATGTCGTTGCAGGCATGATTGGCCAAAATGGAAAGAGGCAATGCAGACAGAGTTAAAGTCACTCGAAAAACGAGAAGTGTTTGGAAAAATAACCCTTACACCAGAAGGTGTAAAGCCAGTTGGATACAAGTGGGTATTTGTGAGAAAACGAAATGAGAAAAATGAAATTGTAAGATACAAGGCAAGACTTGTAGCCCAAGGTTTTTCTCAAATTCCAGGGATTGATTATGAGGAGACATATTCTCCCGTAGTTGATGCAACTACGTTAAGATTTCTGGTAAGCTTGACAGTCTCAGAAGGACTAAAGATGCGATTAATGGATGTAGTAACCGCATATTTATATGGGTCACTCGATACAGATATTTATATGAAAGTCCCAGATGGACTAAAATTACCAGAAAACCACAAGCCTAGACATTTACTTTCCATAAAATTAAAAAGGTCACTTTATGGATTGAAACAGTCTGGGAGGATGTGGTATAATCGTCTTAGTGAATACATTATGAAAGAAGGGTTCAAGAATAATCAAATCAGTCCTTGTGTTTTCATTAAGAGATCACAATCAGGGTTTGCAATTGTTGCAGTTTATGTTGATGACTTGAATATCATTGGAACCTCAAATGAACTCGAAAGAACTGCAAAATACTTGATGAAAGAATTTGAGATGAAAGACCTTGGACAAACTAAATTTTGCCTTGGATTGCAAATTGAGCACTTAAATAATGGTATTTTCGTCCATCAGTCTAACTACACCGAAAGAGTGTTAAAACGTTTTTTCATGGACAAAGCGACCCCAACAAACACCCCGATGATTGTTCGGTCTTTGACTATGAAATATGATCCATTTAGACCTCGAGAGGAAAACGAGGATGTCCTTGGTCCTGAAGTACCATATCTAAGTGCAATTGGGGCTCTAATGTATCTAGCTAACAATACTAGACCAGACATAGCTTTTTCTGTGAATTTGTTAGCCAGGTTTAGCAACACACCAACGAAGAGACACTGGAAAGGAGTAAGACACTTACTACGATATCTACGAGGAACAAAAGATCTTGGTTTGTTTTATCAATCAAGGCAAGATGCCACCCTCATCGGATATGCAGATGCTGGATATCTATCAGACCCACAAAACGCCAAGTCACAAACTGGATATCTGTTCACCTATGGTGGAACTGCAATTTCTTGGAAATCAACAAAGCAAACCTTAACTGCGACATCATCAAATCATGCTGAGTTGATTGCCCTTTATGAAGCAGGACGTGAGTGTGTATGGCTAAGGTCAATGATCGGCAATATCCAAGAAGAATGTGGGATGAAAGAAGTAACTGAAAGTCCAACCATCATTTACGAAGATAATACTGCATGTATCGCACAAGTAACTGAAGGATATATTAAAGGTGATAGGACTAAACATATATCCCCAAAACTGTTCTTTACACACGATTTGCAGAAGGAAGGGAAGATAAATGTCCAACAGATCCAATCATCTGATAATCTTGCAGACTTGTTTACAAAGTCCCTACCTTCGAAGAGTGTTGAGCGGTTGGTCCACAAGATTGGGATGCGTTGTCTTCATAAACTATGTTAAAATCAGGGGGAGCATTATATGCACTGCACTCTTTTTCCCTTCGATCAGGTTTTTATCCCAATGGGTTTTTCCTG
The DNA here is from genome assembly GCF_948465745.1 of Chenopodium album. Classification (NCBI taxonomy): domain Eukaryota; kingdom Viridiplantae; phylum Streptophyta; class Magnoliopsida; order Caryophyllales; family Amaranthaceae; genus Chenopodium; species Chenopodium album. The sequence goes on along the minus strand of NC_137837.1, from coordinate 3,099,737 downwards.
ACAAGGTTTTTAATGAGGCAGTACACTAAAGCATATAGTAATATATTGTTGTACTCTTTTCCCTTAGCTATGGCTTTTATCCTAAAGGGTTTTACCTAGCAAGGTTTTAACGAGGCAACATATACCCTATTCTGTATGGACATTCAAGGGGGAGTGTTAAGAGTTAATTAATTTAGTCAAGGTGTGAATGTCCACACTCCAATTTCTTCATTACATTTAATGTAGTAGCCAACCCTAATTGCCACCCTCTAAGGTTATAGCCCACAATGTAATAGTGGTTTTTACTACTATAAATAGCCATGTAATTTCACTTGTATGATACACAAAAAATATTACCAAGAGTAATACATAAAAGTAGTAATACTTCTCTTTTTACCTTCTTCTCTTAATCCTCTAATTTCTATATATTTCATAACAATTACAAAATTTACAGAGTACTACGTAATTTTTTTCCAGCAATAACTAAAGCAAAAGGGCTCAATTTTATGTTCTCCAATCTCCACAAAACACAGTACCATGTCGAGGTTTCCAGAAAAACCATAAACTCAAAGAAAAACACTGCAAATTAATCAACAATCAAAGAAATCGCACTTCAAATTAATCGAGAAATACCCACTTCAACCCATCTCCTGTTCATCTTCTTCGAGTTGAATAACAATGTCGTCGGTTGATGATTCGAGCTTACAGCACCCCCAACAATTTCTCATTGGTTAGTGCTTTCTTTTCCCTTTCATATTCGCTATCTTATTTTTTAATTAATGTATGCTTTTAATTTGATTTCTTGATTTGATACCCTTTAATCTGTCAGAAATAAAAATAAAAATTGATTCTTGATTCTATTTATGCTATGGTGTGTGATAATTGAATACCTAGTATTTTTTTACTGCCCCTTGAGTTCAATTCAATATTCAATGAATTTATTGCTGTTATGTCAATGTTATTGCGTTTTTTTTTATGAATTTGTGAATTGGGTTTTGTACTTCGATTATATAGAACCCTAAAGATGAATTATTTAGGTCAAAATCAGCATGTTATGTTGGAGATATTTTTATGTGTACTATTTTAGGATGTTTGGAAAGCCTTGTGATTATCAATGGTGTGGGAATAGTGGTATAGTGAAATCATGTCATGTCATATCGTTCATTATGAGGGGTTGGGGTGATGTGACAATCATTTCTAGATGGAGGGAGTAGAATGATGTGTGTGAAAATGATTAAGAGTATTAGGGCTTTGCTTCTAGGGTTTACGATTGCTACGAGTTTTAATGTAATCGGGTTTTGTTTGAAACATTTGTGTTTCGTCGAGGAAGGTCTTACTTTCTTTTCTTATGTATGGGGTTTTTATATTGTCTTTGTTTGTTATCAGGGACTGAGGGTACAACAACTCAGCATTTACCAGAAAATGCTCTAGTGGGATGGTATTTAATTGATCCAAACCAGCAGCAGATTGGCCCATACACATTGTCAGAATTGCAGCGTGAGTTTTACCTTATCAACTGTGTAATTATTTGTGATTGAGTACTTAGTTTATGGTTTTGTTCTGCTGGAGCTTGTAGCTCAGGGTACTTATTACTTCATTACTGTGAATCTGTGAATGAAATGTGATTGTCGCTTATAAAGATTTGCTTAGCGTGACATCAAATGACATGTGGGTTACACTCCTTGTTTACATTGTGTGTTTCCAAAATTGCTGTGGTTATAAGATGAAATATTGGTGCCTGTTTATGTAAGTGATAAGCCAGTAGTTATATAGTCTTTGAAGTTTGAACTGTTTATGTAGCGCTACCAGCAAATCTAGATGAACTCAATTTAGGGCATTTCTCCTAAATGGAAATTTTAGCTAAGAATAATGGAATTTTGGAGAAGTATGATTGAGGAAATGACTTGGGAATCAAGAAAGTCTAAGCAAGAAAATGAAGGGAGTAGTATCTATATCCATTTAGCTTAATCTCACTTTTCATCTCTTTCTACATAAGGAAAATTAAGAAAATTATACTAGCTAACAAACTTGTAAGTTATAAACTAGTTGAGAGGCATGTGTAAGTAAATTACTTGAACTTAAGAAAATGAGAAAGGAATGTTCCTCATGCCTAATCTGCTTACCACCACCCAATTTTTGTTCTCAAACTCTGGATTTATTTATCTGAATTATAGGTATGCATGATTCAGGTGAATAACCATGCCATCATAACTTATCAATCATATTCATGTTTTCTTTTGAAAATTTTAGGCTTGGTTATTTTGGTATCAATTACCTGCACCATAGAGTAGCATTGTATTTGCATTAGGTGGGTAGTATTCAGAGGTTTACTGTTTTTTAGGTAGAGAGGGGGAGGGGGAGTTGTCATTGGTTTTCCACGGTGAAATCTGGTTTAAATTCACCTCTTACATATTTAATCACAGATTTTCCTTCGATCATCCGTTAGTGTCACTTGGAGGCATATCCTGTCCTCAAATATATCATTTTCTTTATTCTTCTTTTGGTTGTGTTTTTTGGTCATCTGTGTTGGTCAGCATTTGCCTTTTGGAATTTATTAGTTCCTCTTGTGTCTCTTTCAATTACAGTTATACCAGTTACCAATAGCACGGTTACGTGATCTGTATCATGTTGAATCAACTACTTAGCTTGTTTACTTCGCCTGAGCAGAGCATTTTCTAAATGGATACCTGACAGAGAGCACCTTTGTATGGGCTCAAGGAAGATCTGACTGGCAGCCACTTTCATCGATTCCTGAGTTGATGACTGGAGTACAATGTCAGGCAACTGATTTTTCAGCAGGTCAGTATTTTTATTCTCATTGTTATCCAGGAAAGACGGGTCTTATACATAGTGATTTCCTTGCAGTACCTGCCATCAGAGATGATGAGTTCGAGAAATGGCAACAGGAAGTAAAAGAAGCAGAGGCTCAAGCTAAAGCTGAGATGCTGAATAATGGTTCAGCTTCTGTTGATTTAGGTGGACTTGATCAGGAGAGACCCTCAACTCCACCTGATGGGGAGGAAGAATTTACTGATGATGACGGAACTACTTACAAGTGGGATCGTAGTCTTAGAGCATGGGTACCACAGGAGAATCAAGGAAATGAGGAAGAGGGATATAGATTGGAGGAGATGACATTTGTTGAACAAGAGGAGGTTTTCCCGATACTAACTGTGGATGATACACTTAAAAATATAGATGATAATACCATTGTTGGGATTGTTGAAGAAAAGGAGACAAAACCTGCTAAGAGGAAAGAGCCAGATACAAAGACTGAGAAAAAGGTTAATGCATATGGTTTTAGTTGTTGCTACTATTCTTTCACATAAATAGCTAGCTACCAATGTTCATATATTATAATCTAGCATCACTTATAGTTTACATAGAACCCATGTTATATTAAATGGTAGGTGTGTGTGTGTGTGTGTGTGTGCGCGCGCGCGTGTGCGGTGGTGCTGGGGTGGGGGTGAGGGGGGGGGGGGGGGTTGTAGGGATTGAAGATGTTATAATTGCTAACCTTTTGTGCAGATAAAGGGCAATTATGCTACCGATACTTGCTTAGTGTTTCTTCTGTACAGTACCTCTTTGATGTCTTTAATTTTGTTACTTGAATTAATTTGTCAATATTTTCTTATAATACTCTTTAACAGGAAGCAAATAAACCACCAGACAGCTGGTTTGAGTTGAAGCAGAACACACATGTTTATGTGACTGGATTGCCGGATGATGTCACAATCGAGGAAGTGAGTCCTTACCCATTAATTAGATTTTTTTTTTAAAAAAAAAACCTTAAAGCTTACATAGAGTGATAAATAATGTGTGCTTGTATTAGCTTCTGGATAAGTTTTATTTGACATATCTGTTAATTTTGTGCAGATAGTAGAGGTTTTCTCCAAGTGTGGCATAATAAAGGAGGTAAAAATACGATTTCTATAGTTCTATGCATAAAGTTAAATCTACTCTATGACATATGGCACATGTACAAGTTGGCTTGAATGCTCAAGATCGTGTTTATATATCTTAATTGCTAATTTTGAAATCATCATTGTGTAAATTGCTAATAAGGAAGTTTAATTTGTTTTAGTGTATGTAGGCTAGGAAATTGGTGTAGTGCGGTTCTCTTATGTTTGGGCTCTTATGGGCTTTGTTTTTTTTCCCACGGGTAAATTGTGTTCTCTCTATGTTGTCTTTTTGCCTTTTGCTTTTCCAACAATTCTTAGCAAAAGTATTTTTCTTCCTTCTCTCTCCGGTAATTGGGATAATGCTATGCACTTGATTAAAGTGTCTTGTTTACTTTTTTTATTCATGATCTAGTCACTTTTGGGATCAACTGTCTAATGTTTATAGCCTCTATATCATTTGGGTAGTACGTCACGCATCCAACCTACTTGACCCACATTGGGCAGGACTGCAGGAGCCTTTTTACAGGAATTGGGCTAATGTTGATGTTGTAGGCAAAACTCTTTATATGACTAGATTACAAATTTGATGAAGCTGTATAGAGCAGTGTACAAAATTTTCAGGCACTTCAGCCTTTCCATAAGTATCTGTTCCTCTTTGTTTTAAGATTTAGAAGAACTCCGTTGAGGCATTAAGTGGTTTGGGCATGTCATCTCCTGACACCAGGGACAGTATCATTGAAGGGCTTCCTTTTCAGCCTTATCATGTATGCAAGCACTAGATGCTGCTGATCGAACTTTAATCTTAGCCATCTTCCTCCTTTTTGATCCTGTAAAGAATCCAAACTCTTGTGTTTGTCGTACTGCTTAGGCAAGCCAAAGTTCATCCGAATCCTCACTTGCTTGAGTATTTGCTTGAATAAATGCGCAGGAAATTATTATCCAATGGCTGAAGGGGTACAAAGCCTAGAATAATATTTCTTTGTAGTTTGTACGACTAGCAAGCTTCACTCTTGTATTTAGAGATTGATCCCAGGTTATTTCCATTAATTCTTCATACTGTAACTGGCTGCTTGCTTTACATATTGAGATGTTTGGATGCTTCTCAGCTTTTGAGACAGTTAAAAAATAGGCCATAACTGGCTGTTAGCTGTTTTTTTTACCTCCGATATCACGTGCTTAAATGACGGTGAACTGAATAGTAATAAAAGCTGAAAGCAGACTCATCTTGCTTCATGAATGTAGCCTCCTGTTTGGAATATTAGATGTTGACAACTTAAATATTTTGATTCTGTCATGGGTTTTTAATATTTGCATACCATTATATTATTGCTGTGTTAGCTTTTAACTTGGAATCCCATTGACACCATTTATCCCCAGGATCCTGAGAGTAAAAAGCCCCGTGTGAAATTGTATTTTGACAAGGAGACTGGAAAAAAGAAGGGGGATGCACTTGTTACATATCTTAAGGTATTTTTTTTAAACATTTGTTAGATACTAAAATTAATGTGCAGTAAAACTTTTTTAGTAATTCATGATTTTAATTATGTTCACGTTTTGCTAAATTTTACTAGGAGCCATCAGTAGCTTTGGCAACACAAATATTAGATGGGACACCTTTCCGGCCTGAAGGGAAGATACCAATGTCTGTAACCCCAGCTAAGTTCGAGCAGAAAGGTATATGTGGGAATTAGTACTCAGTTTTCAGATGCAAAGTTTTCTTTTTGGTCACCCCTCCCCCCCTTTCCTTAATATGCAATGCCCTTAAAGCAATATCTGGTCTTGAGTTGCAAACTATGATTGCTTGAGGCCCACATGTTTTTGATGTGTTTTATATTATGATTTCAGGGGAGAAGTTTATTCCCAAACAAACAGATAAAAAGAAGAAACAGAAACTAAAGAAGGTTGAAGAGAAGATGCTTGGTTGGGGTATTATTCTTGTCCTTTCTCATCCTTTTTTGAGCTTTACTATCAATATGGCAGGAAGCATCTTGAACTTAATGGCTGCTAAAAAGCCGACTAATAGAGTAGTAGATGTTTAATTGCTGATATATAGGGCTATATTATGCTCTTGTTTTGGCATCTCTTTTCAGTGTTGGGTTGTTTCCTGGTATTACACCATTGCGCTCTAAATCTGCTGAATTTGATGTGCTCATGGAGTCATGTCCAATTATCCATAATACTAAGTGCTTCTTGTACTTGATATTCTTTGTCATTATGTTTTTCTAATTGCTGCTGCTTTTGGTGAACACTACTGCTCTTGCTGTTCCATTTGTGACTCTCTGTATTATCATTTTAATTTGATGAGGAAATACAACAAATAATTCCTTATTGTTAATTTTGCCTTTAGGTTTCTTGTGTGCTTAAAAGCTATGCCTTTCATGTGTGTTTAAAAGCATTGTTTTGGTGCTTTACTTGTGCATTAATCTTGGAATATTATTGGAAGATGGGATGAGGCCCTGAAACCAAAAAAAAGGTTGAAGTTGAATTCTAAAGCACGATCAGTTTCTTTTCCCTCTTAAAACCTACCATGTGGTTGATGCGGATGTTTCATTTTGGACATGTCATTGCATTTTTCATGGCTACCTTCTCACTTCAACTTACCATCTTTATTCTCTGCATTTATTAGGGGGTCGTGATGATTCAAAGCTTATGATCCCGGCTACAGTTGTCTTGAGCAACATGTTTACAACTGCGGAAATGAGAGTAAGTCTAAGTTACTCTATGGTTCATATTTCTGTATCTCATCTCCGTTATCCTTAAACCACATGTTTTAAAGTAGTTGGTGTGAATAATAGTACTGGTCTATGTAATAGACTAACATTAACAAGGGTAGTTTGGGAATTTTAGTACTTTTAGGTTAGTAGCCCTTATTCCTAACTAAGCCTTAGTATAAATAAGGGATAGTGTATGCATTAGCGATGATGTGAATTGTGAGGAAAAATGTTGAGAGTAGTAACCTCAAGTTACTAGGAGAGTGATAATCTAAAGTTATCAAGAGAGTGATAGCCTTAAGCTATTAATCTATCCTTTTGTATCCAAATTCTGCCATTATTAATCTAAATTATCAAGCTTTTATATCTTAATTAGTCCTTAAATTAGAAAATCCTAAGTCAGTCCATAACAGTCTACTGGACTAGTCAAGCCTTTGTGGGCCAAAATGATTGTCACAAGCATTTTCCTTAATGCTCCTCTCCTGACATAAACCAAAGATAAGGTCCCTTTGGAGGAAGGGAGAGAGAAGTAAATGTTTGCACGAGTGGATATCTTTTTTAGGGAAGACTCTGTTAAATCATTCATGCTCAGAACTTTAATTTGTTGATGATATTGCTGCTACTTGTACAGGAAGAATTAAGTTTACGTGATGAATTGGAGGTAGATGTCCGTGAGGAATGTGGAAAGCTTGGTCCAGTGGAATCTGTCAAGGTACGTTGCTTTATTAACTCATATAGAATTGAGAAAACGAGCTTGTTTGCTTTATAAAAAGTTTGAATGTAATTGCTCTCAATGTAGTCATCTTATGAATCTCAATTTACTTGTTTTATGGGTTTAGCTTGAGATTCTTATCATTTGAATTTTTGCGAATTGCATGCATAAACAATGGATCTTAGAGCTTCACCTTGGGGGGGGGGGGGGGAGGAGATAATTTTACAGTTCCATTTTAGCTCTAACTTTATAACACATGATAATGAGGAATTATGAGGGCAATAAAGTCTACCAACAACTCTGTATATGGTTCTTGATTTCCCTGGTTCTTGCATTTTGTTAATCATTTAATCGCTTTCCTGTTTTAAATATAAGTTCCTTGAGAATTGTCCGACAGCTTTCTATTTACCCCATGAAACAAAGAAGGTGTGATGTTGTCTTTTTGATGCTTTATTGAATGAATGTAGTGCTTTTGTCTATTAGTCGTAAATTTATCTCTATTTAATTTCCCACATCATGCATGTTGTCTGTAGAACTCATGCTCTTATTATGGATTTTGTGCACAAGCACATGATAATGGTGGCCATCTCCACATTATCCTTTCATGCTTCAATTTTGGTTTGTTTGATTTCTGATTTCCTTTGATTTGTCAGGTCTGTGAGAACAACCCACATGGAGTTGTGTTAGTCAGGTACAAGGACAGAAATGATGCTAAAAAGTGTATAGAGTTGATGGATGGAAGATGGTAAGTACAGACATTTCTTGTTTTTGAATGAAATAACGTATAGAATATTTAAATGCTTTCGAAGCAAATCTCGTGTCTTGCTAATTGTAGTTAAATGGTACCCCCAAAATTCTTTCATGTGGACACAATCCTCAATTGTGTGTTTTTAACCCAAAAAGTATGATCTCTATAATCATCATCTGGTAATATGATCAAGAATAAGAGCAGATTATTCTAGGAAAATGTTTTGGATGTTTTGCCTCATAAGACAACCTGGACTTCTGAAGAATTGAGATAACTATTTAGGCAATGCTTGCATTAGCCATCTTTCTGATATAACCGTCTTCACTGAGCCTCTATATTGCCAGATGGTCCATTGAGAGTAGTCACTGTCTGCACTGAGCCTTTAACTTGTATCTTTATAAATAACTTAAATTGATTCTGCTGCTTTTGTAAGCAAATTTTCCTCTACATGTTTTTTCAGAACTTGTTTCCTGGCATAATTTATTTCTCATAATTCTTTCCATTTCTGTTGAAGGTTTGGTGGGAGGCAGATACATGCTGTTGAAGATGATGGTTCTGTTAATCATTCTTTGCTCCGGGACTATGATGATGAGGGACAACGACTTGAGAAGTTCGCTGCAGAACTTGAAGCTGAATGAAACCATTATGTCCAACTTTTTTTAACAGGGATGCTAAAAATCTAGAGTGTTATTTGAGATGCCAGTTCCCGTTTCTTATTCCAGTTAATGTAATTAATTTGTTATGAATATATAGATTATAGTGACTGGAACGGATTTGAAGTGCTATGGAAATAGGTCAGAGTTGCGATGTACATACTTGAGGAAGCTGATAATTTTGTACGTTTGGCTAGCTTAAATATTCTTGACACTTCGTATATGATATGCATCCTATCGCAATCATATTAACATCTTGATGAGACTTTTTTTGTAGCAAGTAGTTGGTGTTTGTCTAGCTGAAAGGCACCGTGCTAAGTCCTTGTTGCTAGTCTTTGACACGGCATGCTACTGTTCAGCCCCCTCTTAGCATAAAGTTGTATACATATGCGCTGTAGAATCGGTTATCGACTGTCTTTATGCCATTGTTTCAGCCGCAATATGATACAGTGCCATAAAGAGTCCATAACTGATTTTATGAGTGTAATTTCTCTCTTCCCCATCACTTATTTCAAGCAAGGGCAAATAAATGTTATTCATATCCTGTCTTGCTACAATATATGGGATTACAGCCTTACAAGTTAATAAAAGAGAAGATTTATTTATGGGAATTGTACGCTAAAATGCAACTATGTTAGTGTCGCTTAATCATATACTTTGTATTGTTGCAAGTTTCACAAATATAATAGAGCTCTATTTTCCTTGTATCCGAAGATGTGATCTATTTTCCTTAATCATGCTTTAAGTTTAGTAGATCATATCAAATCCGATCCGATCCATCATATGAAGTATATTAAAGATAAAAACAAAAGAAAGTCCCTTCTTTCCAACATCTTAAATCCTAAAACAAAAGCAAAGATTATAAATACCAGTCTGATACTGTAAAATAAAGAGTCTGCACCAAGTAGGACACTCAATTGCTGAAAAATACATAATGTGCAAAGAACAAAAGAACTAAGCTTTATTTTTGTTTAGGCTGTGCATGAGAATTATGAAACAATATATCCAGCCTACAAAAAGGTAAAATTACATGCGCAAAACCTTGCCGCAGAGGGAAAAAAAAAAAACACCCATCTATAGGGGCCTCATTTGTTCGTCTATGCCATACTGCGAGCCTCAACGAGCTGACACGCATACTGTTTATTAGGGGATATTGAACAACAATCAATCATTTAAACATATCATAAATATCTAATGAAATAGTGAATCCGCCTAAGCATGCTGATATCTGCATAATTTCTTCGGATAAATACATTTCAAACTTGCAAAAAGCTTGCATACTTGGCTCCCAAGAAAAGCCTTTGGATGCAGAGTAAAGCATTCTTGGTAACCTCAGCGTTTTCATGATTCATTAACTTCATCACCCGCTCCTTAGCCTTGAGATCATTGACAATAAATCTCCCGGATGGGTGATGTTGAATAAACTGTGAGAGATCAAAGCAAGCCACAGCAAGGGATCTTGGGTCATTGGAGGAGTCCAAAATAGTGATGAGAACTCTCAAGATCTGCATCCATGAAGCAATGCAAAAACCAAGATGTCAATAGCTAAGTTGAGTATTAGTCGATCAATGAGGTACATTATTGAACGAAGTTGAAAAGAGGTTTCAAATATAGATATAGTGTGCAATATCGATCAGACTAACAGCAGGAAAAGAGAAATTCACCTGGAAATCATTTTCCTCAAAGTTCTTGATATTCTCCCGCCAGAAGAAAGCGTCTTTGTGAACTGGGGACCAGTCAAGATGGCCAAGAAGTACTTCCTGTTTATACTTATCAAATGAACTCAATAATTTGACATTGTCCTTCAGGCCTTCATCTAGTTGATTCAAAGCCTCCACAAGGTCCTGAAAGTAAATTAAGGATAAAGAACAGCAAATCATGAGTATTCGTGAAAAGGAAAGTCATGAATCTAAAAGAAAAATTGCAAAACTGTAATGTTCCTAATGAATAAGGCAAGTATCACAGTAAATTCCGTAGAGATAGATGCATAAGAGGGTGCACACTTTGAGTATTTCTTGTCAGCCATTGTAAAAATATGCTAAAATATTCACCTCATCACCCCAAGCTTGAGCTTTCAAGTTTTGGACAATCTGAGGCAACCCAAGGTCCACCATCTGAGGGCCAAATGTCCCTTTTGGAAGCAGATTCTTGAAAGTCATGACAATAACCCTAACAACCTGCCAGAAATACAAACATACATCTCACATAATTGATATTTAATAGTACAATGCATACATATATAAACCAATACATTACAAAAGCAGAGATATAAGATGTGTTCGCTATTTGCAAGACTGACTTTACAAAATCACGAGATTAACCAATTAAGCCAACAAGATAGCATGTCCTTGGTAAATCCTCCATTAAAAAAAACTTAAAAGCGCTAAATATTACCTTCTCCTTTGTAGAACTCTTGACAACCTCTGTCATCCGGGGCAGGCATCTGGAAGTAGCCAAGTACTCAATTGCAGGTTCATAGAACGACAATAGCCAGATACAGAGACAGGTTTCATAAAGGAGCTGTTGATGTAAAAGGAAAAACCATCCACATAAGAATGTGAAGAAATATATAAATGTGCACTCATAAGTTGCCATAAGCAAAAATGAATGGAGGAGATTTGATGCACTGACAGGAAGGATATACTTAGTTCTTACAGAAATAATGAAAGCATTACCTGCATGGATTGTTGAGTGGACTGTGAGGATGTTAAGGGTGTAGATGGATTGGCTACCGGATTAATAAATGGAATAAGTAGCTTTACTCCATCTGCTTGAACAAATGACGATCTGACCAAAGGTTCTTTCAATAAAGTAGCAAGGCAGTTCACAGCAGTAGGGATACCACGAACAGGATGAGAAGGATTCCTTAGCTGCAAAAATATTGATAAGCCAAGTTGCTATTCACTAAGACAAATCTTGAGCATCGATCTCACTAGATTTTGAATACTATATAGGACTAAGCTGACTAAAGTAGATACATTTAGCATTGTTTAAAATTTAAAAAAAATGACAAACACGCTACAAACAGATTGAGACTACATCAACAATTTTGTCCAGATGCATGAAGTCATATTAAAGCAAACAGATATGCAAGAAGATAATTATTTTTATTAAAATGATCGAACCTGTGTGCAAAGCCACTCCACCAATCCTTTTAAGACATCATCTATGGTGGTCAATTTGCTTTTGGAATCCGAGGCCTCACCATTCATAGCTCCACTGTACTGAGTTTTAGGTCTAGCACTAGAATGATCAGGCAAAATTACTTACTGGTACAACAAGAAAGTCATGTAGCCACAAACCAATTATTACCAAACAGATTATATTTCAGTACCTAACAATCAATGCAAGTATCTTGCAACTCTTTTCTTGTATGAACCATTTTCCTTTCCATAGCAATCTGGAAGAATTCATACAAGAATGTTAAAGCAGAAATCTGACAAAGAAAAGGAGACTTTGGAATGAAAATTGCAAAGTATAAACCAATAATAGAATGTGCAGAGTGGCAATAGTCTCACTACAATTGCAAAGGTAAGGCTAAGCACCTCTATAATAGTGGCTTGACATTTAACCCTTGGTTCACTCTCAACCTAGGTGCCTTCACTGGAAGCATTCAGATAACAGTATGGTAATAGAAACTAGCTTCATTATAATTGCTACTCTTTCATTCATAAACAATAAAATCTAGTATGAATCTATCACAAGCAAGGTATGGCAAAGGTCCAAATGTAAGCAAACTCAGCTTTAAGACAACCCAACCAGTTCAGAGTCTGATTTCAGATGCTACCCTTTCTACTCTTCTCGTAACTTTAAAAGCCAACAAAAATATCATTCTCGGAATATGGGGTTTCCTAGCTCCAAGGCAGTCAAGAGAGTCGCAAATGTTAACAAGCTAAAAGGTGAGCACAATTTTTATACGAGAAATTTAATTGAACCTTTTAAACGGCACTATCACCTCAAGAATTCCATGAACTCTACCAATTGATCACCACATAAAACAATTCCCTCATAGTAGCAGCCCTTAAATCTTAGTAGTAGCAGCATAGAAGAAAAATCCATGAATTTATGACGGTTCCATAGATTCAGTTAAGAACTGAATATTTAACAAGACGTAATTAAGAAAAGTAGAAGGTGGAGCTATGATTGAACAACGAAAGTTGTTACAATCAACAAGCTTTTGATAGGGTTTGTTCCCTCCAAAATGCAAAAACAAAAACAAAAACAAAGCTTTTCATCGAGTTTGTTCCCTCCAAAATGCAAAAGTTGAATGACTGTCTCAGTTTACAGTCCAATATTTATACACAAATTAGATTCCCTCTCTCCCCTGTAAACAACTATCCATCTTCCTTCACAAGCTTCTCATACATAAAGTATAACCTTATAATGTGCTACCATTGTAACAAACCCCCCGCCCGCCCCGGGAGTAGGCCAATTTCCGTCCAACATGCTCCAAACATTTTCAATTGTCTTTTGTCATAACCCACAGCCTGTTCATCACTAAAATATAGCCACTTCAAGCACATAGGTCACATTCATTATCACATGGCCACAACATGAACCACTCACATTCAACCATGCACTCCTGGTTTCAATATGAGATCTCTTAAGTCCCTAGTCATACACTGCCCTCACCAGGACTCAAACCAACCATTACACATTTATATCTACTGGTCGAACCGGGAATTCCAAATCTACTTAGTTAAAATTCAACCATAATTAGATGATGCTGTATCATTAACAGAAAACTGATATTTAATCTTCTCAACAAAACCATCAATAAAGATTACTAGCTCAATGAGGATGCAATTCTACATTAAGTGACAACCAACAAGGATCAAACTCCTATTTGTTTGTACAGGGTGAGGAAAGAAATGGACCAGCAATTTTTTTTTCATATACTTGCCTTAAAAATGGTTCATAGATATCCTCACTTGCAAGTGATTTATCATGAAACAGCCGAGCTCTTTTTGGGTTTGCTGCAGAAGGGGGGAAAACAGAAAATTAGTCTATAGTAAGTTATACAAACGCAGATGGCTTAAAGTCTCAAGCATTTACCAGCGAGCATTTCATCAATTAAAGAAAGTACATATTCCACTGTCTCTTCTTTGTGAATATCGCGCAGAATGCTCACAAAAACCCGAACATAAGATGGACCATCCTGTTAAAAGTACAGCCAGAAATTAGAATTATATATACCCATTAGCTGAAGACATCACAATGCAAAACCATGTTCTTGTCCAAAAGCCATATTACTGGTTTCAGTATCAGAAAGATTAATTTTGATGGTAATTTACTGGGCATGTCCCTTCTCTACTGAAACACAATTATTCAATAGAAAAACAGGGTAGGTCATGACAGATAACACCAAAATAAAATTTCTTGAAAAGCCAACAATTTCTAAGAAGCAAAATAAAACATTACATCATCCAGCAAAGAAGCTCTCTGGTTCTCTGGTTTTTTATCATAACGCCTTAGAAGTTGGAGGGCTGTCCCAGTAATCAACTTCGTTGTCATGTATGTCTCCCATGGAATATCCCTTTTGAGAACCTTTGAAAAAGACAAGGAAAAATATACGAAAACATAATTATTTCACACTTCACACCAACATAATAGATCACATATAATGAATTACAAATCAAGCACAAATATACATGGTGCCAGGAAACCAAAGGATTTAAAGTTCTCGTGTTCATCTTTAAAGAACATCCATGTACAGCTTAACACAAGATCAACAAGTAGTACAATTAATAAACCAAAACTACCTCAGGCTTTCTTTTTTGGCAATAGATAGTATGCAATCAAATGGCTTGACTCAATGTGGTTAATCTAACCATAATCTTTAAGGGCATCATTAATACAAAATGAAAAACACAATGCAATTCCTTACAAGCATCAATAATAGCCCGAGCATCAAAAGGTAGAAAATTTTCCATCAACAACATATTTCTGTTGCCACAACACTAATATGGTAGTCAGCATTGCTAGACAGCTTTAAAGTATTCACTAGTCGAATCGAATATGGTAGTCAGCATTGCTAGACAGCTTTGAAGTGTTCACTAGTCGAATCGAATGCTCTCGGACCACAGACCCCCCCCCCCCCCCCCCCCCCCCCACAACACACACACACAGACCAAATATCATATCTATTAAGAACCATTGTACAAGCAATGCTAGAGTTTCCAACCGCTCAAAGCAATTTCTAGAGTACAACTTAAGGCGTTCATCTATTGCATTTTACCCGGATTTTGCCCGAAAACTGTAATGTGGATTGACTGAGACAAAAATTAGCCCCATCAAAACAATGACAAACTGCTAATTCATTGGTAACTTCCTAATTTTACCAAAGCAAGAAATTGACACCATTTACTAAGAATTCCCGGAAATTGCAGCAACATTATCACTAACAATCAAATTCGATTCAGATCAAGTAACCCAACAAAAATTGAAAATCCCATCATAAAAATTGAATCTTAGACGTTAATTAATTAAAAAATCAAATATTGTGAAGATAACCCATACAAATTGAAATCAATAAACTAAAAATTAAGATCAAAACAATAACCAATCAAACCAATTAGTACCAAAATCAAGAAAAAGATGAACCAAAGTCAACAAATCAATGATTCAGGAAAATTTGAAAGAGGGTATTTCAAAAATTTTAAGAAAAATAAACCTGGTCAGTGGTGAGTTCGGCATGATCGATCGTCATTGATTGGGTGCTGAATTTCCAACTTCAAATACTAAAAATACAAATTAGAAAAAAGGGTTAATCTCAATTTAACAGAGCATGAAGAAGATGAGATGATTGAGGGAAGAAAGAGAAAGATAGATTGAGAGTAGATCGCTCACCAGGGGAAGATGGAAGAGAAGAGAGAGAAAGGGATATGGAGGAAGGATACCAGAGTGTCGTCGTGCTTTCGTGGCGATACTTGTATGATTAAATCTTTGTTTTTTTCTTGTGAATTGCTAAACACCGCCAACAATTACTAACTACTGCTCGTGTAATTTCCAACTATGCCCTTATCCCCTTTTTCCTATGGCTAATAACAAATTCTAGTACGGACTACAGAGTAGCTTTTAAAAAAGTGTAGTCACGTAACATCTTGTTAGTCGAGTAGACGTGTAGCACATAGATAGAAACGCGATGTTTATAACGATATTCAAAATGATTTTTTTTTTTTATATTTATTTTCACGCTTTAATTTGTTAGTTGTAATTTTACACTCACACACATTTGAAATTATCTTTCTCTCCCTCTCATTTGTTATTCTGAAATCAAATATGTAGTATATAGAGTTAAATAATCATTTTACCCCTACAAATGTTTCATGAAGCATGGGGGCATAAGCAAACATTAAGATTTCCTGTCCCAAGTATCGATGAATAATTTGATCCATAATTGGGTCCATCTTGGCTACCATTTGTTTTTCAATCTTTGGCCTAAATACATTATCAGATTCTCTACAACCTAATCTTAACTTGCATGGTTTGAACTTTGAACCTAAATCTCTTTAGTTGTAGTGACTTTGTATTTGTACACGACGATGATATCACATGTGATCATAATCAAAACTCGCTTGAGTTAATCTGATATTGGGCCAACATGAACATGGCCAATTTATTAGACTATTTCATGAATCATGGTAAGCTAATGATCACATACTCGAATAAAACTCATACATAAAGCAAATTAGAATCAAATATTTCGAGGTTGAATACAAACAAAACCTAACTTTTTATAAACATCTCAATTTAACATCTCCTTATCGTAATTAACTTACAATCACATTGAAATAGAGATTTAGAGGAAAAATTGTGAAAAGTAACGCGACAGTAATATTTACTCACAAGGAGTGTAAAATGCCTCACTTGAGCTATCTCTTACTCGGATTAGAGGCCTTAAATTCCTTAATGCCCTTACACTTACACTGCCGAAGGAAACGGCAAGTTGCGACATTGAATTACACAGCCAACGCTGGACTACTCCCAAAAATCCTACTCTGATGGTTCAACCTCGTTGCATAGTACAAGCTCACAGAAATTGAGCGAAAGAGGAGAGAGAAAATATGTGGAGCTCCATAGTATCAAGATCTTCGTTCACCAGAAGTTTTGGGCGAAAATTGAGTTCTTCTACCCAAACCCCACCATCTCAGGTATTCCATAAACCCTTGATTTCATCACATTTTACGGTTATCGAGAATTCCGGCAAGTTTTCATATCAGAGTCAGAGGTTTTTATCTCATTCTTCTTCTATAAGTGAAATTGGAACTTAGAATCATGATTCTACTTCTTTTGAGGAAGTTGAATTGGAAAATGGTGGGGTTTTGTGATGATACCCATGATAGTTCTTCTCGAGAACTTGAATTGAACCCTAATTTTGATGAAAATAATGATGCCCATATGAGTGGTATTGGGTTAAATGATCAGGCATTAGTAGGGGTTTGTGAGGAAATTACTGGGGTTGATCTTACAATTGGAAAATGTATTGTCTTTGCTTCTAAATACTGTAGATGGGTCTTTAGAGTCTAGCCTTGAAATCTTGATAGTATGCATTTGAAGTTGAATGAGGAGTTTGTGGTGGGAGTGCTCGAAAAATTGCTAATTCTTGGGGACCATCTGATTAGGTTTTACAAATGGGTTTCGAGTCGAAATGAATTTAAAGGTAATACATTGTTGTTAAGTAGACTTGTCTGTGGCTCCGTGCTATTTGAAATGATTCTGAACCCAAGAGGAAAGATGTTTATGCTTTGTGGGATTTGGTGAAGGAAATGGTGAAAGAGAGTGCGTGGTGCCGTGGTGGTGTTAATGCTGAAATGCTAAATCAATTGATATCAGCGTTTTCAAAATTGGGTAAGGGAAAGGCTGCATATGAGGCATTTGGGGAGTTTGAGGAATTTGGCTGCGTACTGAATGTAGACAGTTAGTATCTTATGATTGAGGCGCTTTGCAAGAGGTCATTCTATGACTGGGCTACATTAGTTGTTCAGAAAATGCTCGATGCTGGAATGCTTCCAGAGAGTAAGATGGTTGGTGAGATCATATCATTCTTATGAAAAGGATACAAGTCCAAGGAGGTCCATGTTGTATATCTTGCTGCAAAGAAGGATAAAAAGTATCCTTCTCTGAAGGCAGTTAATTTTTTGATAAGTTGTCTGTTGAAGGTGGATGAAACTGTGAACTTAGCACAGGAGATGCTGGTTGATTTTTCTGATGAAGTTTGTAAACATGCTATCAATCCGTTCTCATGGGTCATCTGCGGTTTGTGTAGGAAAAATGACATTGAGGGTGCTAAGAAGTTGTTTGCTGAGATGATGGAAAAAGGTCCACCTCCTGGGAATGCGATCTTAAATATTATCATTAACTCTCTTTCCAAAGCTGGAGATATGGAAGATGCCAAGAGGTTACTGAAACTTATGGAGACTAGGGGACTGAAACCTGATGTCTATACTATAGTGTCATAATTAGTGGTTACGCAAAGGGTGGTATGAATCGTATGATGGAAGAAGCTCGCGAAGTCTTATCAATGGCCAAAAGAAAACATTGCAAGCTCTGCCCAGCTACTTTCCTTTCGCTCATTCGAGAATATTGCAACCTTGGAGAATTTGACAGGGCTATGAAGCTCTGAGTGAGATGAAGGACTCTGGGGTTGAGCCGTTAAGCCTAATGTAGATGAGTACAATAAGTTAATCCAATCACTTTGTTTGAAGGCTTTAGATTGGAAATCAGCAGAGAAGCTTCTGGAAGAAATGAAAGAGAAAGGTTTGTATCTACCTGGTATTATGCGAGGTCTTATAAGTGCAGTTAAAGAGTTGGAGCAAGAGGCAGTTGGATCTAAAGATGATCATGCCAAACCAAAGATTGTTAGTGGACCATAATCAATGTTGTAACATGAAGTGGCTGAAGCTGCTTTGTTCCTTTTCTTGTGGTAATATTTCTTTTTGTTTTATTCTTTTCATTCCCATTTGGTTATCAAATTTTGGAGCTCTTAGGTATTAATCTGGATGGGCATCGATTCCAAAACTGTTAATCAATTAGTACATCTTCTTTCATTTGGCTGGCTGTGCCATTTTGTTTGTGATAGTTGGAACTATTAGGAAGTTAGTGCTTATATAATTATGCACAAAACTGTTATGAAAACATTAATAGAAACTTTGCTCTTTTTTTTTTCCAGGTAGCAAAATAATCACGTCTTTTACTCTATGTATGATTTCCTTATCAATGGAAGCTAAGGTTGTGGCTTTTAATTGTTTCTCTTTTGTCTAAGGGTGCATGGGTGGATATATCTTTGAGGATTTTTCGCCAGCCTTTGTTTGAGGATTGGACAGTAGTAGTAGAGGTATTTAATTTAAACTCTGTAATCATCCCATTTCTTTTGCTTTGAAGTACATTATTTTTGATCAAGCAGGTTATTGCCTTGCTAGTATCATGGCTGCCTTCCACACAGACACTCCAGGTTTTATTGCTCCAATTTTTGTTTTGAAGGAATATATATTTAATGGGAGGGGGTGGCCAACGATCCAGCCTTAGGTCTGATTGGTCTTAGGGTAGGGGAACCGGAGGCTGAGCGATGCCAAACTCTCTTGCTGAGATGGGCTTAACCACTTTTCTCCCTTCTTGCTCTATAACATTTATTTGCTTTTGAGGCAGAATGTGTGGCTTGATTCACCTCTTATAAAACGTTTATAGAAATATGCTTTGAAGGAGAGGGTATAAGATTGTGCTTGATGTGTAAAGTATCTTATTTTGTGCTAGCATGTAGAACCCCTATGGATTAATATTTACAGAAATCTCACAAGTAGCTCTTAGACGTTTAGAATTCACCATGCATAGTGTTAATTAAGGAAGGCGAGGAAAAAATTGAGGTGGGAGACATTGTTTCAAGCTACACTAGGGACTGTAGGGAGTGAACTCTATTGATTTTCTTTTTATATTTTGTTTGCTTTAGATCTGTTGCTTGAGTTGCTTCTGTTTGGGATATTCTGTATGTACACTAGAAAAGTTTTTTGTTTCCCCGGAAATGATTTGGGAACCACTTGCACCCTTGTCGGGTCAGTGGTGGTGTAGCTGTGTTCAATCATAAAATCCTTTTGTTTTTCCACTTGTGTGGAATATGTTCAGAAAATATTACTGGAAGACTGCTTGTGATTTGTGGGTCTTGAACTCTTGGTCAGAGTACATATGTAATCAGATGAAAGTTCTGAAAATATTAGCTTGTTATCATGATTGCCCCTCAGCCACAACATAAGCCTTTGAGCAGATCAGGCAGATCTTCCAAACTTCAACCTTTACCTTCAGAATCGAGGCACGCTTTTGGAAACAACCTCCCCACATATTCCAAGCTAAAGGGAGGTAAATATATTGATTATTTGCTTATGAAATGAGGAGGAGAAGTGAGTTGAAGGAACCATTCTCTATTTTGCTGCAGTACCTGTCTCGCTTAGTCTTGTCTTCCCCTGCCCTACCTCTTCCCTTTGTGATCGGCAATCTAACACACTGCAAGGTAAATCTTTACATTTTTAGGAGACTCCTGACAAATTCCGGAACTGTAAATCTCAGACCTCTGAGACTTGTTAATAGCACCATTGCCCTGTATTAGCAAAAGAAATGCATTGAACTTCCAGATCCCCCCCAATCCCACCCTCGTTTTTCTTGAGCTGGGCAATGGGTGATGTATCAATAACGACGAGTCAATAGCTCAATGAGTAATGGTGGTTGCTTAAACATTTGTATTCTTTTACTAGAAGGAAAGTTCTAGTTTACGAAACTGAGTAGTCCATCCCCAAGTTCATGAATTTCATTATCAACAGAACGTATATTCTCCAATCTTTGGCGATTGTAACAGAACACATACCCGAAACGATCTCATGTCTCATCTCTAATTATTTGACATGTTACAATCAAAGTTTACATGCTTTGATTAGAGCTGTCAAAAATTGACCCGACTCGAAATACCGACTTAAACCCAATTATTTACTGAACCATCTGAACCCGAAAAAATGGTGACCCAAACCCGACCTGAAATCAAACCTAGACCCGAGTATGTAAGACCCGAACCCGAACATGAACTGACCTGGAGATGACCCGACCCGAATGTAACCCTTATTTATCTGAACAGAACCCGACTTGAACTGAAATTGATCCAAACACATTTTAACCCGTCAAAACCCGAATTTAACCCGACTTGTTACTAACCTAACCTGAATTCAACCCGACCCGTTCCTAACCCGATCCGAATTTAACCCAATCTGTTACAAACCAGACCCGAAATCAACTCGACTTGAAATTAACCTGACCAAAATTCAACCCGACTTGTTATTGACCCGACCCGAATTTTACCAGATCTATTACTAACCCGACCAAAAAATTCAACCCGATCTGTTACTAACCCGACTCGAAATCAACACGACTTGTTATTGACCCTACCTAAATTCAACCCAAATTGTTCCCGACCCAATTCAAATCACCTTAAATGCAATTAGACCACCTTATTATTGTTGATCAAAGTATTTTGTCTGGAGAGACCAAGTCGGTCCAAGCCAGCAAAAGAAAAGAGCATCATCCTCGAATTTAAGAATTAAATATAGTATATATTTGTTGTATGGTCAAAGGAGATAATTATCTTCCTAAATTATATATAGACTATATTTCCCTATTATAGTGCCATATATATTATGGTCAAAGGAAATAATTAGCTTGATAAAATGGTATTTATCTATTTATAGTAAGTTAAACCCGAATATGACCTGACTTGGAAATGACCCGACCTGATTGTAACCTGCAAATTATTGACTTGTATATAACCCGACTTGAATCCGGGAATGACCCAACTTGGAAATGACCCAGCGTGATTATCACCCGCAAATTATTGACTTGAACCGAACCCAACTTGAAAATGACCCAACCTGACTAAAACTCGCAAATTATTGACTTGAACCAAACCCCAGAATTGACCCGACATGATTCTAACCCGTAAATTATTGACTTGAACCGAACCCGATTAAAACCAGAGAATTACCCTAACCCGTGAAAACCTGAATTAAACCCGACATATTGTTCACCCGACCCGAATGTAACCCGACCTATTATTAACCCGACCCAAACCCGATAAGAAGTATGACCCGACGTGACCCGAATCAAGCATGACCCAACCCAAACCCGACCCGCGTGGTTATGGAATTAATCTGAATTGACTTGACCCGAGTTGACCCGACCCACTCTTACCGACCTAAACCCGACCCGTTTATCCGAATTGACAACTCTACCCAAAACCTCCAAAATTTCTAAAAAAGGGTGGATATTAGCCTTCAATTTTGGAATTTTTTTTGACTTTTTTTCACCCGGAAATAAAATTGCCGAAATGTTTATCATGGTCCTTAATAACCTCCGGGAGTCCAACTGGCTAGGTGAAACCATCCAATTTGCCTTTCAACAACCAATTTACCGATTCACAACTTGCACCGATTTCATTAACTCAAGCCTACCACGAACTTTATAGCAACAAATAATGATCATATATGGTTCCAAACGGCGTTATACGCCCCCGAGATATATCCCCTAGAATTTCAAGACTTTTCGATACCAGACCTTGAAACCTCCAAAATTTCTCAAAAAGTGTGGATATTAGTCTTCAATTTTGGAATTTTTTGACATTTTTTCGCCCGAAATTAAAAATTGCCGAAATGTTTACCATGGTCCCTAATATCCTCTGGGAGTCCAATTGGGTGGGTGGAACCATCCAATTTGCCTTTAAACGACCAATTTACCGATTTACAACTTGCACCGATTTCATTAACTCAATCATACCATAAACATTTATGACAACATATAATGATCATATATAGATCCAAAAGACATTATATGACCCCGAGATATATATCCTACGATCTCAAGCCTTTTCGACACTGGGCCTCGAAACCTCCAAAATTTCTCAAAAAGTGTGGATATTAGTTTTCAATTTTGGAATTTTTTTGACTTTTTTCGCCTGAAAATAAAAATTGCCGAAATGTTTACCATGGTCCCTAATACCCTTTGAGAGTCCAATTGGGTGGGAGGAACCATCCAATTTGCCTTTAAACATCCAATTTACGGATTTACAACTTGCAGTGATTTCATTACTTCAATCCTACCACGAACAATTATGACAACGTATAATGATCATATATGGTTCCAAACGACATTATATGACCCCGCGATATATCTCCTAACATCTCAAGCCTTTTCAACACTGGGCCCCGAAATCTCCAAAATTTCTAAAAAAGCGTGGATATTAGCCTTCAATATTGAATTTTTTGATTTTTTTTGCCCGAAAATAAAAATTGCCGAAATGTTTACCATGGTCCCTAATGCCGTCTGGGAGTCCAATTGGGTGGGTGGAATCATCCAATTTGCTTTTAAACGGCCAATATACCGGTGTACATCTTGCACCGATTTCATTAACTCAAACCTGCCACGAACATTTATGACAACATATAATGATCATATATGGTTCCAAACGGCATTATATGATCCCGATATGTATTCCCTAGAATTTTAAGAATTTTCGACACCGAGCCCCGAAACCTTTAAAATTTCGCAAAATGCGTGGATATTAGTCTTCAATTTTGTAATTTTAAGTTTTTTTTCGTCCAAAAATAAAAATTACCGAAATTTTTATCATGGTCCCTAATACCCTCTAGGAGTCCGATTGGTGGGTAGAACCATCCAATTTGCCTTAAAATGGCCAATTTATCGGTTTACAACTTGCACCGATTGCATTAATTCAAACCTGCCACGAACATTTATGACAACATATAATGATCATATATGGTTCCAAACGGCATTATATGATCCCAATATGTATTCCCTAGAGTTTCAAGACTTTTCGACACCGAGCCCCGAAACCTTTAAAATTTCGCAAAATGCATGGAAATGTCTTCAATTTTGGATTTTTATGACTTTTTTTCACCCGTAAATAAAAATAGCTAAAATGTTTACCATGTTCCCTAATACCCTTCAGGAGTCCAATTGGGTGGATGGAACCATCCAATTTGCCTTAAAACAGCCAATTTACCAGTTTACAACTTGCGCTGATTTCATTAATTCAAGTTTACCACAAACATTTATGACAACATATAATGAGCATAAATGGTTTCAAACGAAATTATATGACCCCGAGATATATCCCCTAAAATCTCAAGGTTTTTCGACACCGGGCCCCGAAATCTCCAAAATTTCTAAAAAAGCGTGGATATTAGCCTTCAATTTTGAATTTTTTGACTTTTTTCGCCTGAAAATAAAAATTGCTGAAATGTTTACCATGGTCCCTAATGCCCTTTGGTAGTCCAATTGGGTGGGTGGAATCATCCAATTTGCTTTTAAACGGCCAATATACCGGTTTACATCTTGCAATGATTTCATTAACTCAAGTTTACCACGAACATTTATGACAACATTATAATGATCATATATGGTACCAAACAACATTATATGACCCTTTTCGACAAAGGGCCTCGAAACTCTTAAAATTTCTCAAAAAGTGTGGATATTAACCTTTAATTTTGGAATTTTTTAACTTTTTTTTGCCCGTAAATAAAAATTGGCGAAAGATTTACCATGATCCCTAATACCCTCCGGGAGTTCAATTGGTTGGTGGAACCATCCAATTTACCTTTAAACGGCCAATTTACAGGTTTACAACTTGCACCGATTTCATTACCTCAAGCCTACCACGAACATTTAAGACAACATATAATGATTATATATGGTTCTAAACGACATTCTACGATCCTGAGATGTAATCCATAAAATCTCAAGGATTTTCGACACCGGGCCTCGAAACCTCCAAAATTTCTCAAAAAGCGTGGATATTATCCTTAAATTATGAAATTTTTTAACTTTTTTTCGCTTGTAATTTAAAATTGTCGTAACGCTTACCTTGGTCCCTAATATCCTTTGATAGTCCAATTCGATGGTTGAAACCATCCAATTTGCTTTTCAATGGCGAATTTATCGGTTTACAACTTGCATCGATTTCATTAATTCAAGTCTACCATCAACATTTATGAGAACATATAGTGATAATTTATGGTTTAAAATAGTATTATATGACCCCGAGATGTGTCCCTTAAAATTTAAAAGCTATTCGACATCGGGCCCCGAAACCTCAAAAGTTTTTCTAAAAGCGTGGATATTAGCCTTAAATTTTTGAATTTTTTGACTTTTTTTCGCCCGAAAATAAAAATTGGCGAAATGTTTACCATAGTCCCTAATACCCTCCGATAATCCAATTGGGTGGGTGGAACCATCCAATTTGCCTTTAAACGACCAATTTACCGGCTACACAAGTTACACCGATTTCATAACTCAAGCCTACCCCTAACATTTATGACAACAAATAACTATCATATATGGTTCCAAATCACATTATATGACCTTGAGATATATTCCCTAAAATCTCAAGTCTTTTCGACACCGGGCCCGAAACCTTCTAAATTTCTCAAAAAGCGTGGATATTAGCCTTAAATTCTGGATTTTTTTGACTTTTTTCGGCAGAAAATAAAAGTTGCCGAAATGTTTACCATGCTCCCTAACATCCTCCGAGAGTCCAATTGGGTGGGTTGAACTATCCAATTTGCTTTTAAATGACCAATTTACCGGTTTACAACTTGCACCGATTTCATTAACTCAAGCCTACCACGGAAACTTATGACAACTAAAAAGGATCATATATGGTCTCAAATGACATTATTTGACCCCAAAATGTATTCTCTAAAATTTCAATACTTTTCAACACCGGGCTCCGAAACCTCCAAAATTACTCAAAAAGTGTGGATATTAGACATCAATTTTGGAATTTTTTTATTTTTTTTCGCTCGAAAATAAAAATTGCCGAAATGTTTACCATGGTTCCTAATATCCTCTGTGAGTCCAATTAAGTGGGATGAACCATCCAACTTGCCCAACGACCAATTTACCGATTTACAATTTGCATTGATTTCATTAACTCAAGCCTACCACGAACATTTAAGACAACATATAATGATCATATATGATTCCAAATGGCATTATATGACCCTGAGATTTATTCCCTGGAATTTCAAGACCTTTTGACACCAGGCCCTGAAACCTCTAAAATTTCGCAAAATGCGTGGATATTAGACTTCAATTTTGGAATATTTTGACTTTTTTTCGCCTGGAAATAAAAATTGCCGAAATGTTTACCATGGTCTTTAATACCCTCCGGAAGCCCAATTGGGTGGGTGGAACCATCAAATTTGCCTTTAAACGACCAATTTACCGGTTTACAACTTGCACTGATTTCATTAACTTTAGCCTACCACGAACATTTATGACAACAAATAATTATCATATATGGTTCCAAACGACATTATATAACCCTTAGATATATTCCCCAGAATTTCGAGACTTCAAGACACCGGGCCGCGAAAACTTCAAAATTTCTTATAAAAGGTGGATATTAGTGTTCAATTTTAGAATTTTTTGACTTTTTTCGTTTGAAAGTAAAAATTGCCGAAATGTTTATCATGGTGCCTAATAACTTCTGGGAGTCTAATTGGGTCCGTGGAACCATCCAATTTGCCTTTAAAAGGCCAATTTATCGTTTTACATCTTCCACCGATTTCATAAAATCAAGCCTATAAAGAACATTTATGACAACAAATAATTATCACATATGTTTCCAAACGACATTATATGACCCCGAGATGTATTTCCTAAAATCTCAAGTCTTTTCGACACCGGGCCCGAAACCTTCTAAATTTCTCAAAAAGCGTGGATATTAGCCTTCAATTTTCGAAATTTTTGACTTTTTTCGTCCGGAAATAAAAATTGTCGAAATGTTTTCCATGGTCTCTAATACCCCCCGGGAATCCAATTGGGTGGGTGGAACCATCCAATTCGTCTTTAAACGACCAATTTACCGATTTACAACTTGCATTGACTTCATTAACTCAAGCTTCCCAAGAACATTTAAGACAACATATAATGATCATATATGGTTCCAAACGACATTATATGAACCCGAGATGTATGTTCTAAAATCTCAAATCTTTTCGACACTGGTCCCCGAAACTTCCAAAATTTCTTAGAAAGCATGGATAGCCTTCAATTTTGGAATTTTTAGACTTATTTTTGCCCGGAAATAAAAATCGTCGAAATGTTTACCATGGTCCCTAATACTCTCCGAGAGTCCAATTGGGTGGGTTGAACTATCCAATTTGCCTTTAAACGTCCAATTTACCGGTTTACAACTTGCACCGATTTCACACTCAAGCCTACCACGAAAACTTATGACAACAAATAATGATCATATATGGTTCCAAATGACATTACATGACCCCAAAATGTATTCTCTAAAATTTCAAGACTTTTCAACACTGAGCCCCGAAACCTCCAAAATTACTCAAAAAACGTGGATATTAGACTTTAATTTTGGAATTTTTTGACTTTTTTTTGCCCGAAAATAAAAATTGACGAAATGTTTACCATGGTTCCTAATATCCTTTGGGAGTCCAATTAGGTGGGTTGAACCATCCAATTTGCCTTTAAACGGCCAAATTACCGATTTACAATTTGCACTGATTTTATTAACTCAAGCCTACCACGAACATTTAAGACAACATATAATGATCATATATGGTTCCAAACGGCATTATATGACCCTGAGATTTATCCCCTAGAATTTCAACACTTTTTGACACCAGGCCTCGGAATCTCCAAATCTTTGCAAAATGCGTGGATATTAGACTTCGATTTTGGAATTTTTTGTCTTATTTCACCCAAAAATAAAAATTTCCGTAATTTTTACAATACAATGGTCCCTAATACCCTCCGGAAGTCCACCTGGCTAGGTTCAACCATCCAATTGCCTTTAAACAGCCGAGTTACCGGTTTACAACTTGCACCGATTCATTAACTCAGGCCTACAATGAACATTTATGACAACAAATAATGATCATATATGGTTCCAAACGACATTATATGACCCCGAAATGTATTCCCTAAAATCTCAAGTCTTTTCGACACCGGGCCCAAAACCTTCGAAATTTCTCAAAAAATTTGTATATTAGACTTCAATTTTGGAATTTTTTGACTTTTTTCGCTAGGAAATAAAAGTTGCAAAAATGTCTACCATGGTCCTTAATACCCTCTGGAAGTCCAATTGGGTGGGTGGAACCGTCCAATTTGCCTTTAAACGACCAATTTACCGATTTACAATTTGCAACGACTTCACTGATTTAAGCCTACCACGAACATTTATGACAATATATAATGATCATATATGGTTCCAAACGACATTATATGACCCCGAGATGTATCCAAAAAAATGTCAAGCCTTTTTCGTCACCGGGCCCCGAAACCTTCAAAATTACTCAAAAAGCATGGATATTATTAGACTTCAATTTTGGAAATTTTTGACTTTTTTCACCCGAAAATAAAAATAGCCAAAATGTTTAACATGGTCTCTAATACCCTCCGAGAGTCCAATTGGGTGGGCGGAACCATCTAATTTGCCTTTAAACATCCAATTTATTGGTTTACAACTTGCACTGATTTAATTAACTCAAGCCTACCACGAACATTTATGACAACAAATAATGATTACATATGGTTCCAAATGACATTATATGACTTCGAGATGTATTCCCTTGAATTTCAAGACTTTTAGACACCGGGCCTCAAAGACTCTAAAATTTCTCAAAAAGGTGGATATTAGCCTTCAATTTTTGAATTTTTTGACTTATTTTTGCCCGAAATAAAAATTGCTGAAATGTTTACATGGTCTTTAATACCCTCCGAGAGTCCAATTAGGTGGGTGGAACCATCCAATTCGTCTTTAAACGGCCAATTTACCAGTTTACAACTTGCACCGATTTATCGGTTTACAACGGCCAATTTAATTAACTTGCTCCGAACCCGAGTTGAACCGAAATTGACCCAAACCCGTTTTAACCCGTCAAAACCCGAAATTAACATGACTTGTTACTAACCTGAGCTGAATTCAACCCGACCCGTTCCTAACCCGACCCGAATTTAACCCAACCTGTTACAAACCCGACCCGAAAGCAACAACCCGACTTATTATTGACCTGACCCAAATTAAACCTGACTTGTTATTGACCTGACTCGAATTTTACCAGGCCTATCGCTTACCCGACCCAAAAATTCAACCCGATCTGTTACTTACTCGACTCGAAATTAACATGACTTGTTATTGACCCGGCCTAAATTCAACCCAAATTATTCCTGATCCGATTTCAAATCACCTTAATTGCAATTTAGACCACCTTATTATTGTTGATTAAAGCATTTTGTATAGGGAGACCAAGTCGGTCCAGGCCAGCAAAAGAAAAGGAGCATCATCCTCAAATTTAAGAGTTAAATATAGTATATATTTGTTGTATGGTCAAAGGAGATAATTATCTTCCTAAATTATAGACTATATTTCCCTAGTATATTGTCATAAATATTATAGTTAAAGGAAATAATTAGCTTGATAAAAAATATAATTATTTATTTATAGTTAGTTGAATCCGAATACGACCAGACTTGGAAATGACCCGACCTGATTGTAACCTGCAAATTATTGACTTGAACATAACTCGACTTGAACATAACTCGACTTGAATTCGATAATGACCCGACTTGGAAATGACCCAACCTGATTATAACCCGCAAATTATTGACTTGAATCGAACCCGACTTAAACCCGAGAATGACCCGACTTGAAAATGACTCGACCTGATTATAACCCGCAAATTATCGACTTGAACTGAACCCAACTCAAACCCGAGAATTACCCTAACCCGTTTTAACCTGTGAAAATCTGAATTAAACCCGACCTATTGTTCACCCGATCCGAATGTAACTCGACCTGTTATTAACTCGACCTAAACCCAACCCAAACTCGATAAGAAATAAGACCCGACGTGACCCGACTCAAGCGTGACCCGACTCAAGCATGACCCAACCCAAACCCGACCCGCATAGGTTATGCTATTAATCCAAATTGACCCGACCTGAGTTGATCCGACCCGCTCTTACCCGACCAAAACCGACCCATTTACCCGAATTGATAGCTCAAGTGTTGATCATACTTTCTCTAAAATAAATACAAAATACATTAATTATTGATGGATAAAAGAGTTAATTGGGGGGTTGCACAAGAGAAATCGGTGAAGGTATCTACACAACTATACCTCATAATTGAGTTACTTTAACCACAATCATTCAAAGATCAGACAATGAAAGTAGCATTAATTGTAATTATATAGAGTAGATATTGCCAATCAAACGAGTGTCTTAGAAAGCATGAAAAGTACCTTAGAATTATAATTCGAGGTGGGGGAATACTACAAGCTAACTTTGTACATAATGTTAATTTATTGTTGATGAGAAAAGAGTACTTTAAATTAGGACAATCAAACCACCTATATAAGTAACACGTAACATGGACTAATTAGACAATTAGTAATTACACATCACTTTATACAACTTTCTGAAATGTATAAAACTGAATATTTCAAGTGCCCATAAAAGGCCCCATCCATGTTCTTTTTGCCCAACTAAATCCAAATCCCATGATCATGTCACATGTTCATCATATGATATGTATTGATAACTGAAAATTTCATGGTTGAAGAGATTATTTGATAATCTATACATATTTACATAAAAGGGAATTCTTTCTATTAAAAGTTTATAATTCTTATGGACAATCTTTAATGTTATATTTGAGATGTTGAAGTGGAATGATATCTCTTGATATACTTTCAAACCTTACCTCAGTGCTTGTTTTAAGACGAAATTCTTTGAAATATTTTTTGGGTATAGAAGTGTTCTAATTAACCGGATCGTTTTTTGTGTCAACGAAAGTATACTCTCGACATTATTATTTCTAAAGTAATGTAAGTTTGTTGGGAGCTAAGCCGAGTGGGTTTCCTATCAAGCATAATCATAAGATCAGCCTAGCTAATGGGGAGCCAAGTGCAGACCCAAAGTTATCGTAAACTTGTGGGTCGATTAATCTATCTTGCGGGTCACTCGTCTCGATTTGAAATACTCGGTTCATAATTTGTTTCAGTTCATGCAAGAGCCTCAAAGTAAATATTAGGATATGATTTTGGGAGTGGTCTGTTACTATAATAACTCCGTACTACATACTACGTATTAATTTTACCATTACCAGATATATTAACATTATCCATAAATTTTTTATCAAAAAAATAATATACTAGGATTAATTTTACTATCACGTTGCTTTTGATTCGAAAAGAAGTCACTAAAATTGGAGACATCATCATCCGTCTTGACTTTGTATCTCTTCTCATACAGAGTAGAAAGTTTATTACAAGTATTTATCTTGTCAAAAATTAGAAATTAGACTAAAATGATTTAGATACTCCGTATTAGATTAGATCAAATCAATCAATATTTTTTTTTTTTGAGGGGAATCAATCAATATTTCTAATGTTATGTTTACTCTTAATAACCAAATATTCTACTCCATAAATTACACGTTGATAGAAAAATAAAATATTACAATCTTTCAAACATCAATTACGTATATGATCACGAATATAACAATTTAATTATTATTATACATTAATGTAAATATATGATCAAATTTCAGTTTGACCAAAACATCAAATCATAGGTCAATAAATTCCATCCTTGTATAACTTTTGAATAAAAAATAAGGTAATGTTATACAGACTATGTAGCTCTTTAATATCATTTATAATTTGATATTCCGTGTTAATTTAGAAATTTATGACAAAATTATGCGCAAATTAATGTATTATGATGTGGAATATTATTTTTTTTCTTTTGTTTTTTCCATTTTTATCTTTTTATATGTAGTCTTAAGGGTTAAGTATAACATTAACCTCTGTTTTTTTAGTTGTATTATTTTTACAAATTGAAAATTTCAAATGAAAGACATAACTTTTGTTTAAGTAAGACCCCGTTCACTTCACCTTATTATTTTCTACTGAACTAAATGTCTATTATATTGTCTTCTTAGAGTTACTGATTTTTTACTAAACTGGAATAATATGACCTTACTTTAATAAACTTTTTCTATCTCTAAGAGTACGCAATTTATAAAGTGATGCAATCATGCTAGTATTACCTCCGTTTCATATTATTTGCAACAATTAGACATTTTTCCTCTCTATTTTATATCAAATTGTTGCAAATAATATGAAACGGGTAGTAAAATGGAAATATTAAAATAATAATAAAAAAAAATAATAAAAAAATGACATTTTCAATTTTAGCAAGCTTTCCAGATTCCCCGCAAAAATAGTAGGTGCAAACATGGAGTATATAGGAGTAAACCACTGCTGCTCCAAAATTAGCACTTTCCCATATACTAATTTCTCTCTCCTTTTTCACAACACTTCTGAGAAATCTTGCCATTTTTCTCTGAAATCTCAACTCAAAAACCCTGATATTAAAATGACCAAGAAACCCAGTATTATCAAAGATAATAATAATGGGTCTACTTTGATTCAAAAAGAAGTTACTAGAACTGATTTTCCTCCCGATTTTGTGTTTGGCGTTGCAACTTCTGCTTATCAGGTATTTATTTGTTCAATTTTATTTGTTTGAATTCATTTGATTAGATAATCTGAAAGAGGGAAAAATACCCACCAAAAAAATTCAATTTTATCACACTAAATTTAAGCTATTTTTGATTGTTTTGTTGTTGGATGATAGGTTGAAGGAGGGTGGAATGAGGGTAACAAAGGTCCTAGTATTTGGGATGCTTTTACTCATATTGAAGGTAATAATGAGTTTGATGGGATTTTTTTTAATGTTTGGATAAGATATATTGATTTGATTTATTTGGTATTTTGTTGTTGGGTTAGGAAAAATTGTTGATGGAAGTAATGGTGATGTAGCAGTTGATCAATACCATCGTTACAAGGTTGGTTGATTCTAAATGTTACATTTTTATGAAAAAAAAAAACTTCTGCTTTTTGTTTATATCTTACATGTATGTAATATGTATACTAAGCTACTCCGAATCTCCGATTGGTGTTAGACATTGGTACGTGTCCAAGTGTTAGAGTTAATTATTATATGAATAACTTTCGTGTTTTTGGTACAAAATGAAGAGTCCGAGTAATATAGGTTATACATAAGCCTAATTGTTTGGTTCTCATGGTAACAGGAAGATGTAGAACTCATATCTACATTGGGTTTTGAAGCGTACCGGTTCTCAATTTCATGGTCCCGCATATTTCCCGGTACAAATTTTACTAGTATATACTTGGTGTGTTACATTTTACTAGTATCTTCTATTTTTATGTTAGTACTTTGTCTGTCTAGAAATAGTAGTCCTATATGATTGTGTTAAAATATAAGTATGTATGAAAAAAAGTTGTTGCATTTCTTAGAATAGCTCTAGTTTGTAATTGGATTTCTTGTTTTAAACTTACTAAAATTGTGTAAAATGGGAAATTGCAAATTTAACTAACTATTGTGAAGGAATTTTGGTTATATTGTGCCTTGTGTTAAGACAATCAATACTGCACGGAGGGGAGTTTTTAGTGTGTCAATTGTTCTCACATGAAATGGTTTTTTTCTATGCTTTCAGACGGCCTCGGGACTAAGGTTAATGATGAAGGGATAAATTACTACAACAATCTTATTAATACTCTTCTCGAGAAAGGTATAAATTCCTGACTTTACTTAAAATAGTTTAACATCATGGAGCAATGAAAACGATGTTATGTGCCAATTTGCAGGTATACAACCTTATGTTACTTTGTACCATTGGGACCTTCCTTTACATCTCCAAGAGTCAATGGGAGGATGGATGAATAGGGACATTGTGTGAGTACTTCTCATGAACTTTAATGTTAGGGGTAGAAGCAAATGAGCCTCTAAAATGAAACTCCATGCTTTGAAACTGAATTCATATTACTCAATAACCAACCACAGAAGAGTATTAGCTTTTATTACATTATTTTCTGCTATCTTGTTTAGTTTTGCCAAGATGAATTGGTGTTCTCACGCTAGGTTGTCTAATATGGTTTCAACAACTGGCAAATACCAGAAAATATTTTACAATGTATGCGGAAGCTTGCTTTGCAAATTTTGGGGATAGAGTTAAACACTGGATTACGTTTAATGAGCCTCTTCAAACTTCTATCAACGCCTATGGTATTGGGATATTTGCCCCTGGAAAATGCGAAGATTCATATTTGGTAGCCCATCATCAAATCCTGGCCCATGGTTCTGCTGCTTCAGTCTATAAAGACAAGTACCAGGTATCAATTTTCCTAAATTGACTCCACAGTATGAATAGCTGTATGAAATGCATTGCTTGAAGCTATAGCTGATTTGTTGCTGTCGACTTCCATAAGAAACCAAAATGATTTCCAACACTTCCAACTTATCTCAATGATGTCACCCCATCATTTACTAATCAACTGGTTGTGTTATTGCCCTGATGACTGAGATAAGCTGGAAACCTTAATCATTGAGATTCGAAGGAGGCCATGAGCATGACTGATTTTTTTTTTTTATTGAAAACAATTAATAATGCTCTTGGTGAGGCTTTTTTAATGCATTATTACCCAGGCCTTTACTGATATGCAATTCTTTTGTCCTTCTTTTCCCCCCTCCATCCAGGAAAAGCAAGGTGGACAGATTGGGTTGGTGGTAGATTGTGAATGGGCTGAAGCAGCATCAGAGAGTGTTGAAGACAAAATTGCTGCTGCACGACGCCTTGATTTCCAGCTAGGATGGTATCTAACTTCCTGTTTCATGCAGTTTGTTTGTTTTTTTTTTTTTTTTTTGACATGTTCATGCAGTTATATTTGGTTATCAAGCTTCGAGTCAATCTTTGATTGACTGATGGACCTGTATTTTTTTTCTAGTCTTGGAGCAGAGCTGAACTAATGCTCTTTCCTCTTGTTGGAGGAACTGATCATTTAATATCCTGTTTTCCATAGGTATTTGGATCCAATATATTATGGAGACTATCCCCAAGTAATGCGCAAAAAACTTGGGGAGAGGCTTCCTATATTCTCTCAGGAAGACAGAGACTTGCTTCAGAACTCCATAGACTTCCTTGGTATAAATCACTACACTACTAGGTACATAGCACATTCAACTGCTGATCCTGAAGGGCATGAATATTACGCAGCACAAGAGATGGAGAGAATTGGTAATGCTGAATCCTTAAGGACCCTTTTATTTATTTGTTATCTGTTCTTATCTGTCTTCTTGTTTCATAACCAGCTGAATGGGAAGAGGGTGAATCAATTGGTGAGAAGGTATTGTTCAGCTCCTTTGGAAGTGTTTTTTTTTTTCCTGTGACTTGTATCATTACTGATTTTCTATATTCACTTGACTGGCAGGCTGCATCATCCTGGCTATATGTAGTTCCTTGGGGATTTAAGAAACTTCTTACTTACGTAGCAAAGAAATACAACAATCCTACAATTTATGTTACTGAGAATGGTATAGTTCTTCCTTTGAAAGATTATATTTAGTCATTCAATAATTTGGCTAAACCAACCTTCTCCCCACCACTTCCCCAAACTTAAGGAAGAAATAGAAAGAAATGAAGAACACATGGATAGTGAATAGATCAACTTGTGAAGCTATTTATATGGTGGCAGGTATGGATGATGAAAACGATGACTTGGCTGAGCTCCATGAGGTGCTAGATGACAAGTTGAGAGTCACTTACTTCAAGGGCTATGTTGCTGGTGTTGCAGAAGCAATCAAGTAAGCATCTTAAATTTAGGCATTAGATGTTCTAATGGGGATTAGTTCCTTAATCACCTATGTCATGGATGGAGTTTACATGTCACTTGCTTATTCTCCCTCATCAATCATGTTATACATCTTGTGTGGTTTGTGGTGAACTGATGACTGATGATTGGCATATTGAGATTCTAAAATCGGTGTATTCTAGCTGCCTACTTACTCATAGAATACTTGTTGATTGGTTGTATTGTGTGTGTTCTTTTCACCTGATTTATTTAACTGGACTGGTTTTTGCTCAACTAAAGTGACTTATATTGTTTTTTTTTTTTTTTTTTTTTTTTTTTTAGTTTTTTGCTGTTTAAGACTGAACTGTACTAAACTAAATTGATTTATTTAAGATAGATTTTTTACTGAAACTTGTAGAAGTGTTAAATCAGTTGAGGAGAATGAGCCTTGACCTTTGTTGATGAGACATAATTTATATTTTGTTTGGATCCAATATATTTTGGAGATTATCCCCAAGTAATGCGTGAAAAGCTTGGTGTGAAAACTTATATTAAGTATATCGTTCAAATGTTCAATGCCATCTTCTTTATGTTTTTCTATATAAAATATGCTACATGTACTTCTAGTCTTCTACTAATAATTGATCAACAGGGATGGCGTCAATGTGAAAGGATACTTTGCATGGTCTTTGTTGGACAACTTTGAATGGCAACAAGGTTACACCAAGCGGTTCGGTTTAGTTTATGTAGACTACAAGAATGGACTTTCTCGGCATCCAAAATCCTCCGCATATTGGTGGATGCGATTTTTGAAGGGCAACAAGGGGAAAGATGGTAAAGAAGAGTGATTTTTATTGTATCCTCGATCTCATTGAAAACAGAGTATTACAAGATAACAACTTACAGATTATAACCTAAACATTCTCTAACTAGCGCTGTGAACTTGTGAAGGCTACCAATATACATTCAGCAAATTTGGTTATACTTCTTTTTTGGTCCTTAGTTTGGCTTTGTTTTCTTTGGTGTGTTTTTATATGTTTTTGTTAGAACTTCCTGCCAATAAAACAAGGGTTATACTTGGATTGCTTACTATTACCAACTTATATGATCCAACATGTTTTTCTCCAAATTTCCTTCTGAAAGTACTTATGGATCAGCCAATATATGATGAAGTTGGTCAATGTATTGTCCAACACTCCCATGACTTCTAAAGTTCAGATAAATTGCCTTACAAAATGCAAATATTTCAAGCTATACTCAGAAACATTAACATTGTTGTAAAATCTACATTAACATTGTTGTCTTAAGTATAAAAACTACTGCAATATCAACCCTGAAGAAAGTTCTCAAGTCCTCAGAAGATGGTGTAAATAAGGGAAAGTGAAACGCAGGACATTCAATGGAAAACTCGACAACTATTAGGTTATCAATAAAAATATCTCAAATTGCATGATTATCAATTTTACATATATATCATATATACAAATATTATTGCAGGATTAACGTTACAAGACATTCTACAATGCCTACCCATGATACATGTGCTAAAAACCTTACAATTTCCCAGCCCTCAGCCTCCTTGTTAACCTACTAATCACCCAAAAATATTAAAGTAAAAAGCATAACTTAGACAAAGAATAAATTATGGGAGATCCATGCCCCAAAATCTAAGCTACGTCAACTAACTAGAACTACACGGCTATTCACCAATCTACCTTCCTGTGTGTTTGGGATCAGAATTCTGATTTCAGGAGCTTTCCTCTAGGATTTATTTTAATGTCGCAGAAAGCAGTCTCCTGCTCCGCTTGTACGTAATCCTTAGTTTTGAGGACCTGTAAAACATTGCCAAAAGCATTCATTTTCCATCACGTGAAATCATTTCAAATAATTTGATTGTTTCTTACTAACAGAGTTCATCTCCCTTCTATCTTATAATATGATAGTTGACGTACCAGTGTCTCAAAAAACATTCTCGAGGCTTCTTTCCGAGTTTTCCCAACCAACAGGCTGTCCAAGGAAATAGCCTTCTTGGCTTGATCAGATTCCTTTTCAAACAAGCCTTGAAGATAGTTGGCAACAGCTCTGACAAGACAAAACAAAACAATACATATCAGAATTAAACATACCAGGGTCAAAAAACAACCTTTTAGATTCAGATTTTAAGTGAAGACCAATGTCAATGTCAATATCCATTTCATTTCTGCCCAACTCAGCTTTTGAGTTTAGATCTGAATCAAGCTGAAATTCCTGTCTTCTTTAGACCAAGTAGCTTATATGTTTGCTAAATTCAATATCTACCCTAATTTGAGCATCACAGCAACAACACCCACTCCCACACCCCATGTTACATTTTATATATTTATATATGAAATAGAATAAAAGATGAACACACACCTGGTACGAGAAGACCAGCCACTGTTGTCTAGAATGCGTTTCTCTTCTGGATTAGGCATATCACTTTCATAGTCTTCAGCAACATCGTCATCATCAACATTCAAGAAGTCTGATTGGCCAAGAGCAGATTAGATCATTATTTTTAGCTATAAACTCGTTTAGCACCAATAATGGTTGGAATATAGATTTGAACAACAATAACAAAGCCTTAATCCCAAAGTGATGGGGGTTGGGTATGGAGTTTAACATTTTTTTAAAAAAAAAAAAGAGAAAGAATTAGGGACAACTATAAATAAACATAAAAAACAACCAAAGGCAGGCTTTATGAAGCTCAGCTGCACACCTATTTTAAATCCAAAATGTAAGATATCACATCTGCTTGTTTACATATCACAATAAATGTAAACAGCCATCTACAATTATGGTTAAGGTTAACTAACAAAAATACTACCTCCGTTACACGTTAAGTGCAACAAAGAGGCTTGCACACTTCCCAAGACAAAAAATGAAAAGGTTGATTAGCAAAAATATGGGCTTGTGATTATGACAGAATTAGTAAATTAAGAATCTCAACCCAACCATCATTATCACCCACTGCACCACCACCACCACCCATGTTCGCCACCAACAACAACCGACACAACCACCAACCATCGAACGAACCACCGAAACCACCTTATTAACCACCGAAAGTACCATACCAGCCGCCGAAACCACCATACCAATGCACCACACTACCACCGAGATACAAAACCCCCCCTTAGACCTACCAAAAACCCCGCCATAAACACCTAAAACCACCACCCACCCCGAAGGCACCACAAACCCACTTATAAAACCGGTCATAATCCCCCTTAATTCACCTCCCATATTTGCCAATTTTGCATTAGATTTGAGTTCAAACTTAATCTTACTTTCCGATGCCCTTTCGCTTTGCAATTTCTAGGGTTTTAATTTCAAATTCGACAAGGGGGGCGGGGACTCTCACGAGGAGGGGCAGCGACTTCTACAAGGAGGGGTTAGAGGTCGAAACGACGACCTTTGGTGGTCGTGGTGTTACCTGTTAAGGTCGCAGTGGTCGATGGTTTGTGGTGGTCATGGTGTCGGTGGTGAACGGGTGATGTTGGTGGTATGGTTTTAGTGGTGTTGGTGGTAGAATTGATCTTGGGTTGGTGGTGTTTGCGGTGGTCATTGATGATGGTGGTGGTTGCAGGTATAAGAGAAGAAAGGGGGCAGGAGAGAGAAGGGGGTGATTATTTGATTAATTAAATTTGGGTTAGCAAATTAAGTAATGTTATTAATTTTAAATTGGGGGCATTATGGTAATTTCATTTTAAAAAATTTACCTAAAAAGGACAGAAGTTTTTTGTTGCACATAATGTGTAACATCCGTTTTTGGAAAATGTTGCACAAAACATGTAACGGAGGTAGTACAAGAAAAGAACGTCCAACCTGTATCATGCTCAATGGCATCTGTCCCAAACTCCTGCATCACAAAGGCAAACATAATAATAATCTTAGTAACTCCTTAAAAGAAAAGAAATAGTACTACGTAAAATATAAGAAAGAACTTCACGTGGGCATATAACATCAAGGCAGTAAGTACCCTGTTTCAAATAGATAATGCAAATTTTAAGCATGGGTAAGTCAAATTCACTAATCTTTTATATATATACACAAAAGCAAGATACAAACATGTTGTCCCTTCTAAAACATATATGCTACATGTTAAATTACGCAATAATACATCTATTTAAAAATAATGCTATACAATAGGCCAAGTAATTGCACTAAAATCTAAAGTGCATTTAATTAAGGTTTTCTTTTTCCATAAGAGTATTTAACAAACCGACCATGCTTCAAGTGCTACCTAAATTGACCTTGTTACTATTAAGCACTAACTACGCAACTAAATTCCAATTCTTTTCCTTGTCATGGCTTTTTAATCTTCTGATGTAGACAGTAGACTAGCAACATAATTTCAAAGCAGAAATAAAAACAGAAAAAAGAAGAATTTCATAAACTACCCTTTTTTGAAAAAATTTTATATGAAAAGACATCTCATTATACTAATTTTATCGTATGATTCTTAATCACCACAATAAAAACCAAACAAGCAATTAAGCAAAACACTGACTTTGAATTCTTGAATAATCACAAACGACTGATTTAAATTGCATTCAAATATGCCTTAAGTTGGATGTCCCTGCACATGCATTATGACAGCATAAACAAACAGCAGCAAAAAAAGGAAAAGTACCCTGAAAACAGACCATTTAGAGTACAAATAAAGTGATAAGCAGATACCATCAGATGATGAACCCCAATCCAATTCCAATGTCCACTAAAAATACAAAAACATGCATTCAACTTTGCCATATTGATGATAAAAGTTGACTTAAAAACACTTACAGCATTGTTTCCGGTGTCAATATACTCAGAAGGAATGGAAGTAGAGTCAGTGACTATATTTGGGTCAGCTTCCCAATATTGTAGGCCCTCCCTCTCATTTGATGTTGTAACTCGAGAGCTTAAATCAGCTTCTACTGAATGTGATAAATCCACTTTCACATCCTCACAAATAATATTTGAAGATAGGCAACTACCATCAACTTTTAGACCTGAACCAGAGGTATCATTCTTGTTTGTAGTCCCAAGCTCATCTGGATGACAATTGTCAATAGTTTGGTCCGAAGTCAGGCAAGCCGTGTCTTCAAGGGCAAAAGACTCGGAGACGGTGGAATTTTGAACAGCCAATAAGCAAGTATCCTGGAAACCCCTCATCTCTATACTGGAATCAACACCTTCCCTTTTTTCCATCACATGTTCACCGTCTGACCTCTCGTCTAAATCAACATTCCCAGAGACACCAACATCCACCCCTACATCTCGTATACCTGATCCAGAAACTCCCTCTGCTGTAGAAGCATCTCCAATTGTACAGTCTGCAATACACCTCTGATCGAGTATTTCGCCTGATGCATCGATATGCATAGGAATAATTACATCACTCGATTTATTTAGCAATGGTGAACAATCTATAGTATCATCCGTTGATTTACAATTAATATCAGGAGCAGACACTGGCTCGGCTTCTACGGTAACAGAATGAATTGTTTCACCACCAACTGGAGATCTCACATCATCAACCTTTTCTACAGAAACATCATGCAGAGACAACTGTTTTGTGACCTCATTATCTACAATCTCTACCTCCTTAAGCATAGTACTACCATCTACAATGGATGCCAATTCTTGTTCAAATGGAGTCTCCAACAGAATCCCGCCACCCTCAACTGCAGCAATAGATGGAACAAGAGTCCCCATGGACTCAGTCTCCTCATCGAGCTTTGACCTTGAGATATCAGCATTAGAGAGTACAACAATTCCCAAATTTTCAGTTTCCTCACCACGTGCTGACTTAATACTGATGTCTGCCTCACTTGCTCCTTTAGTTCCTTCATCACAATAAATTGTGATTCCATTCAAATCAATTGCCTCATCATCCAATGATCTCAATACAGGGAACATTCCTGAAGCAAAACAAACATCCAGACATATTAAGTAATCTCTTGATGGAGAACTAACACATAAGCCAACAGATAGTTTCCACCAGAATTGGTTGCAGTATAAGTTGAAACATGGGCTAGAAACTAGCAAACTACAAAAACAAAATTGATCTATTACAAGAAAGAAACAAGCAGATACCACGTGTTCACAGAAAAAAGTAGTCCCAAATTGCCAATCATTAACTAACATAAACGTAAACTATATTAACTATAAGCCTGCAAGCATTGCAAGAGGACATGCATACATAGAGATAACCATATAATAATTATAATCAATTAGCATTACTAATGCAATTCCCAGCATAATTGCGAAAAGGTTCAAGGCTCAACAAAGCAAAAATAAGTTCAACAGAGCACAAAACTATCTACTAATGCAATTCTGGATAATAATTCTTAGATCACACAAATGATAGCAATAAGTTCAACAATCCAACCCTTACTTTCATTATAGTAGAGCAACAAATAATTGTTTTCTTATTATTTACCTGTAAATACAGGTTCAGTGAAAACCTCGTCCTCTAAAAACTGTTT
Organism: Chenopodium album; assembly: GCF_948465745.1. Lineage (NCBI taxonomy): Eukaryota > Viridiplantae > Streptophyta > Magnoliopsida > Caryophyllales > Amaranthaceae > Chenopodium > Chenopodium album. Next base: position 3,057,803 of record NC_137837.1, on the reverse strand, counting down.
CTGAAGCATCCAAACTTCAAGTTTCGTACACGGAGCCTTCTTCCTCACACGGCGTATATCATCAGTATCTGTTAGTTGCTGCCTTATTGTGCTGAGAAAATAGCAATCAGTGTTCAGAAACTTAAACGTGAAAAATAAGGCATTACCCTTACCAAGAAGTATAGAAGCCATATGATAGCCTTTACTATAGAAGACCAACACACATAATAAAGCCTAGTGTCAAAGTAAACCCATAAAATACATTCCCAAAGTAAAAATATGCACACTATTATGCTCCAAAGAAATCCTAGGAATGAGTTGATACAAATTACAAAACAAACCCACAAATTAAAGCCAGCTAACAGCAGATAACACTACAGAATGACTGCAGATGATAAAAGCCAGAAATCACAATATAGAACTCCTAAATATTTATCTACTTAGGTTTGGAAGAATTTCTTCCAATAAGCAGTAATACAAAGTCTGACATTTATCTGGGTATAGATGAACGTCAAAGAAAGAATCCAACATCAAGCAAGCACAAAAACGTGCCAGAAAACCAAAACTTACTCGCCGTGCAGTACTGTAGAATCATCCACAAGCACTTTCCGCTTGTGAGTAAGAGAGCGGGCTGCAGTCCGCTGGCGCTTTGCCCGAACTGTATCAGGAATGGGCGGAGTAGGCTTCATTTTGAATGTTGTAGACCTTCTACCTACTGTGAGAAAAATTTCACAGCCAAAAAAAATAAACACTCGGATCAGCCAGCAAAAATCTCGAGTGAAGGAGTTAATGCCAAGTAAAAAAAAAATAAATAAATAAATAAAAAAAGAGTCCACATCAATAGATTTCCAAGGACAAAAGTTCAATACCTAATATCGAAGATAAAAGGTCATTGTCATCAGGAACTGATTCCACAGTTCCTTTTGACTGAGCTCCACCAGGAGACTCAACTGAATTAAGGCTCTGTATTGTCAAAGTACTCTCGGCAAAACTTCTTTTCCTTCCAGATAAGACGTTTTCATCAATATCATCATCCTTTGCAAAGAATTCATTACCAGGAGTAGAGTCAACAAAAATATTGCCAGACACGTCAGCAGGCAAATTCGGCATCGAAAGCAACATTTCAGTAGGTGGGAAATCAGAAATTTGTAAGTTATTCTCTTTTTCGATATGATTTTCTTCTGCGATCAGGTTGTCTGACTGCTCTCCTATGTTATTGTCAGTGGCACAAGCAACTCCATGAGCTATCTGGTCTGCCTTCGAAATTGGTTCCTCTACATCTGTTGCACGGAATATGTGAGCCAAGAACATTGAAAAGCCAATGAATCAGTTATCAACTTATAATAATCGGTCCCTAACAAATTACTAAAACCCAAGACTAACAAACCTCTGTCAGTTATAGAAATCCCAGCAACATCAGTTGCATCTTCCCTTTCAGAGATAACAGCTGAGTTCAGCCCATCTTCTTGACCAGGGATCTTGGAGTCACAAGCATTAAGGATTTTGGTAGAACACGCCTGAAGCACTGGAGTAGCAAAGCCTGATGACTTTTCATCAATGTTGGATTCAGACGTCTCAGCATTTTTCAGGTTCAGAAAATTTTGATGTCCAGAACCACTAGTAACAACATCCACAGTACCAAGAACAGCAGGACCAACAGATGATTTATTATTTTCTGCTTCACAATCATGTAGTGGATGATGATTGTCAATCCCATTAAGATCAGTTTTGCTGCAGCCAGCATAGGATTCACAACCTTGAACCTCCGCGTCAACTTCGGGAACTGGCACAGCAGTCGCACTTGTACCTGTTTCATCAACATCACAGCATCCTCTGGATTCCATGTCAGCAGCTATGATTCTTTGATTCTCCGCATTATCCTGACCATTGGTTGCCTCTATGTGCTTATCAAAGGTAGCAGGCTGAGGTAAGCCAGAGGATGTGAATTCCATGGTTTCAGTTCCAAGTGTTTTCTCTTTTTCATCATCCAGCTCATTCATAGAATGAACATTCCCGTTAGAATGGAGCTCAGTGCCACCTACATCAGAGGGCTCCACAGGACTTGAAGCAGTTTCTTTTGCGGCCACTTCACACGGATTCTGATCCTCATCCATATGATCATCACTGACCTGTATTTCTTCTTTAGCGCTAGGTAAGTTTGGCTCTTCTGTTAATCCTGGAGTTGAAGGTGCCTGGATATTTAACAATATAAGCAATCTAAAGGAATTCCCATTTTCTTGAACATACAGATGAAAGACTAAAAACGTAATTATAAATTGAAATAAAATTGCATGAGCATGAATGCGAGCACACAATAAAGGAACCCTGTCTTACCAGATAAACAATTACAAAGGTCTCCAATCCCCAAAAAAAAGAGTTAAAGAAGACTAACAGAATGGGTGAAGCAGAAACCTAACCTGGATAATAAAATTATTAGTGTTTGAAGCCAACGGAGGATCAAAAATCCCCTCATTATGGTCATCATCATCTTTGAAAGGTGAAGATTCTTTTGTGGATTCCTGAGGACCAGCACTGGAAACAAAGACGTAACAAAAATTAGACGAACTGAAGAAAAGGTCAAACCACCAAATGTTTTTTAAAAAAGAACCTTTGTCAAAAACTGTCACAATTTCTAAGCAACGTATAGAATGTAAATAAGGGATTAAACGAGGAAGAGGGAGACCAAAGATGACTTGGTTGGAAGGAGTGAGGAAGGATATGAAGTGCATGGATTTACGTGAGGATGAAGTTTTGGATCGTAAGGGATGGAGGAGAAAGATTTATGTTGATGACTACACGGAATAATCAAATTTGGTTCATGTTAGCCGACCCCACTTTTGGGATTAAGGCTTTGATTGATTGATTGATTGATTGATTGTATAGAATGTAAATAAGCAAAAAGATCAATCTTCCAAGAGGGACACAGCATACAGAAAGGAAGACTTCCATCAAGTCTCTCTTGTCAATAACAATCCAGCAATTAAAAATAGCAAACAAACATATCAATAACAGTTATTACTAATACTCTCACCCGCCCCACTCCCTTGGTGGCACTGTATTGGAAGGCATATGACATTGCGTCTATGGTAGAAAACATCATTTATATATAGGACGAAGGAAAGAAGAGAAGAAACAAGTTTCGGTGTACTTATATGACTTCCACAATCTCCTAAAAACAAAATTATCAGCTTAAGCACAAGGTAATACAATAAACATATCCACACCCCAAGCTCCAAATGCTTTCAAATAATCAGCATTTACCATTAGTATGGGAAAATTATATTGACTATTAAAATTATTTTAAAGCATAATCTTTATGCAAGTGGATGATAGCATAAATGCACATTGAATCTCTTACTCTGTCTCAACCAAAATTCCACTTGTTCCTGCAGCATCTCCCTTGTCCATAAATAATTCCTGCATGTGGAGCGGTATTGGGTTAGAGAACATAAAAGACCAAAATAAGCTCTATCAAGCCAAGCATATGATAGCTAATATGGAAATTCCCATAAGTCCTATACATCCGAAAAGTTCTAGCCTTACAATATAAAGATCCAATATATGTTTTTGAAACTAATTTCCATCACTTAGGAAATAATCACTAATACCACCAAGGATGCACGGATTCGCCAATCAGGTGCCGTCTCCTGTACTAGAAACGCATCTGGGACGGGTACGGTACGCCGTACGGGTACGCCTAGGATACGTCCCCAAACCGTCCCCATCAAAAGTGGTACGCATGGCAATTTGGGGACGTTTAGCATCTTGATCAGAAACGTAACGGGTACGGAAAAGCGCAATTTCTGACATTTCCTATGAAGCCCAGCCCATTTTTTTTTAAAAAAAAAACCAAATCAGTAGAATACTTACCTAATTGTTGATTTCCCCCAATTCTCAAAAACCCTAAAACTTTCGAACTCTGATTTTGTTTCTCCAACCGTCCGATCTGATTCAAGGCGGCGACCGGAGACCACCTGCGACTCGATCTGTTTGATACTTTGAGAGTTTGAGTGTTTTCTTTAATCTGTTTGATACTTTGAGAGTTTGAGAGTTTTATTTCCTTTTTTTTTTTTTATGTGAATCAATGCTAGCATGTGCCTGTTGATATATTTTACTAGTAAAAAATTAAAAGTTATTGTAGATTGCAGTAGGTGCTAGTTTAACTTTCTGCTTTGTTATTTACCTCTTTTATTTATGTATTTAAGACATTAAATACCATAAGATTTCTTTTAAGTTGTGTAATATGGATTTTTTTTTTTTTTCAAAAACTTTTTTATGAATTTTATATTTTGCTGATTTTTTTTGCCATAACCGAGCTGTACCCTTTTTTTGAAATTTTGATTTTTCCATATCCCGTACCCGTTCCATACCCGTATCCGTATCAATGCAACCTAGAATACCACCACCCTGTTCTATACAAACTATAACTCATGAGTCGTGAATCCGGCATATTCCCTTTTTTCATCCCCAATTCCTGACTATAATTTACCCATGAACAAATACCTTAAGAGCATCACTCTCCGTCCACCCAGGAAACAATTGCATTTTAAGTGCTTGTAAATTAAGGGTACGGCAAGGATTCCAAAGAACTTAGTGTAACTCCCATCTTCAGAAGATTCAATAGCTTTGTCAGTCTCAACATAATCGATACAGCAACTGCCTTCCAAATTGCTCTTCCTTGTAATAAATTGATCCTGATTTATAATTACTCCACTCCCTTCCTCTACTCCCTTATTCTCAGGGCTCATAGATACACACAAATAGTATAATTGTCCCATATATGACTTGCAAAATAGTTCAGCATGTGCCAAATGTAGCTCCTCCCCACCACCCACCCTTCTCCTAATTGCCATCTCTTACTGTTCTCCCTTTCTTAGCCCTTCTCTCTTGATGAAAATAAGAAAGAGCTTAGTGAAACTTAGATTGCAAGTACAGAATAAGTGCTACAGCTAAACCAACAATAACCCAATAGCCCAAGTGAACTAAACAATGCCATTATTGAAAGGCCATGAATATTTTATACTCAAACCAATAAATTCATGTTTAGCGACGTATCTAATTGGAAAAAAAATTAATAGTCAACTTCAAATCAGAGTCAATTTAGTAATGTAAGCAAATAAAGAGATGAGCATCTAATTACCTCATCAAGGTCTAAACCAATCTGAGATGCATCACCATCACCAAAACGCTCTGTAACACAGCTAAACTGAATGAATTATAACAAATAAAACATGCAAATACAAATAAAAATAAAAATAATTAAAAAAAAATAAGTAAATAAAAAAAATTAAAAAAAAAATAAAAAAAAAAAAAAAAAAAAAAACAATATTCTGAAGAAAATGTAGTTTCTAAACCAAGAGAAGGATACTGACCATCAGGACCAAATTGTGATGTTGTAAAAGTCACACCCTCCATATTGTCCTGGAGAGTAATTTGTTCTCTTGTACTAACATGATGGTCAACAAAGTTGCTGTAAAGTATGACAATTTGTTAAATTCTGCCCGAAGTATCAATAATTATACTATAAAATTTACTTCTTGCGCACTCCCCCCTCCCCTCAAAAAACCACCCAAAAAAAACGAAAACAGAAAATCAACCTACTACAAGTAGATGGTGCAATGATGGAATACAAATTAAAAATAGAAACCAACCCCTGAAATATATCATTGTCAGGCAACTCAAAATCATCAAGATCAAAGGTCTCTGGCAAAGTAATAGAATGGTATGGTGCTTTAGACTGCTCAGGAGGCAAATCAACTGCTGTAGAGCGAAATGCTTGCTTGACTTTAAGCAAGGCGTCACTGCAATCGTCAAAGAGATAGTTGACTTTCTTTGAATATATCCTAACAACACCAAGCAGCAAATGGCTAGACAACCGGAGAGCGATTGGTACTTCTGGGAACAGTATTGAATCTGTAATACCAGAGAAAGGGGGTAAAATGAGCAAAACATCACGAAAGAATCTGGAAGGTTTAAACTTGCCAGGTCTTAGCAATTAAAGATCTGAAATAATTATTATCAGCCAGATTCACACCTTAGGTTCAGTTTTTTTAAATTTACTACACTTGACACTTGTTACAATCTAAGCGACTGAAAAAGAGAGGGGGGGGGGGGGGGGGGGGGGGGGGGAACAAAAAAAATAGGCGTGAAAAGCGTTGAAATACTTTACCCATCCTATGATATACGAAGTTTAGGCACACAAACCATAACAATCAAAGGGATATTTTTCCATCTAAAATATAAAATACACAGTAGTAGTGAATAAATGAAGGAAAACTTGAAACTTTTCATATATATTGCAGTGTGCATTGCCAAACCCAGGTACAATGTTGTTAAGCAAACATGAGCCTCAGATAAGAGCATCAAATAATGCAACAACAGCCTCCCCATGTACTTAAAGAAAAGACAGCGAGGGGAATTGCAAATAAATCTAGGATTTCCATGTTAGTATTATCAAAAAAAAAATTACCAAATTGAGACAAACCCTAAAGAATCAAAGAAGCACAAATAGCCTCCCCAGTTTAACAGGCTCAGCCTATGGCAACATGAAACACTAATCAACAAAATATTTTTCTTGCAACCAAGCACAAAATTAAGTAAAAGAGTGACCAAAGACGACCCTTCTATCAGATAATACACTTCAATGTAACCAGAAAATTTAGAATAAATAGGACTAGCCAACCCACATCCTTAGTCCTTATGCAAGTTCTCTGGGAAATGGAGGCTGAACAATTAAATTTACTTAAACTCCCTTCAATCATACATAAATGAGAGGTATGCAAGACAAAAACACAAGGATAAAACAAGCCTCTATAAATTATATAATATAAAGGACTACAGGATAGCATTCCTGTTCAAAACGGTTATTAGGCACAAAATGGCAAACAATCAAGACCTACCACTACACAATTTCTAATTGCAATCAACCAAAACATCTCAGCCATCCAAAAATATTTGCTGATGAAAAAAAAAAGGCAAATATGTTCCAACATGCACGGCCAAATCTTTTCCACCCTATATGGCCTATATATTATTGACCTATAAATTTACTATATTAGCACAAATATTCCACCAAGGGATTAAGTAACCTTAAATCATCTGTATCCTCTTAAACCATGTAATAATCATTATCAAGGAAACAAGAATCAGCTGCTGCAACCTGGCATAGCAGGGTGAGTTAATAACTGTGTTTGAACTTACAGCGGCCACAAAACCAGGCAGCGTGAAAACCGTAAACAATCTACATTGACTATAATAATGGTCCTCAAACTGTCATTCCAATTGCAATCATGACTGGATTGAATTCCCTTCTTATCATTGCAAGGTTGAGACATGACGTCCAATTTATACACATTTCAAAAAACCTTTCCTTACTTGGTTGGTAATTTCCATCCCCAAATTATTCTTCTAACATCAAGACTTCCTAATGATATCCTTCTAAATTCTCCACTTAGAGAGCCAAACAAACCTTATCTCATCCTTCACAGCTTCAACCAAAAGAAAGAAAAAACTTCTTACAAGATCATCTGTGAGTTCTTATAAATAGTCATATTTTTATAGGGCTCAAAATTGAAAAATTGTTACACGGAACAATAAAGGTCTTTTCTTCACTCTAATTAAAATCGAATACCATCAATGTCAAAACAAAACAAAGTGAGACCTTTATTAAAATTAGAACAATGGAAGCTTTTTTCTTTGTCTATAGTTACCATAATATTATGTCTAGTGCCAGCCCTCCTCCATCCAAACTATTATTGCCCCGGTTTCGTATCCCACCAATTTAGGAAAATAATATTACACAATCAATCATCAGACTGATATTTTGTGTGGGACATCCTACATAATTTCAACCGCAATTATAACAAAGCAGCAGATGCTCATAGCTAATTTAGCTTCGTAAAGATGGAAAAATATTAATAAACTTAAAAAGATCCAATTCATTGCCAATATGTTTCCTTTGGGGGTAAAACAATTAATACTATCAATTACTAACATATAATCTACCATAAAATTCATATAACTACCAAATATAACGAACATAAACAATCAGTTGTATATAAAAAAAATTCGAACTCTTAAATTAGAAAGGAAAAAAAAAAACTGATTAAATAATAGATTGAACTAACCAACAGAGACGCCAATATCAGTATCAGCGACTTGATTCTTCCGAAGCTTTCGTTCCAGATGAGCTGCAATCCATATAGTCCCCAAAGGCCCTTTCTTTGCCAATATAAACTGCGAATAAAACATTTTTACTCTTCTTCAATCACTTCAAAAACCCTAATTCATCAACTTCAAGTAACCGAATCCTCGAAAAATCATTAATTCGCTTGATAATTCTTCAAATTCAGCAAAACCCTAGAATTTGCTAAATTAAGCTAAAACTTCAACACCGATAAAACCCAATAAATTGAACAATTAACTGAGCTAAATCACCGAAACCCTAACTCCAGTAACTGAAAAAACTACAGAATCTCACAAACACCATGCAAATTCCTCAAACTAACAAATCCTGGAATTCACCGAGCTACCCTAAAAACCTTTCCCCTCCACAAAATAACATCGAAATTGATCAATTCCATCAAATTCAACCAAAAACCAGCAACAAATTGAGCTAATTTCGCCCAATCCCTAACTCTAATAGTTCAAATTGCACAACAAATTCAACTGATAAAGTACCAAAACCAAGCTCAATTTCCAGATTTCAGTTGAAATTTGAAGTATAATTTATGAATTGAGTTGAAAAGTTGAGAATTTAGAGGACTGAAAATCGAGATCGAAAAAGGAGGGAGTTTTCGACGACAAAGAAGAGGAGAGAGAAAATGTCGAAGAGAGAGAAAGTGAAGAAAAAATAAATAAAAAAGGGAAAGAAAGTTAAGTAAGTAAGAGATAGAGAGAGAAAGAATCTAATAAAAAAAAAGGAAAATTAGAGTTAAAAGTTATCTTAATAGATCACCGTTGATTTGGTTGCGTGTTAAGATTTGGGAAGTAATTGACGGTTGAGATTGAAGGAAGAATGCGCGCTGTGATTTTTAAGGTACAAAATTTAAGTTTTAGATTTTGTTATTGATTTGAAAATTTGGTACAAATTTTCAATTAAGCGCCATGAATATAATTTTTCCAAAAGTTTGATTTTTATTAAAAAAAATTGGAACTTTTAATAAGTGTACTTTTGATGTAAAATGAGAAGACAATAATTGTTGATTGTAGACTTGGAGTGGAGGGAGATTTTGTTTTTTTAAGAGTTTGTCGAGAAAGTTTAAAGTTAAAAAATTGTTGTGATTTTTTATGTATAAAATGTAGTTATAATGTTTCAAATTGTTTAAGGTAAACATATGATGGATATTTATGAATTCATGTGTTATCACTTATCAATTCCTTATCACGAAGTGATTTACGTTAGTGACAAGGTTGTGATTTAACATATATAATCATACTGTATTTTTTTTATAATAATAGTTGCAACTAAATTTTGATATAAACGCAACACATTGATTAGTATTGACAATTCGACGTATCGATCTTATAATTGATAGAAAAATTCTCAATTTCCCCACATAAGCATTTAATGTATATTTGTTGAATAGTATTCACCAGCTTACAAACTAACATTATCAGCTTTAACGACAAATAAATAATTTTGTATTAAACTCCTAAAAAATAGTATTTGTATATTTGATGGAGTAACTAGAATCATAACAATATTCCAGCTCATAATTGTAGTTTTCTCCATAAATGTCTCTTATAATCTTGGATAAGCAAAGGTTTCCACACATATGCCACTTTTACTTATACTAGAAGAATGAAGTCGCAGTCGTCTTTGTATGAGAGCAGAGAAAAAGTTAGAGAGAGTAAACGCAAAATTGACAACATTAATCCACAAAATTCTCTTGTAAAATCGAAGCAATATTGAAGATTGACCATTAATTACCGAATGAAAACTCAAATTTGGTAAGTTGAATTAATGGGTAAAACCCTAGAAAATTACAGAAAGGTGGAGTTCTAAAGAGGAGGAGGTCTCAACTTCATAAATGTAAAACGAAAAGGTAATGAGGAAAAGCTGGAAAAACAAAAGGGAAGGGTAAACTGCTAACATAACGACATAAATGAAATTTTGTGGCAAGGACGACAAAAATGGGTAATTTATCGGTGTTAAGCTATACTACTATAATAGAAGTTTGCATATATTTGTAAAGGTTTTAGATGTAGACGAGTACAAATGACTTGCGTCAAAAAAAAATAAATAAATAAAATAAAATGAAACCTACCTTGTTACTTGTTGAATTACATAACCAATCAAATTATCTATCAATGAACACTAAAGGTGCATAAAATGAACAAATTACCAAACACTACCCTCCATAGTTTTTTAATATGCTATACTATATTTCATGAATATCCAATACTATTAATATTTCATAGCATTTGGAAAACAATCAGTGTACTATGCGCATCGTGTTAGTTTATAATCAATGCATTGTCTATTAGCAAATAAATAATGTGAAATGATCGAGTAAGGGCCTATTCTGATTAATTGAACTGAATTGAATTGAACTGAACTTATTGGAGCAGATCTGAAATGAACTAAACTGAATATTTTACGAGAGAAGAAAATTAAGAACTGAATTGAACTTATTGGAGCTAAACTGAAGTGAATTGAACTGTACTGAAAATAAGCAGAAGAGAACAAACCCTAAAAAGAACTTCCATAGACCATACATCAACCACCCTCACATGTTTCTTTTTTAATTCATTATCTACAGGCCATACACTTGAAAGTATAGGGAGTAAGAGAATCCCTATCCCCAACTATACTCACTTGATAGGATTCAAACCCCAAACCTCTATAATATGAAGTAAGAGTTTTTCCAGTGAGCTAACAATATGGTGTAAACTTAGGTGAATGTTACTTATCATAGTCTAATAAGTCAACAACATATGCCATTACTAGCTGGTTGATACTTTTAAGCAAATTATTAAAAGCTTGATTATGAGGCAATATTCACATATACCCATGTCATGTGTATACATATATTGAAATTAACTTCTAAATTTGTATAATTTTTCATCAAATGAGTCGCATAAATTATACAAAAGTTCATATCTAACGAGTAAGTGTTAACTTTCCCAAAAATCATAAAAGTGTATTGCTTAGTCTTGACTTATTAAGTTCATATAATTCATTCATTTAAATCCAATCATGTATTCTTCACATATTTATTTACAATTGATCAAGTTCAACTCGAATTATAATTTTTTTATTGTTCGCTGAGTCAGTTTAACAAACAACATAAAAAACTAGAAGAAACAATTTAAAAGTTCAATTAAGCCCAACTTTGAGCTCAAACTCACAAATTTATTATCAAACATAGACCAATCAACTTAGGGCCTATTCTCTTAAGTTGAAATTCAATTCAGTTCAGCTCAGTTCAGTTCAGCTCCTAATTTTCTTCTCTTATAAAATATTCATTTCAGCTCAGTTCAGTTCAGTTCATTCCAGCTCAGTTCAGTTCAGTTCAGTTCAGTTCAGTTCAGTTCAGTTCAGCTGAGTTCAGTCAATGAGAACAGACCCTTAATACTTTAGAGTCGAGACATCCCTATCCTTGGCATTATTATTAGATGCTTGTTTTCGACAATTTTACAAAATATCAAGGATAACTAATAAAGATAAAGACTTTGAAAATTTGAGTAAAGTAGATTTTTAATGCGAGACAAAAGGATCATTTTTTAATAAAATTGTAGAACGGCTATACGTGATTAGGGATGTCAATGGGGCGGGGCGGGGCGGATGTTGGCTTTCCCATCCCCATCCCCACCTAATATTTTCATCCCCATCCCCATCCCCATCCCCATCCCCGCGGCGGGTCCAATTTTCATCCCCATCCCCGCCCCACCGGGTACAACTCCAAAACCATCCCCGCCCCACCCCCCACTTGGATATCCATCCCCACCTAATCCCCACCAAAGATCCGCCTAATCCCCACCCAAGATCCACCTAATATCTGTATCTCAAATACACAATCTTACATAATTAATACGAATTATAAAATAAAACATTCTATACACATTTTTGTGTTATAATATAAGTGTCGTGCAAAGTATTATAATTAATATTGTATTTCATGTAATTATTTTATAAATAGAATAAAAGTATGTAATTTTGCGTTAAAAGATATATAGATGTGGGTATGAGGTGGGGATGGGGCGGGTACGAAGTGGGGCGGGTGGGGCGGGTACAACTTAAAATCCACCCCGCCCCATCACCCATGGCGGGTATGGTTTTTATCCCCATCCCCGCCCCACCACCCGCAAAACTGAGACCCATCCCCGCCCCATTGGGGCGGGTCTCCTACTTGACCCGCCCCACTGACACCCCTATACGTGATGTGCGTGCCATATACAACTCGTCATATGGAGGCTCTTTTGATCTTATCTTATGTCACAACATCAGCGAGGGACAATATATAAAGAAATATTTCTAAGGGTATAAATGTTTGCACATAATTTTTAAAAGTTCAAAAAAAAAAAAAAAAAAAAAGAAAGAAGTCAATTAACATCCATCAATGAGGACAAATAATTGTTTTTTTTTTTTTTTTGAATAGCTGGGCAAATAATTGTTAAGCATTCATAGGGATATAAATATCCCCACACTATTAATAAGAGTTTACTTTTTTTTTTTGGCTAAATATTAGGTTTAATAAAGGCAGAGAAATTTAGTTAACTTTTGGTTAGTTGTTTTGATTAGTCTAGTTCAAGAAAAATAAGATTTCATAAGGGTTATCCAATTTAAATTACAACAAAAATAAGTGTTAATATGATCTAATACATTAGAAAAGTACAAAAACGGATCTGGATCCGGGTCCATTCGGACCCGGTCTGGACCCGGATCCAGATCCGACCCGTTGCCATCCCTAAATAAAACACACCCAAAAGGCCAAAATAGTAGTTTTTCATGCCATTTTTTCACGTGTGATATAAAACACAATTAAATAGTCTATTGTAAACTCTTCATATCATTCAACAATTTGATTTGGACATCATTGTTGGACCAACCCAACATAGATGGTGGACCTATTTGCGTGGACATATATTTAACATCATAATACAATTAAGATTTTCAGCAAAGACATCACTCTTCACTCATTCAGACTTTCAGAGTATATTGTCCTCTATATTGTATTCCTTCAGCCCAATAATATAACGCATCTAATTTTCTAATAATGACACCAATAATTTGCCACAAGAAGATCCTTCAGATTTTGTAAACAGGGCTTAATTCCATGTATTAGATAGTCAAAAATCACCCCCAAGAATTTTAGACTAGCATCCCATCATCATTTTTTAACACTGAACTACATAAACTAGATAACTCAACAAATAAATTTCCTGCTGAACCGAACATGCAACCGCCGCGTATAGTTGTATAGACAAGCACTAGGCGTGGTCATTTTAACACTTCATTGCAAAGTGTATTGCACATCAGCAGTTGGTAGCAAACTAGCAACTAGCAACCTCTTCTTAACAATACAATCGGTCATGTGGTCAATATTCGTACTCATACGATCCAATTTACAAGTTTTATACAAGATGGGTGTCATATTGCTCTGAAATCCTATAGTCGAAACATAATAGTAAGTTAGTAACCTGCAAATCAGAATTTTATGACTGCCAAATACAGAAATACTACTAGGACGTAAAAAATCAGTCTTGTTACTTGCACACCGTTACACTCGCCATTCCTTTGATATAGACGTGTAATCAAATATATATGCACATATAACATTTCCTTTGTATTAATATGCACTGTAGCAGCAAATTATCATCTTTAGTAATGTACCTACAAGGTAACTGAATTATGACGGCAGAGAAGGTGGCCTAAGCAAAAAAATTAGGCACCATTGTCACCAACTCGAAAATTGTTTTCTCAAAACTTGCGTAGTTTATGCCAGTGTCTTGGCACTACTCAAGACCAGGTCGGACAATGACCTCTAAAAAATCCAAGTGGATAAATCTTGAATCTATTCATCTTTCAGATTCAGCTTCCTCACCATGCTTCTGACTGCCTAGCCTAACAATGTCTTCAACAAGTATCTTCCCCTCTGATAAAAACAATCACACAGAATCAGTAAAGCAAAAGAACTGGGTCAGACCAACTTAAAGATGTCTTCTAGTACAAAAAATGTTAGTGCCAAATTAATAGAGATCTAAGAGCACTCATACATGACAACTAATAACACTTTCATGCTAGGAAAGAAAATCGATCCCTACTCCTAGCTTATACGAAGTATATGTTAAGAATATCACACTTCATTCTAAATAATAGGGGCTGCAATTGATTTTAGGCTATTTAAAAACTTAGAAGTAAATATACTACAGCTAGCCTTCATTATAAAAAACTTCAAAATATACAACATAATAATATAGAAGAACGGTATAGGATAATTTAGGTAGGTTTAAAAATTACACTCTCATTTTAGAAAGTGATATACTACGTACTATTCAGATAGTTTGAAACAGATATGTAGTTTAGAACTTTAGATTTAGAGACGGAGGGAGTGTATTAAACGAACCTCTGTCTTTTGACAGCTTGCTGATGAGCTCTTGGATACCATCTTTGTCAATTTTGTTTTTCAGATATGCAGCAGCAGAAGCTACTTCCTCTGGAGTCACCTTCCCATCGTAATCCCTAGATGTCAAGAAACAGGTCTAATATCAGCATTGTCTCTATTATGCAGCAGTTAAACTAAAGGTCATATAATACAAGAGCAAGATTACACATAAAGAAAATATAAAGAAATATAATAGTCCGTGCACGAGAGTCAAACATGTGAAACAACACTACGGCCTTATTATATCAGTGCCTTAACTAGTTCCACCTCACTAATGCAGAAGAATTTCTGACTCAATATTCTCAAGACCTCAACTAGTCATACAAATAAAATACCCAAAAAAATTAAGGCTGGAATTTGCCTAGCTTAGAATAACAGCATATCACAAGTACATTACTTAGTCCAATTATTTAACAATGTATACAAAGTTACACAAGGGATTTGCAATTAAGCCCTTGGTTTCTAGCCGGGGGAGAGGGGGCCAGTAGGTGGGAAATCTCGATATAGATCAAGTCCATAATTTAGATAATTTCATCATTGGCTAGCTCAATCATTCAACAATGTTTACACAAGAGATTTGCAGTTAATAATGCCCTTGGTTCCTAAAACCAGGAGGGGGCCAGGAGGTGGGAATTCTCTATATAGCAAGTCCATGATTTAGGGGTCGTTATTATTGCCAGATATCATAACATCAAGAGTAAAACACGGATGAATGTCAGCCACATGTCAAAACAATTCGTCATTGTTCTAGCTTGAGAGCCACAATCCATATAAAAACATAGTTATGTACTCCAAGATCTCCACAGGCTAATAAATATCTAACTAAAACCTGCCAGATAATAATCTCAATAGCATACCTATCAAGCAATCGCCATTCACCACCAATCTTCTCATCCACATCATCAATTTCTTTTTCAAGTTTTTGAAGAATAGCATCCACCTGATACAGCAAAATAAAAGAATCCCAGTAATTCAATAGGTACAGGAAATAAACAGAATTACAGATGCATCAGCCAATGGAATAATATCATCTAGTTTAAGAGAATCTGGATCAGAAAAATAAAAACTCGTGCAGACCTTGTTTATCAGTGCTGAAGAAACTTGAGCAGTATCTAACTCTTCTTCATCACCCTCCCGGGCAGCTTTGTATGCCTCCTTAGCTTCAGCTTCCCCCTCTTTGCCCTCCTTGTCCACCATAGTATTGTATAACTCTATCTGGAAAAGAGAATTAGAGACATAAATCCTGCGTCCTAAAGTGGTGGAAAAGTTAGTTTGAAGAAACTAGTTCCAACTGTTCACTTACCTCCTTATTCACAAGTCTCAAGAATTCCTCCCGTTCCCTGCTCACTGACTAACGAAAGTAAAATATAGCAAAAATTAGTAACATACAACAATACAACGCTTTGTTGTAATACATCTAGCACCAAAATATTCTTACTGATGCGGAAGCCAGAACAGCCAATGCACGACTGAGCTCACAAAGCTGATCGTCTTTATCTGACAATGCAGCCTTTTCGTAATCTTGTGCTTGCCTGTTAGTTGCATCCACCATCTCTTCCAAGGCAACATCCTTTTCACTAACAGTAGACTCCTTAAGTTTCGCCTTTTCTTCTTCTGCTTTCATTTTCTCCTCCTCTTCCTACAATTTGGTAAGTTAGAACATAAGTTTATTGAAGTCTGAAACCCAATACACGAATAAACTTTAATATATTTATCCTCAGACAAGTCTCAGACAAGTGAAGCAGGTTTTAGCCTAAAGGAGAGAGCATAGGGAATGCTTTACATGGTGTTCAGAAGGTTAGAAAGAGGAATGAGCAGCCAGTAAAATTTAGCATTTTAAAACCTAATACGTTCGGAGTAAAAGGGACTAAAACCTTGATCATTTCTTCCTGCATTTCAAGGAACTCTAACTTTCTCCTCCTTTCTGAAACTGCATCCTCAGAAGGCAAAGATGTTGCTCCAATGGTATCAACAACCTCATCTGGCAAAGAGGAAATAGCAAACTCCACGGCTTCCTCAGGCTTGATTGTTCCAGACACATTGAAGGCTCTGCCAAAAGAAGTGTAGATCAGCGCACAAAGTTGGGAACTAGCACTAATAAGCTTTATTTAATATATAATAAACAAACATCAAGTGATGAAATTCCTTATAAACCAGAAGAATTTCCAAGAAAAACACTGCCTACCTGGAAAGAATAAGAAGAGATGACGGAACAGAGTGATTGAGAGATAAGTCCAACCAATCACGCAGCTGCACATACATGAAAACTTGAATGAATGAACATTGACCAGAATCAGGTACTATAGATAGCCGAGAACCACCATGGTAAAATTAGTTGACAAGCACAAATTATTCTAAATCATAAGATTAGCAATTTGTATGGGTTCAAAATTACATCATTTCACTCACGAAGGCACAAATTTACTGCAACCATAAATAATGGTTAGATTAAAACAAAGATCAACACAAGTAGTGCATCATCCACTTAAAAGTCAAAAATAAATTTGGTAGAGCACTGTGAGCAAACCTGTTGACGCATCTCTTCAACAGAAAGCAAACCAAGTAAACCTCTATCTCTACATGCTTGACGAAGCTCTGCCTCTGAAAGTGACTCAACACCCTCGGCTTGTATCATCTTATCATCCTCTTTAATCCTTCCAAAAGAAAATAGTTAGTGTCCACTATCATAGTGCAAAACTCAATAATGAAACACCAACATTATTTAATCATTTAAAATGGACAACGAATTTAAACACACACAACCAACTAAAAAATTCATGGAAGCATTTAGCCCAAGTTAGTCAAGTCCATGAATTCACTTAAATGAGACAAATTCAGAAAACAAAAATCTAAGAGCCAAATGAGTACATGTTATGAACTGGAAATTTCTGCAGAAATTCTGAAGAATTTTGATAGAAATTTGCATTAAAAGCTAAAAATAAAGAGTAATACAAGCTTTCGAGATGCTTTTTCTCTCCCAAACTGTATAAAAAGAATAAAAAAAACTTTAAATAGTATTCTTTATAACAATCTCTCCTTATTCTTCTCTTATTCATAGCATTAATCCTCTAATTCACTCACTAACATATATATATATATATATATATATATATATATATATATATATATATATATATATATATATATATATATATATATATATATATATATTGCATTATCTAATACGCTTTTCCAAAAATGCTAATTCATAGCAGTACAAATCAGAAAATAGATTCAGAATGTGACACTAAGCAAGACATAAGCTAATGACAGCAGGGCACAAAAGGTTCAACCAACCAAAATATAAAATAATAATAATAATTATTGTTGGAATTTATAGGGAATTTCATGTTTTTTAAACAAAAGCCACCCCCCCCCCCCCCCCCCCACACACAACACCCCCCAAGGTATAGTTTGAGGAATGGTGGAAGGTTGAAGCAAAATATCAACATAATTATGACCAAGAAAAATCTAGTCCCATAAACCAACACATAAAAATTATATTTAACTTTTCTGCAAAGTTTAGATTCAATATATTAATGTATTGAACAACTTTGGAAATAAATTTTAAGAAATCTACAGGTCCTGTGTTATTACAAGTTTACAACTGTCCTACTACGTAATTTTTATTTAAGGATGTTCCAATAGTAGAATTTAAATGCAAAATACCCTATACAATAGATGCATAACTTCACTAAAATATGATATAATCACATCAACCTTATCTCAATACCTTTAAATAGGCTTTTGCTAAAGAGTGCAACCTTACAACATATTATTGAAAAAAAAAAAAAAAAGCTGTTTTTCATTAGACATTCACATCCAAATTTTACGGAGCACAGTACAAGAATTTTGCTACTTCAAAATAAATGAGAAGATTAAAGAATGATAAGCCCATTTATTTGTCCATTGTAGCCCAGAGATAAAGAACATCAAGTGTGATTTTTAATCAATAGGGCAGTGAAAGTGACACAGAGCATGTATATTACCTAACTAATCAAGGCCTCACCAGAAATTCACCCCCCAGGTGTTATGGTATTACTATTTGATGATTTACAAAGCAAGTACTCCCTCCGTCCCTAAAATATTGCTCCACTTCCTATCAAGTAACGCAGTTCCCACAATTTTTGTGTCTACTTTCTTCTACCCCACATACAAAAAGACAAGATTGCCTTACCCACTCAATAAAACTATTAAAAAGGGTAACAAAAAGTAGCATATAATTCATCCAAGATCATAAGTCAGATACCAGCAGTATCTTGCTACTTAAAAGGTATAAAACTAACAGCACTCTATAGACTCAATCAACACTGATTTAAAGCGAAATATACGCAGTATGTTTCTTCAATGCCATGCCCCCTCCCCCAGCTAATAGTTACACATAATATAATCATAAGAAATACACCTAACCAAACAAGTATAACGTATTATTATATAAGAATTGGTAACTTACTTCCGAAGCTTGTCTCGAAGCATAAAACGTAAATATGCATCAGTCCCAAATGGCCTGATACCCATATATTTGCACATATTTACCAATCGAGGCCTGTAACAAAGAAACCAACTTCACTAAAGCAACAAAATAAGGAAAACAGACGACCTGGTTTCAACCTATAAAACAGGTCATCTATGATCCGGCAAAAAAGAAAACACCACGAACCTGCTAATGTTGTCAAGAGTCAATTCATCATTAAACAACTTGGCAAAATTCAGGATTTCTTCATTGGAGACATCTTCACCCCTCCTAACCTGTAAATATTATGATTTAATTATGGAAAATAAAAGTAGATGTGAAGATATATCTTACAAGATGAGACAATGATAATATCGTTACTTTGTTCACAAATTCATCAAGATCTTCTGCTGTCTGTTTAATGTCTCCACTACGAGAATTTTTTATTTCCTTTGCCATTTCTTTCACTGTATCCTGAAGAAACTTGGCATACTCAATTCTAGCATTTAGCTTCCTTTTCAGTTTCTCCTGTAAAAAAGCTAGAAGATATGAGAGCATAGACATAATGTTAAATTCCAATTTACATTAAATGGTAGACAACAAGCACCACACAGCAGCTCACAACCCTCCCCATCAGCTAAATGAAGGGTACAAAAGGAAATCCGCTGCACCAGCAGTTCTTGGTGGAAAACATAGAAGGTATATGCAAAGACAAAGTGGGAATCCTAAATTAAAGCTACCCACTGCCAATCATATTTTCAGTAGAATAAAAATACAGTTTAATGTAGAACTTTTCTGTTCTAGGTGTTACTATGACTTACTTCCAGTTCACTTTTCACGGGATTTTCAGTTCTAATGCAGAGTACAAGTATGTATGGATAAATTACAAATATCAAATTCAATTAATTAATATGCTAGAAAGTAGAAACATGAGAATAAGTACAGCACAAAGATATTGCTATCAGTATTCCAAAACATTCAATAAAAAAAAAAAAAAAAGCTACACTACCACAATGCATCAATAAACAAAGATGCAAAGTATAAAGCATGAAATATAGCAAGATCCCTATGCAGTTCAAAGTCTGCAACAATACCAAACAGTTGACATTACTAGAAAATGCCACCACAACAAATTAAAATTACCTGTTCCTTCATCTTGTCTTGGAAAGTTGATGGCAGCATGTTGGGAAATAATTTCAAAAATACCGGCAGTAAGAATTCCATGAATGGTACAATAATAAAAACTGCAACTGGAACTAGCCTGAAGATATCAGCTGTAGTTCGGGTGAGTTGTTGTCTCTCTCTCCTTGATAGACTCTTGCCCTTGGAAAGCTTCGATAGCAACCTCAAGCTTATTCTAACATCAGCCCAAAGTAATTTTGTGCCCAACCAATAATGCTTCATAGCAGATACAAATTCATCCTTCCAATGACGAAGCTTAACAGCCCAATCCGCTCTAAATTAACAGAAAACCTACATAAATATATTTGCAGAAAATTTTGTCTAAGAAAGATTTAAAATTTTACCTGCTCATTGAAGCAACAGCCCTCAATGCAGGCCCAATCCCTAAAAGGGTAGCCCAAACCTTTTGCATTATTGTTTTTGCACTCTTTTGATTTTCTTGCATTTGCTTAGCTATGGCTTTAGCTTTAGCTGAGCTAAGACCCTCAACTGCTTGATCACATTCTTCAGGTGAAGGTTCTTTTGATTGAGAGACAGCTGTTTCTTCATCTTTGTCATTATTATTATGGAGCTCTGGTTGACCTGATGCTGCTGATGAAGAATAACGCAAAAGTTGTGACCGCCAGCCAGCTCCTAAAGGCGATCCATAGTTGAGATGTACATTAACTGATGTCAAAGCTGAACTCCGAGCAAAATGATTGTGTAGATACCCAGCAGAAGAAAAAAGTTGCAATTTATCTTTGGTTACTGAATTTGATTCCCTCTCGTTCCTTGAATCAATATCCATAGAAGGAAGAGCAGCAGCCCAACTCTGTGAATGAGGGACAAGGGATGATTGCTCTTGCTCAAAACTTGAAAAACAACGGAAAGAGCCATTGCGTTGAGTCCATGCACTGGCAAGGGCTTTCCTCCGGCGCAAAATAGCTCTTGTTGCCATGAGGAATTCCCTTAAAGTAAAAAATTAATCTAAATCTCCCCTAGATCACTACTTCTTGATGCCCATGGGATGATGAATTATTCTCCAATCATGCAACATTAGCGAGTGCCAACGCCTGATGAAACTCGTGAAAAGAATAAAATCAATAGACAAAAACAAGCTTGATTGATTGAGAAACCACTAGAATGACACATTCTCAACAAACTATGAAGTACTAAATAAGCAAAAGGCACAAAAAAATTCCCAAGAGCCAACTATGTACAAAAGTTGACGGGTTACAATAGTAACATGAAGAGTATAGAATTACTCCATTACATAGAGTGAAGAGCTCATTTTGACCTACTAATTAAAACACTATCTTGTTTCTAGGCTTCTAGCACTATCCCTATCCAACCCAAACTCTGCATTATGAGCTATGGTATAAATTTGTTTTGTTACTTTGCGAATCAGTCCTGGATGAATCTCAAATCTCTCTCCAATATTCCAACCTAAAATCAAGCATGGAATAGTGCAATTTTTTCATGTATCTTCTCGGTGCCTAATCTCGAGACAGAAAAACTTATTTTCAAAAAAATATATGCAACTGCCTAATTGCTAGGTAGCTCCAACTAATATTCATTCAAAAATCAAAATAACACAACATCTCCTACAGTTTTCACAATTAATTTCCAAACATCAATAAACATTATATAACTAAAATTTGACCTCAAAATCAAACTTCCACATTATGATATAGCATTCAAACCCTACTAAATCAATGTCAGATAATTATAAACAATAATATACCAAAATTAGCATCGAAAAAACAAATTCAATCGGAAAAAAATACGATCAACAAAGCAAACGCACACATTTTCAGAAGAAATCCACAAAAATCCAGTTCTAATTTCAACATAAATTAGCTATAACACTATCATCGCAACGAACTCAAACAAATTGCGAACAATATAATCACCATTTTTCATTTCTCCAGAAAAAAATCAACTAATCAATTATAATTGTAAAACATACTTTGCATTAGCAAAAAAAACCTTACAAAAACAAAGATTAAAATGAAATAAAATTGTGATTCGAGATTCAAACCTTGAAAAATCGAAATCCCTAGCAATGGCAGAAGAAGAAGAATTAGAGAAGTGTTAGAAAGTTCTAGGTGGTAGAAATGGAGAGAGGAAGGAAGGGTAAGTGAAAGTGTGCGGAGTTGAGGAGAGAGAAACTTGAGGAAAAAGTCAGAAATAAAAAGAGGGGTTTTTGGTTTTAGGCGCTTCGTAAGTTTTTTTAGAGAGAGAAAGTTGAGTGTGTTGGAAAAATGTGTAGTAAGAAATTGATTGTTAAAATTATTTTCTGAAAGAAGGTCTCTCCATCCTCCACGTAAGGCTTGAATTTTATTCTGTGTCTGTTTATACACGTCCAAATGAGATTTAAGTGTAACGTCTCACGTTTCATTGTTTTAGTCCATCTATGCCAACTTCGCACCACCTGAGTCTACGACGATATTCTCGTAGCCTCGTAGGATACTTTCTTCGTTTCATAATAATCGCACTAATAAAAGTAGACATAAACACTAATCTAAAAATATTTTATATGGCAACATATGTTTTTTTTAATTTTTGTTTATTGATATTAAATATAGTTTATAGTAAGCATATAAATAGAGCAAAAGTCAAACTGTTGCGATTATTATGAAGTGAAGGTAGTAATCCTAAACTTATACTTGTATTATTAAATAGTGTTTTTTTTTTTTTTTTTTTTTTTTTTGTGATTAAACCTTATTACATTGATTCTTTATTACAATATTTGTTCTTTAAATTATTGGAAAAAATATAAAAAAACTGCATATAAAAAGCTAAAATAAAAAAAATTGACAATAAATAAACATTTATTACACTAATTTACTCGTAAATAGTTAATAAATTCCCAACTTACTGCTAAAAAATAAAGTATATTAAATGCTTATATGCAGTCCGCATATAGCATTACCATAAATTATTTTAGCCAGGCTTAATATGTATTGATCGGAAATTATGGTCAAGAGAATCGGGCAGGCGGGTATACAAGGTTCCCCTTTCATTTGGGAAAAACCACAAAGTAATCAAAATCTACTTGGATATGGAAGAATTTAAGTTCTAATAAATCTAGTCTGGAAGCATTTTATGCACTGGTGTAGTAATAGATCTTGAAATACAAGATAAAATTTAGCACAAAAAACGAAATTGGAAAGACCAAACAAACCTGGGAGATGATTAAAGATAAAATGTTCATACTTGTATTATTTTCCAGAAAATGTTTTCCACCCAACCAAATACAGCTTAAGAGTAAGAATTTCAATTCAACTACTAGCTAGTTAGAGTCCGATATCATCTGTAATACCCTTTCGGCTGCAGTTTACTGAGCATTTAAAAGCCATGTTTCTCTACCTTCAATGCTCACACGGAGTTCATAATCCAGCCTTTAAAAATATTCTCCAGCAAGTTCCTTGAGAGAAAAACAGTGCAAATATTCAAAGAAAACAAGAGATGTATCTATGCTGTAGAAAAAGGTCCAAACAATGGGGAAGAGAAGTACTACTTGTAACTATGTTGTAGATTTGATAAATTTGGTCCTCACAGAGAATTTTGATGCTGCAACCGTGATTGCCTTGCGTGCTACACTTTCTGGCACTCCGTTTATTTCATAAATTATTCTCCCGGCTCTAACACCAGCTACCCAATGTGCTATGTTTCCTTTCCCACGACCCATACGTGTTTCTGCAGGTCTTAGAGTAATCGGTTTGTGCGGAAATATGCGCATGAATAGTTTTCCACCACGCATGTTTCTTTTGATTGCTAGCTGCCCTGCTGTAATTTGTTTTGATGTGATCCAAGCTGGTTCAAGTGCCTGAAGAGCATACTTACCAAAAGAAAGATCATTATCTGAAACTCCCTTCATTTCACCTCTATTTCTGCGTTGTTTGCTGAATCTCTTCCTTACATTTGCGTATATCCCTGATGTAGAATTGTAGCGTACAGATACTGCCATCCTAGGAACACTCAAAGAATAACCAGATCGTGGCTGAGCAATAACTGATCCTAAAGCAGGACTACAGCCTGCATTTCTCCATAAAGAGCCCATTGCAGGAATAAGATCACTGGATTTCTTCAAAGTAGTTCCCAGAGAAGAAGGTGACATGGTCCATCCTGAGCTGTATGAGCCAAGAGTAGCAGATGGTTGGCCCTGCGTTACAGTTGAAGAGCTGCGAATCGCAGAACTAGCCTGCCTCAGTGTATTGACAAGGGGGCTGTTTTTGATTCGAGAGAGCACTCTAGCAGCCATCAGTAACTTCTAGCTCTCTCTGCACTCAAGAATAACCAAGTATATTGATGTCTCAACAAATCACAAGATAGAATGGTATACTGTTGATGAATTGCAAAAAGAAATCATGACACGGCAAGAGCATTACTCTATGTTGATAAAAATCTAGATAAGCTTAAGGTAATACTTCTTCCGTTTTCTTTTAATGGCAATGTAGTGGGGATGCACAATATATTAGGAGATGAGAGAGATAAAAAGGGGCTCAAAGTGTTGAGGAGAGAGATAAAGAAACTCATTGGCCAACAACTTCCAAAAAAGGAGCAAGTTGCAATTATAAAAGAGCAATGGAAGTACTACAGAGAAACTGCCTGGTTAGAAAGGCAAGTAGGCAATAATGGCCTTCATTGTTGTCAGAATGAAGACCATTATATAAATTACAAAGCATAATCTCTCTAAACCTTCCCACACATTTTCCCAACCTTCTCATCCTCCAAGAAAACGCCATTAAGTCATTGTAATATTATGTGAATAAGATGATATAAAGGTTTTCAAAACAATATACAAATGACCAATACAGGCAATAATGACTAGACAACCAGACAGGTGTGGCTCAAAAGTCAAAACAAGTATCACATACCTCACTATGTTTCAAAACCTAAGCAGAAACAAATAAACTCAGTATCACATATATCAAGTGCAACCAGTACAATAGTAAATTCTTTAGCACCCATAGCTACAAAGTATGAAACCGGATACACAAGCAATTTAAAAAATTGAATCATTGACTTAGGTTTGACAACTTGCCCTCTAAACTCTACTATTGATCATCATCTAATTGAAATTGATTTAAAGTCACTCTATTTCTTTGTATGGGCAATGGTTATTATCAGACTCCATCAAACATTTCCCTCATAATACTTCAAAATGCCATCACATATACCTACATTATCCTCATGAAGTTTCACAGATATATGATATGGTTTCCTTTATCTATGGAGCAGCTGTAATTTGGAGTAATAACAATGCAAAGAATATGTACCTTGAAGTTTCATTTCCTTAATCACAAACGAAAGTTGAATTACTTCGCCAAGGGTTTGGGATTCTTTAATATTTTATCACTGATCCAATGCATTTTCAAACTACAATGAGAAAACCCAACACAAACCTAGTCCTTATAGCATCTGCACCAAACTATACGGAACCTTTCGAAACAAAAACCATAACCCAAATTCTAAAAGGCAAGTCCACAACTGCAATAACTTATCTAATAACAAATGAAGAAGTAAAGCATTCCCAGCTTATCACAAAATTATGCATAGCATTTCACTGTCATTTCAGCCAATATACTGATCTCAAAAACAAATTACAAGCAGCCCGAATATTCGGTCTCAGCTCGAGCTCAATAAGATTTGATTGGGCTCGGTTCGAGCTCACCAAGCCTTAAAACCCAAGCTCAGCTCAAGTTCCAAATCTTCCAATACCCTCATAAAGAATTTAGCATTAAGCTCATAAAATACAACACATTCGCAAAAATTGCAACCAAATTAGACGCAATTATCAAATTAGGCTCGAAAAATCACATAAAATTCGTCTCGCTAAAGAAAATCAACGCCAAATTGCACATAGCAAACTTATAACAACAAAATTGATCGTTCTAATCATTCATAACTTCAGTAATTTTAATCAAAAGTTCAAAAATCCATCTTAGAAGAACCGTAAATCGACTATACTGACAATTAAATTAACAACAGTGTGAAACTAAACCCTAGATTGTGAAATTGATATTCGATGATTAAATAAATAAGGAAAAATTGTACCTAAGAAGCTCCTATAATGGAGGAGAGAAAGATCGGAAGGCGCTTCAATGAAGAGCTCGGAGTACGCTCTAATGGAGGAGGGAGATGGGTGCAGCGTAATAAGAGTAATAAGCTTCAAAGGGAAAAATGAAAAATGTACGAGGCTTTTGTGAAATAATGTGACGCTTTGTCAGCCGTTAGATCTACAATTTTTATTTACGGAGTATTTATTTATTTTTAATACTTGTAACGGTTTTTCTAACGAGTGTCCATAATCTATCGATAAGACTAAAGTTTATATGAAGTGCTTGTATTTATATTCGGACTTTATATGTCACATTACAAAATTATCCCATAAAATAAAGGCAGTTTAAGTTTCTCTAACTTATCTGCTATTTAGATCAACTTTGGATGTATAGCAGTATAGTAAGTTCTATTAGTAGTGAACTAGTGAATATGAAAGGAAGGTATGACATACTTGAAATATTAGGGTTGATTTGGTTGATTGCAAGATTTGCAACTTACAAATGCAAAAGTACAAAAAGAACTTGTTCCTTTACTTCTACTCTCTAATTTGGATCATAATTTTCAAGTCAGAACCGTCATGACAGTTGAACCAAGAACACGGAACACCTGTTCCTCGTCCTTTTCGGAATACATGGAAAAAACACACTAAACAGCAAACAAGAATATCTACAAAAATAATACTCCTATATTGTTCATAGTTTCATACATAGAAAATGATTCAGAGAAGAAAAATATTGACCACGAAAGTTGGGCATAGACAATTGTCGTGCCAAGTCCAATTAGATATAACTCATATAAGCACTAAGCTACAATTACATACAGCCATCCAAAAGCCTGTGAAGAGCCAGAAGAAATCAAGAAATTTCCAGCCGCCCCTCCTAATACGAGCAGCCTTCAAACCTTCCTCGACAACGCCAAGTGTGATGTAATGCCAGTAATCTTCCGCTGCAAAGAAAGAATCATCCTCTGCCTTGTGTCCATATCTTCACAGTCTTGTCATTCTCAAGGGCACAAGATGCAATCATATTTTCAGTAGGGTGGCAAGCAACTGATATGACTGTGTCGGTATGACCTTCTAATTTTTGGACAACTTTTCTTGACTGAAGTTCCCACAAGTAAACACAATTATCCTCGGAACCACTAACAACGTACTTTCCATTAGTTGTAGAAAATGCTGCTGAAATGCAGTACTTTGAATTTACATGTCCTGTGTATGTCTTCAAAAACTTTCCATTCTGAAAATTCCACAGCCTCTGCAGATGCAATATTAAGTCACGTAAATCGCAAGAGAATGGGACACAGAAATTACCGCAATAAATCCCAATAGGATTGTCACTTAAACATCAAAGTAGAATATCTACAAAAAGATAGTTACAACAGTATCAGCACAACAATTGCTTACTACACTGTATGTTACATCATTCCTGGATGACGTAACTGTTACTGTTCAACTTTCACAAATAACAATAACAAATAACAGTAAGAGCAAAAGATATGCTGAGAAACGGCAGTAAAATACTTAATGAAAGTTAAGTAACAATTACAAATGAAGATGAACATAAAAAACTTAACACTGGCCTGAGATAAATGATAGGCAAAGATTTTTCCTGCAAACTCAACAAATAGAAATCTGCATTTTTGTGTTGGATTTTGGATAGCACTAGAAAAATAGCAGCTACAGAGGCATGAAGTACTTGGAGTCATTCAAGATATAAACAAAAATACTACTACGTATATAGTTATAAGCCTTCAACAGGATTGGGACTGAACAAGAATTTCGGAAGTTTATAAGCTATCAGGACACAATATTAACATGTATAAAGATTTCCTAATTACACTATAATTTAAATCAACCCAGTTGCCTATGCTCTCAACCCTAATGGTGCAGGTATAGCAAAAGCTTCTCTAAGCGATTTTCCTTTGCAGCCATAAATGCATTTTGTTACCAAACAACAGTGATGGCAAGTACTATACTTACATCAAAAAGGTCCCAAAGTTCATGCTACATTGATAAATAAAGCTTACTGCGCTTATGAATTTCAATTTATAATTTCATCGACAGGGGCTGAGGCGCTGAGCATACAACCAAATTGGAGCTAAATTTTTCTTTGTGAGCAAATGGTTACTGAAAAGCAGAATATATCTCCAGAAAAGATGATAAGACACAGTTTTCTGGTGTTTAAACATTTGAACTCTCAACTGAGAAATCTGTGCTTTGTGTTGTTTGAATTGCTTCCTTGAAATCAATAGCCAGGTGTTAAAGAGAATTATTACAATCAATCTACACAAGGTTTTAAGTCCTTTATAATTTCAATCATGTCCACACAGAGGGGTACACTAAGTTATTCCCATCAGAACATGTTTCAATTACAATAACAACTTCAAATTAAATGCTGGGAACCAATGAATGCTCCCCTCAAAAATGTTTCAAAAAAGCCATCGATTAAGCAATGACAAACATAATCCAATCCCACCATCATCAGACAGCAAATATCTCCAATAAAATTGGGATACTTCATAATTCAACAGGCCAATTAGAAATGAAACCTACCATCCTAGCACACAAAGGTACTATATAAAAGAGAACTGGGCAAAGAAAATCAAACACATACTATATTCAGTGAGATGAAGCAACTAAATTTAAACCACTACCATCCTAGCAAGCAACACAAATCAATCAATCCCAAAACAACATCCTGACCTCAAAAGTCATACATTAACCATGCAAAAAGAGCAAAACAAATTGAAAAAACAACAAACCAAGACATACCCATGTAACTTATCAGTTTTCTGGGCCTCCAAGTCCCAAGCACACAAATTCACAAAATACGAGAAATGTTTGATTCTATCTACTGCGATAAGAATCAGAGAAGTTATTGACTGCCTTGGTCTCTGTTAGCCCTGGTTATTGGACAATAAGAATCAGAGACGTCATTGACTGCATTGGTCTCTGTTAGCCCTGGTTATTGTACAGGGTAGTCCAATCGGCACCAGGTTCGGGCCAAATTAAAAGGGCTATGACCCTCTAATTATCTAACTGGACAGGGCTCATGTAGGGTCTCTCTTAAAAGGGTCATTAATGGGCTCTTGTGAACAACCCTATAAAAATGAAAATAGATATAGGGTCATTAAAAGGGCCACCTAAATAAATAAAAAAGTTGAACGTTCTCTCTCCTCCATTCCCTCTATCCTCTCTCTTTAATGAAGATTTACAGTTACAATGCTTTTGCTTCGCCGGGAGATTCTTCGTCGTCGTCATCTCATCGATGCGCCGAAAGATCCGTCACCTGCTATTGCTTTACAAAACCTAAAATCCTTCTTTAAGATTCCTTTCTTAATAATCTTAAAGATCTGAGTACTTTTTTTGAATTCCCAACTTCAAAAATTTAGATTTAGAAATCATTAGCTCTCAAATACAATATAAGTTGATGAATGTATATTTTTTGCTATTAAAACGATTTGCATAGAACTGGTGTAGGGATATTGTTGTTAGAATTATCATGGAATTATTTATTTATTTTATTTTTGTGAAACAATTTGGAACTTTATATTCTAAAGAAGAAATATTCAAATGAATACTCCATACTGTCCATAGTCCATATACGACTTCTTTACCCATTAATGACCCGTTTTAGTTTTACTTTAGACCCTGACCCACCACCCCTAACCCTCTTGGCCCTGACCCAGCCCCGACCCTCTAAAAATTACAACTGACCCACGAATGACCCGCCCCATTATTGACCCGCTCCGAGCCTCCCCAACCCTCCCAAACCAGGTCTAGTCTATGTAGCCACCCCCAGAAAAAGATAAAGACTCACAAGTCACAACCCCCCCTTGGGATAATATAACCACTCAAACCAAGACATAACTCTTACTTATTCAAGATAATTGTGGCTCGCAATAAGTCCAAAACAGTACAATTTGAATTTGGCAGACAACAGTTGGGCCAAACAAGTGAGTTGCAACCTTCGATCCCAACTGATGAATAGAGAAAAGCTTGGCCAAACCCCTGAAATTTAAACCTATGATATATGGATTTGAAAAGTCCCTTTGACAAAAACATAATCTTTTCTATATTTTTTTACTTACAAATTCCTTATCATCTTGATTCTAACTCTTTAAATCTCTAGCTCATAACTTCGTACGATTGTTTGGCTGATACAAAATCACAAACATACTATTTTCAAACTGAAACAACTAAAAATAAACCAATAGTAGTTATCATACCAATCATCCAAAACAGCAACAAAATCAAACTCTCTCTAACACACACACACACAAAATCATACCAATGGCAAGAATACATTACCACACCAATTAAATCAATCACAAGCATCCTAATTCAACAATCAAAACTAACACACACATAACCAAAATATTAATTAATCCCTAACCTTATTATAAAACACAATTGAACCACATAAAATGCAAACCAACCTAAAAATCAACAAACCCATATAACCAAATTACAAAATTCAAATTAATAACACCAAATAACAATTTCCATACCAGATTATTATCCAATGTACCCACAAGAATAAACTTCCCGTTCGGCGAAAACTTAACGAACGACACCGGAGGATTCTCATCATCAATCAAAGTTTTGACACAATGGCCAGTATTAGTATCCCAAACCCTACACAATCCATCATAACTACTGGAAACAATCAAGGAACCTTCTCGATTAACATCAACAGCAGTAACAGGATCAGAATGAGCAGGCAAAACCTTCAAACACCTCCCAGTCTTAACATCCCAAACCCTAACAGTCTCATCAAAAGACCCAGAAACAAGCATATTCGATTGAGGGTTAAAATTGAGGCAAAAGACGTAATTGGTATGACCCAGAAGGGTTTTGATATTCTGACCGGTGGTGACATCCCAGAGTCTGACGGACTTGTCGTCGGAGGCGGTGGCGAGGAGGCGGGAGTCGGAGGAGAAGGCGACGTCGGAGATGCCTTGATCGTGGCCGATGAAGTGTTGGGCGGCGGAGAAAGGGGGGTCGTCGGAAGAGAGGGAGTGGACGACGGCGGATTTGTCGGCGGAGGAGGAGGCGAGGAAGCGGCCGTCGGAGGAGAATTTGACGGCGGAGATGGCGCGTTTGTGGGGTGTTAGGGTTTGTTTGAGGGTGTATGGTGTGAAGGATTGAGATGGGTCTGTTGTTGAAGACATTGTTGTGTGAATTTGGAAATTTGGAGAGAGATTGTGAATGTGGGGGGTTTTTGTGAAGGGGTTTAGGAGGGAAAGAAGTTGAATGAATGTTGGAGGAGCATATTTGGGCAGATAACTTCCATTAGTATAACACTTATAACACCGATTGAATAACAAACTAACAATGATAACACTAATCGAGTTATCTATGTAATTAAAGGGGGGCTTTTTATCTGGGTCATTTCAAGGTTTGCCCCGTGTAAATTATTGTAAATAATTAGTTGATGAACTTTTTTTTTTTTTTTTTTACAAGAAGAAAATTAATTTCATTGATATAATTTAGCTAAAGGGCACTAACATATAATTCCTAAAAAATAAAAAATTTTAGCACAAGTGCATAACACCTTAAAACTAAATACATTGCAGATTTGATAACAATTGCCTTTATAAAAATTTCATTTGAAGCAATGCAATGTGTGAGTTAACACTTATTTGGCTTGAAATCCATTTATGTGTAATCGTTTTAGTGAAATTACTCATGTGAAATTCTAAATTCTTATGGAAATTATGAAACCCTAAATTTTCAATTATCGCCTTACAAATAGCTAGACCAAGAAAACAACACACACATGCTGTCCTAGTAAATATGGGGGCCCTGTGCAATTTAGAGATATATAAGCTCTTTAATTTATTTATATTCTATATTAAAGATACACAATATACAAAATGGGAAAAAAATCACACTAGACCAAGAAACATATAGTATAGTTGTATTGTCACTATGCCAAATTCATGCAATTTAATATATTTGCAACAAAATAGTTAAATTCAAGAGTTTGGGGCCATCAGATTTTGGGCCCTGAGCAACAGCTCACCCTGCACACCGTAAGAGCCGGCCATGAACACACAAGTAGTAGAAGTTCTTTTAAAGATTTACAACTGAGACCCATAACTCCATAAGAAAGGGGTGAAAAAGAGAAGAAAAACCTTAAAAATAAAAAACTAGCAATGGAAACTAGAAAACCATCCCATTGGAAAAACTCTAGAGGAAACCAAGAAACGTAAATCCTAGTCCCTTTAATATTTTTGGCCAAGATCTGCCAATGCCTACAACACTGATAAAGTAACTCCCTATAACACTGATCGACTAATCTTTATAACACTAACGAAGTAAACCATATAATGGTTGGCTACATGGTGTGGTCAACCACATGTAGTAATTTGTGTTGCTAAAATTTCATGCATACGGTCTATGTTAGCAAAAAAAAATATAAATAATAAATAAATAAATTTATAATGATATATGTAGCCCTCATAGTTACATATAAGCATTTAATAAAATTCTTATTCAATCAAAACTACAATAAATCAAAAGGGTTTTCTATCATCAACTCTTTTTTTTTTTTTTTTTTTTCTTATTTAAAATTTTAAATATTTACATTTGTACTACGCAAGTTGGGTAAATATATTGTAATCAATTCCTATTTTGAACAAGACCACTATTTTGCCTTGCTCCTGTGTGACAAGCTTAATACATTTGCTAGTACAAGATCTACAGTATATAGAAATCAACTAATGTACAATAAATCTATTATGACTCCTATTAGAGTAGTTTAATTTATGCACCCATATTTTTTAAAAAAATACTTTGTAGTTAGACTTTGTTACTTCATTTCATTCTTAATAAAATCAAATTAGACAAAATCATACTTCACATAAGAAAAATCCAAATTAGATTAAACTTTTTACTCTATATCATTTTTGTTAAGAACAGAGTAGAGCTACAATCATGATTTGAACCATATAAAGACAAAGCCAAACCATACTAAAACTTTGATTAAACCTAACCTGATTATATAAATAAAATCTACTAACAAATTACTCCCTCCGTTTCAATATGATAATCCCATATGGAATCAATCACATAAAATAAGAAAAGGATAATATTTGGAATCTAACATTAAATTAAAAAACAATTCATAAATAGTTTTGCCTTATTTAATTTTTTTGATTTTTTTAGGAACGTTTTAGTCATATTTCCATAAATCAAATCAAGGGAGTAATTTCTTTACTTAGAGTCATGTCATTAATTCACAATCAATTAATATAACAAATCAGAATTTAATATGAATAAAATAGGAAATACGGAGTAAAAACTACGGAGTAAGTTAAAAGTGGAATACATTCAATATGGGTATATATTTTTGAAACGCCCAAAATAGTATATGGGACTAACAAATTGAAACGGAGGGAGTATTAAAAAAAGACCAGCAATTTACTAGTTTAGATTCCAAACCAACCAAAGTAGGAATAATTTAGATCAAAATACTTCATGGAGGAGATAAAGAAAAGCCACAAAAACAAAAGTTTATTCCTTTTTTTTTTTTTTTTTTTTTTTTTGACAAGAAAGAAAAACTATTCCTTAATTGATTGCTTAACCAAAATTAGTGTTGTACTTTAGTTTATGTGGCTACTGGCTAGTGACTAGTGGACCACTCTTCCCAATTAATCACATGCTTTAACAATGGCCGCATTTACCACAGTACGCACACTCTTATAATGTTCTGCCAACCTAAACGATTTTCCTAAAATACACTCATACAACATTAATTTATCAAACATAATTGAAATTAAGAAGAACAATTAATGGCAAATTAAATTTCAGGACCCTTATTTATTTAAATTTGTTGATTTTAAGAATTGGGTGTTAAGGCGATTTTTTTCCCCTACTTTTTCACTTCTTGTTTGAGAGACTAGTGTTATCTTCCTCAATTTCTCTCTAATGGCGGCTGTGTCTTTGAATGGTAATGGTGGAAAGCTTGGAACTTTGAGTACCCGACCCGAATTAGGATGTGGGTTTTTGAGAAAACCCGATTTTGGAGCTCAGACAACGGTTTTGGTAAAACCCATGTCGAAGAATTTAAGGTTGAAGGCAACGAATGCTTCTGCTTCTGCTAATGCTACAGTCAATGCAGTGCCTGTTTCAGTTCATCCCAAGTAAATTCAAAATCCTGTCTCTTTTGTTTTCCAATTACTTTATTTTATTTTAATTTATAGAGTTTGATTCTTTTTACAGTTAATTAGTGGACACTGAAAAAAAGAAGGAATTTTGCCTGTTGAATGGTGTTTGTTTAGAGATATTTGTCTAAAATAAGTTTGTTATTAATTATTCTGATTATATGTTGATGATTTTGGTTATTAATTGATTGTATTTTGGCTTGATTGATGTTATAATAAGGTGTTGCTATTGTAAATTCTTGTTTAATTTTTTTTGAAGCATGACATAAGAACTAAAGAATCTAATTTTGGTTTATGATATAAGTGGTATATTTATATTGGATTCTTGATGAAGTAAGATTGGTTGTTTCTCTTATTGAGAAGTACATGTCTAAAATTTGTGCTCTTGCTTGATTGTACAATGATGGCCTGATCGAAATTGTCGAATATATGTCCTTGCCAGACTTCCCTTTTCAGCTAGTTTACTCACTTATGGAAAAGGAAATGATCTTTTCTAGGTGAATAGAGGTTTTGCCGTTTTAGTAAAGGAATGACTTCAATGATGTGTTTATTTAATTTTGATGGTCGTTTGTATTTGTTTATGAAGAGTATATTCTTGTCCTAATATGGCCATGTAATTGTTATGTGATGATATCTATGACTGGCCTTTGGCTTCTTCAAGTCATGTGCCTTTTTGCCTATTTATTTTTGTACCTCAAACCAGTTTATGAGGGTAATGATATTCCATTTAGTGTTTTTCGAAAGGAAAAATTGTGGTGAACAACGACTAGTAGTATTATGCTCTCATCACACCAAGGAAAGGGATTATATGATTCAGCAAGCAGTTATCTGAAATTTTAGTTTTTATGCCAGAGATTGGTGATTGAGGAAAGTCGATTATTTGCCAAATGGATTGTCCGTTCACGGCTTCACGCCGTTGGACAAATATTGAACTTCTATTTTCTGTAATTATGTGGTAGTAGTTACTGTCATCAATATCCTGACTCTTATTAGAAGCTTTATTCCTGATGCTGTTTCTCTTCTTTGTTAGCCCTCCTTCACTCCTTTTTAGTTCTAAGATAGGGGAGATGTGGAGGGAATTACTTCAGCCGTCAGGCAGGTTGGAAACGTAATTTGCCTAATACAATATACTCTGTATTTCTTGATTACATGTGAGTGTTCACTCTGTGAAGTTTTCTTGTAGTGATAAGTGATAACACTAAAAATTTTTCTCATTGTTTCCTGTCATTCTCTCTGAGGTATTTGAATTTTTTTAGTTGGAAATGAAAATCTTATTAAATCTAAATATCTCATTATTTCTTTCCATATCTAGGGTGATGCGCCACACAATTTCAGTCTTTGTTGGGGATGAAAGTGGGATAATCAATAGAATTGCAGGTGTTATTTCTAGAAGAGGATACAACATTGAGTCTCTGGCTGTTGGTTTGAACAAAGATAAGGCTCTTTTTACCATTGTAGTGTGTGGGAATGAGAAGGTGTTGCGCCAAGTAATGGAACAGCTTAATAAGCTTGTTAGTGTCATAAAGGTAACTGGTTTATATTTCTGTTAGTTAGTCACTGATGATGCCTTGATAAGATATGTCTCAAAAAGTCGCATTGGTTACTTATATGACTGGTTTGTGTTTCTTTTAGTTGGTCATTGATGATCCTTTTGTAACACTTGTCCTCTTTTAATAAGCCAGATAGGTGACTTATATGCTAGTAATTTTATGAATTAGTGGATATAGGGTTTGGTTTAAATACTTTCATGGCTTCCCTGGATTAGATGATATACTAAGGTTTTACATTACCAACCGGCTGATACGACCTAAACAAATCTAAATTTGCCTAAACCTCATTTTTTCTGTCATCTTTGAGAGAATTATGACCTCTAGATCCTCAACTGCAGGTCCTATCATCTTATCATGGTATTGCAAATTAAGCAGTGAAACATTCACATGTTTATCTTCTAAATAAATTTAGAGTGATGCTTGTAAATGAAAGCATGGTCGACATAATACAGTATTGCAATTGTCGTCCTATAAAAATGCAGAATATGAGAAGCTGCTGAACACTCAATCTTCATGGAGCATTCTACACAATTTAACAAGTTTGGCAAGACGGATAGTGTGCTTCAACTCGCATTGTGCATGAATTAGGCTTTATGTCCGTTCGTTAGGTACACTGTGTAAAGTTTGCAGTTGTTTTAAAGTGCTAGCATTGTCCATCACATGATGCACATTTTAGGATAGTATGATACTGATGCAATCAGTGCCTTCTTCTGTGTAACTTGTATGCCGTTACTTATGCTCAAATATGTGTTTCTTAATATAATTTCCTTTTATTTAATTGTTCCGTATGGATTTTTACATAAATTACTTTATAACAGAGCATCATATGATGTTTATGGTACATGTCCTTGATAACATCCTTGGATAGCTGTAGTCCTTGAGTGCTACTGACTGTCTTAGTTACTGTCTTGCAGGTTGAAGATCTATCGAGAGAACCACAAGTGGAACGTGAACTCATGCTTGTAAAGCTTAATGCTGATGCAAATACCCATGCCGAGGTAGTTTCACGAGTTAAATTGAGTGCCTTATGGAGGCAATATATTACTTTAATCTCTATTTTACACATTATTAATGGTCAGCTAGAAAGGAAGATATAAGGGAGATATTAATTACATCTAGGGTGTTAGAAAAATGTTTCAAAAAAGTTTAGTATACATCTTAATGCAAATTTTTTGTATTGAGTTACCTTTATTTTAGAGGAATATTAAAAGTTTCCTCATATCTACCAAAAAGTCACCCCATCCTTGTATTTACACCCTTTTACTCAAGACCTGCTCAAGTCATGTCTTAGTAAGTCAATCTCCATATGGTATTAGAGTAAATTCTTGATTATCATTTCGTACATGCTGATATTGAGAGTTTTCTGCTTGAACTTGAAATCAGTTTGTCTAGGAATTATTACTTCATAACATCATGGGTGTTAAAAAATACAAATTATTGATAAAATTCTATAATTGTTAATCATATTTCTTGACATGTCCATCTTTAGGAAAAGGTGGTTTTAGAAATTTGTTATAGTATCCTTTGGTTATCATATGTGACATGCTGCTAATTAAGAACAAGCTTGGATAGTTGCTTTTTTGCTTTTGTCAGCAAAATGTGTATTTGGTGAACTATCTGATTATTGACTCAAATGTTCAAGTTTTCGGTCTTCAGATAAAGTGGTTAGTGGACATCTTCAGGGCAAAAATTGTGGATATCTCAGAAAACTTGGTGACTGTGGAGGTTAGTTTTTTTTTTTTTAAATTTTTTATTTTTTACATCTTGTGAACGATTGTAAGTAGGTTAATCAATGTTGCACTCTATTAGGGAGCTGTTTCCATGTTTGATACAAGAAGCTTACCATAATGAAATTGTCTTGACGCCTAAGCTCCAAAAGTTGTTTCTCTGTCCAAACTGTTCCAGAAATGATCATTCTCTCCTGCTTACTGTAGAATCTCCATTTAATTGAAATTTTATTTGTTGCATTGCAGGTGACTGGAGATCCTGGTAAGATGGCTGCTGTCCTGAGAAATTTTAGCAAGTTTGGAATTAAAGAAATTGCAAGGACAGGAAAGGTTAGTCTTTTAGACACTTGTACTATCTTCAGTGGAAGATCAGAGAAATTTGCAAAGAATAAATGTTCATAGTCATAAATTGGAGTGGAAAATTTGGAATAGCTAACCAAATGTCGACTTCTCTACTAACGTTTACAATCGTATTCCATCCGAACTTATGGAAAAGAAGTTTACTTAGCTATTTTCATTTTTGTTCATGTGATAGATTGCACTAAGGCGGGAAAGGATGGGTCAGACAGCTCCTTTTTGGAGATTCTCTGCTGCTTCTTATCCTGATCTTGAAGAGAAAGCTATTAATGCTCTTGTTGAGTCTACAAAAAGAAGTATCAATGGTGATCTGGGATCATCATCCAGTGTAAGTGGATTTCTGTGCTAATCTCATTTCTCCTATTAAAGTAATATCTTATGGTTATAAACATATACTGATTGTCAAGCCATATGCTTACAATGTCCATCATTTCGCAAGCACAAATTGATTATATGGATTATTGCAGTATTAGTTGTAACTCATAAATTGAAAATTATAAATAGATACGTTGTGCTTAAAATAAGACCTTTGAACTTATATAACTTTTTTATTCTCTGAAGGGCGATGTTTATCCTGTGGAGCCTTATGATATCTCCATGGTTAATCAAGTACTTGATGCTCACTGGGGTGTTCTTTATGACGGTGATGTAAGACTTCATATCTATTATTATGTGATACTCAAGTTTTTAGTTTGACATGACAAACTTGTCTCAGGGACAGCTCTTTAAAATAACTGAGCCTCATTTGAAGGGTTAAGGTTAATGCCTTTGGTTTTTCTGATGTTCATCTTTCTGAACTTTCGTGTTTGTTTGGTTTTAAGAAAGAAAGCGTGATTTGAGTGTTCACATTCTATAGCTGCACAAGTTTGCCGGTTGATTGTAGTACAACCTGCTCTACTAATGCTCTGATGTGCTTCTTTCATCATGTCAGTCAAGTGGACTTCGGTCACATACTCTGTGCATGGTAGTAAATAATGCTCCTGGAGTTCTCAACACTGTAACAGGAGTAATTTCTCGTAGGGGTTATAACATTCAGGTTGGTATGGATTCTGACTACATTATGTATATATATTTTCTTTTGTGTTATGTTATTCACATGTCCCCTCCTTTTTTCTAATTATCCTCAGAGTCTTGCTGTTGGCCCTGCTGAAAAGGAGGGTCTTTCTCGTATCACAACTGTCATTCCTGGAAATGAGGAGTCGATTGGAAAATTGGTTCAGCAACTTAGCAAGTTAGTAGACCTTCACGAGGTGAGTATCTGAATTCTGAATGTATATACTGTTGCCCAAATACGTTTAGTTTCAGGCAGACATATATGAGCCGTGAGAGTTTTAGTATATTTTTTTCTTGTTATTTATGTACTATTAATGCAACGCAGTAGTTAAACGTAATTTGAACCTTGCTTTTGTGCGGAGTATCAATTTGTGAGATCCTTGTTTTCCAGAAAGCCCTGTACAATGAATACAGTCAGAAGTTATGAATTTCTTCCTTATAGTGTCTTGATGCTCGATTTAATCACATATTTTTTTTCGGTATCATTTTGGTAAAGATACTCTGGACATCTTGCATGATATCCCATCTTTACTGTGGAGTTATTTTTTTTTTTTTGAAACAAGTGGAGTTACTTTTTTGTTCAAGTAAAGGTTCCATTCTTAGTCAGTGGCTAGATTTCATTCACCTAGTGTCATGCATAAGGTTTAAGATTTATCTCAGTACTAGATTTTCAGCAGCTTCTATACCAGTATCTTATTCATGAAGCATGAAAGATTTGACAACCTGACTATGGAAAGTTTATTGCTACAGATTCAGGACCTTACTCACCAGCCATTTTCAGAGCGAGAGCTTATGTTGATCAAAGTAGCTGTAAATACTTCTGCCAGGAGAGATGTCCTTGATATTGCCAATATATTCCGTGCAAAAGCTGTAGATGTCTCTGATCATACCATCACCTTACAGGTACATGTGATTTTCCCTTTTCCCCCTCTTTCTTACTCTCAACAAAGCAGTGCTTCTTGATTTGAAGTTATACCCCCTCCTACTTACAGTAGTTCCTTCCTATATTATTTTCCCACTTTGTGATTGGTGACTTGTAACTTGTGCGTTACTGATAATGAATTAGGGAAACACTATGGGCAGGCGAATTAGTATAGTTTATGAAAATGGCCTATTTTAAAGGGAACCTGAAGTCATAAACTAAGCAATTTAGAATAGAATTACACTGATATCAACAATGGTAGGGATTTGGGAGTTTAGGGTATTGAGAGTCTTTCTAACATTTCTGATTTGTCTTTTCAGCTTACGGGTGATCTAGACAAAATGGTTGCGTTACAGAGATTATTGGAGCCTTATGGAATTTGCGAGGTCTGTATTTTTTTCTTCAATTTTTGAATTATTAATTTTGCAAACCCCCCTGGTTCAGTATATTGCCTTAGTTGGTTAAATTGGTCTCAAAACGAGCTTGCAGTTTTCACTTTTCAGTGAGTTAGTGCATGACAGAATGAGGTTGGTAATGCACTAATGCCTAAGTTGAAGACTTGTTGCTGAAATATGGTATGGTGTGGTTTTTGCTTGTAGGTGGTGTGTTAGTGTGTTACTAGCTTACATTTCATGTGATCTGGAAGAGGGAAATCAAACTCTCATATCGCAGCTGAATCTTTTGATTCTCTGCCAACACAAAGTCAAATCTAAATTAAGCTTCATAAAATATACTTTTCAGAATTAACAAAGTTTGTTGCTGGTCGAGAATGGAAATCAAAATCATTTAAAGAGCAAGGTCTCTATACTTTTGTATCTATACACCAAGTGCCTTTTGGGATAGGGGTTTGACACTGTGTCAAAGATCTATAGCGCTACAATTTCACTGCATGTACAATATACTAATCATGTTTAGCTGTGTAAATTTGTATGATTTAGCAATTGGAAGTCTTTGGGGTTGGTAACTTGATATGTGAGACTTTAGTTTGAGATCCTTTCATGCCTTTAGTCTTTCCCTCTACCTCTACTTTGGGTCCGTAACGAACATCTATGGTTGTTGCATGTTGGCTTACATTACCATTTATGATGTTTCTTGTAGGTGGCACGTACTGGAAGAGTGGCATTGGCTAGAGAATCTGGGGTGGATTCCACATATTTACGAGGATTCTCTCTTCCCTTGTACGAGTGAAAATCTCTGTGGTTATGTCCATGAGACTTTGACATTACCTTGTTCAATTATCTTTTGCTCTTTTTTATTACTTGGTAGATAAAATGCAAACAAATTGGAGTGGCAGCTAAGAAGCAATTCCAATCTTTGCTTTTATTATGCTTTGTATCATTAGAACTATAGAAGTAGGTTTAATAACAAGAAGTATTTGCCTACCATGTAATACCTTGAGGTTTTTGGTACATGTATTTTTGTGCAATGGAAATTCCAAATAGCTGGATGGTAAGCCATAATATCCCCAGCAAAATAAGGTTCCCTAACCAATATTAGCAGAATAAGGTTCAACCCTCATAAATTTTTTCAACATAACAAAAGTAATCAAACAAATCTAGGCAACCCCTCTTAAATTTTCCCCTTTCACAGTAATCCACAGCAAGCTACAAGCGTGGCAAAATTAATTATTTCCACAGTAATGGCTACTCCAATATTTCTACCATCATTGCATTGTTAATGTAGTTCCAGGAGTCCATTATATAACATTCAGAGCGTGAAGACAAACATATACAACATTGCACACCAAAGGCCAAAGGAGAAAAGTGACAATTCCAAAATTAAGCATGAACACCTTATGAGGATATTTGTAACCTAGCTTCGATTATTGTAAGGAAGAATTTTAATTAACAGTAACAAGTCAATTGGTGCTGACAATCTGTGGCTAGATTCCCATGTGAAAGTGTTTTTTTTTTTTTTTTTTTTTTTTTTTTTTTGACGGGAAATGTTTATGAATGTTTAAGCATCAGTCATGCCTATTACCAAGCTACGGTCCCTGCACATTTATGTAATCAAGCAGTATTCTACTTTCTGTTTTAAGAATCACTTACCTCTACTGGTGTTCTCCACCAAGATAATAGGTCCCTTATTTTTTCATTGTACACCTCCAACATACTAACATATAGTTCATATTTGAAGAATCAGCACAAGTAATGTTCAAGTCATGGTCATGGGAAGGAGGAATTTCGACAACAAAAGTTGACCCACTTGCCATTTCATCTTGGTTCAATGGTCTGCATCGACCCTAATATTGTTGGGTTTTGGATAAGGCCTCGATTTTATGCCTTGGTCACATGGATAGCGGTTGGATATGACCCAAATTTTATAAGTCTATTATTTTGGTGGAGTATTATGCATATTTTAAAGGCTTCCGGAATCTCTAGAATAATATCCTACTTGAATGCTCTAAAGCATTATTAACATTGGAAACTATTAGCTAGAATATAATACACGGTTCGTTAATTTTCTAAAACATTAGGATACAAGAATGAGGAGGAATTTCTAGAATATTCCGGCCATTTCTTCCAAGCTCCATCTTTACACCTATAAATATAGGTCATGGGCATTCAATCATTGAATACAACACAACACAAGAAGTCATACCATACATAAGCATTCCTACGTACTACACCTCCTTGTACTATTTACCTATAAACACTTGTACTCTTCTATTTTTCAAATAATGGAATAAAAAAAGCTCGTCGTTACATAAAATCGTTTATTCATTTATAATTCGTATTAATTATCTTGCCAATCATCAATTTAATTAATACTCCCTCCATTTTTAAATACTTGCTCCATTTCTCTTGGACACACATGTCGATGCTAATCTTTGATCACTAATATCTTTAATTATCAATAGGTATAACTTCCAACAATTGAAAATTAATAAACTATTCATTGAGATGATTCCAACAAGTACCCACACGACTATATGTTTTTATATATATAAATCACAAACATTAGTCAAAGTATGATAAATGAATAGTGCAAAAAATAGAAATGAAGCAAGTATTTAAAAACGGAGGGAGTACTTCTCAATCAAACACATTTTCACTTTCGATGAGCACTCACCAATTCTTATAATAAATTTCTTCAAAGCAAAATCCATGGTTTTCAATCCACTTTAAAGCAGTGATGATATATAATGAGTAAGAATCTCTAAAATCTGTCTCATTATCTAAATTGTCGAGCAATTCTTGCTTTGCTAATTTAATTCTTTTATTCCACTTTTGAAAAACAGTGCTTCTATGTAATCACAAATCGTATATAACCAATATAGGTTTGATCCTTGCTCGGTACATTGATACTATTATTTTAAAACACATCTAATCTAAAACTAATGGTCAATTGTATATTTCTACGTAATTTGTTAATACATATATAATTTAAACATAATTTGTTTCATGTTAATTTCTATTTTTCCACATAAATGTATTTAAATGTAGAATACAAAATTACATCAAAACTCAAAAACAAAGAGACACATATTATTCTTTATATTTTTTTTCAATATTCAACATTACATTCAAAATTA
Source organism: Chenopodium album (assembly GCF_948465745.1). NCBI lineage: Eukaryota > Viridiplantae > Streptophyta > Magnoliopsida > Caryophyllales > Amaranthaceae > Chenopodium > Chenopodium album. Next base: position 3,014,219 of record NC_137837.1, on the reverse strand, counting down.
GTAATAATTCAATCACTTTATTAAAAAAAAAAAGAAATTACTCAAAATAATATCCGGAGACCACGCCCGGGTGACACACTAGTTTATTTAGAATCTCTAAAACAACATTAATTTACTCGAACTCTAATCCGTTCCTTTTTTTCGAGTACATGGAACATACAAGCACATTAATACTATTATTTTAAAACACATTTATTGCATGCTTGTCAAAACTTATGATGTCATTTATGTTTCGTATAAGTTAATTGAATCATACATTGAGATTAGTGAGGATCTCAACAATGGTAGGGATTTGGGAATTTAAAGTATTGAGGAATTTTCTAACATTTCAGATTTGTCTTTCCAGATTATATGTGACCTAGACAAAATGGTTGCGCTAAAGAGATTATTGGAGCCTTATTGATTGATTTATTTTTATTTTTTTTACCCTTTTGAATAATTAATTTTGTATTTTACCCGCTCCCACTGGTTCAGTATCTTGCCCTGATATAGAATGTGGTTGGTAATGCATAAGCTAAAGACTTGTTGCTGAAATATGGTATAGTGTGGTTTTGTCTTGTAGGTGGTGTGTTACTAGCTTACATTTCATGTGATCTGGGAGAGGGAAACCAAACTCTCATAACGTAGCTGAATGTTTTGATTCTCTGCTAACATAAAGTTAGATCTAAATTGAGCTTCCTCAAATATAGTTTTCAGGATTAACAAAGTTTGTTGCTCGTCAGATCACTAATAGCCCTCATCTAAAGAGCAAGGTCTCTATATTTTTGTATCTTTTGGGGGTGGGGGTTTTACACTGAGTTAGAGATGTATAGCTCTACAATTTCACTGCATGTACAATATACTAATCAGGTTTAGATGTGTAAATTTGTATGATTTAGCATTCTGAAGTCTTTGGGGTTGGTAACTTGGTATCTGAGACTTTAGTTTGAGATCCTTTCATGCCTTTAGTCCTTCCCTCTACCTCTACTTTGGGTCCGTAACAAACATATATGGCTGTTGCATGTTGGCTTACAGTACCATTTATGATGTTTTTTGTACGAGGATTCTCTCTTCCCTTGTACGAGTGAAAATCTCTCTGGTTATGTCTTTGAGACTTTGACATTACCTTGTCCAATTATCTTCTGTTCTTTTTTATTACTTGGTAGATAAAATGCAAGTAAATTGGAGTGGCAGCCAAAAAGCAATTCCGATCTTTGCTTTGATTATGTTTTGTATCATTAGAACTATAGAAGTAGGTTTTATATCAACAAGTATTTGCCTACCTTGTAATAACAAATTGTTTTTGGTACATGCGTTTCATGCAATGGAAAAACCTTATAGCTAGACGGTTCAATTATTCGAGGAGTTAAGAGGGTTTGGGAATAAAATTGTCTCTTTTATTTTGATTCTTCACCTCTCTCAATCCAGGATTTGATGCACAGCAACTGTTGTCAACCCTTTTGTGTATTCGTTGCATTCTTATGCCTCAACTAGTTAAGGTCTGAATTTGGTGAAGTCACTGATTAATACAAAGAGCGCAAGAAGGAAAGTCGAAAACACATTACTTTTTCTGTTTTTCAATGATGAACTGCACAAACATCCTTGACTGCACACAATCAATAATGTTTGATGAGCTAATATATCAGCATAAGAAGGTAAACTTGAATTTGTACATATAAAATTTCAAAGGATAACAATTATGGGCATCGCATTAGCAATGCATAAATATCATATGCAATTAATCTACTATAAGGCAGCATGTTGATCTAATACATATCCGACCTACTATAATGGATCCTATATATTTAACATAAACACTTCACCTCTTTACACATTTCTCATTCTTGAGCAACAATGAGCTCAGAAGGAAAACCAGCATCTGAGGTTTCTGTCGCAACCATAATTTCATCTTCAGCTGTGAAATGGTAATTTTCACCAATGGCTCTCAGTAGCTGGTACACTTCAAACATTGTAGGTCTTTCTTTTGGCGTAGGTGAAACACAATTGCAAGCGACTTTGAGAAACTGAGAAAGCTCGTTATCAGCTCCCTTATCAAGGAGAGACTTATCGATGGCAGAATGGAGATCATTATTCTCTGACAGTAGTGCAATCCACTCTACCAAGCTACCCTTGAAGGTTTCTGGGGCATTTGACACTTTAGTTGGCTTTTCACCAGTGATCAGCTCCAAAAGAACAGTCCCAAAACTAAAAACATCTCCCTTTGGAGTTGCAACTAGTGTTCTTGCATACTCAGGGGCAACGTACCCAAAATCACCAAATTCTCCGTTCACGAAAGTGCTCAAGTGAGTGTCAATCGGGTTCATGAGTCTTGCAAGACCAAAGTCGGACAGCCTGGGATCAAATTCCTCGTCCAACAGAATACATTTGGAGCTTATATTTCTGTGGAGGATTCTAGGGTTGCAGTTGTGATGCATCCAAGCCAACCCCTTAGCCGCCCCAATTGCAATTTTAAGCCTTACAGGCCACTCTAAGCTCTTAGCCTCCTCAGGGTCTGAAGGATGAAGCCAGTTAAAGAGGTTTCCATTAGCCATGTATTTGTAGACCAGGAACCTCTCTTTCTTTGCCACACAGTACCCCAAGAGAGGGACTAAGTTTTGGTGCTTCACACTGCCCAAAGTATTCATCTCGGACATGAATTCTTTCTCTGTTCGCTGTGAATCTTGCAGTCTCTTGACTGTAAGGATTGTACCATCAGACATCGTTGCCTTGTACATTGCTCCCATTCTTCCAGAACCAATCATGTTATAATTGCTGAAGCTGTTTGTGGCTTTCATAAGGTCTTCCAAACTCATTTTTGAAACTGTCTTCTCAAACATGGAAACCTGCATATGACGAAAATGTTCTACATTAGCACAAGCAAAAAGATTACTATGTTACTCCGACTCTTCATTTCACTTCAATTACTCTTGTTAGATCCCCGATACTTTAACATGTACAAATTATTACAGTATCCAACATGAGTACCATAAGTCGGAGTAGCATAGAATACATAAAGCAATTAAAACAAAGTAGTAAAAGCTGTAAATGTTACCTTGACAGCTTTAGTTCCCTTCATACTCTTTGCCCATCTGTTACCTTCAGGATCTAGCACCTTCCTCCTGATAATTTTCATCTTCGAAATGTAGAAGAACGCAATACCCGTCAAGATAATAATGAGAGTTAGACCTCCAGCTGCTCCCCCAGCAATAACCCCAGGATGAATCTTGCTTTGAGAAGGGCAAGAACTCAAAACTTCCCCACAAAGTCCTGGATTATTGGCATAGCTATCCTTACTAATACTAAATTGGAACTTAGGGACTGGACCAGTCAGATTGTTGTTTGCAACAGAAAAGCTGTTAATCCGAGAAAGGGTGCCAAATTCCAGAGGAATTTGGCCTGAAAACTGGTTGTGATCAAGATGCAGACCATTCAAGTAAGAACAATTTGCAAGATTCTCCGGTATAGGACCGGAGAAATCATTGTTAGAGAGATCGAGTTCTGTCACAAACTCTATATACTTCGATATATTCGTAGGCAACGAGCCATTCAAATTGTTACCCGAAAGATCCAACCCAGTCAAGCTTGTACAATTCTCAATTCCAAGAGGAAATTGGCCCTCTAAACCCATATCTGCTAGCTTAATATTCAGCACCCTACTCTCATCAGGGTGCCAACATTCAATCCCATTGAATCTACAAATTGCACCCTCAGTTTTATTGTTGAAATTCCATGTTACATTTAAGTAACCATTAGGATCTTTGAATGAATTGTAAATCCTTTTCAAACACAGAATATCAGTTGCAGTCCCATAAATTCCATGACTACTCAACAATATCAGTAAACACCTTAATCCAAACACTACAGAAGCAGCATGCTTTCTAGTGTGGGCCATTATTCAACAACAAACATAAAAATAAAAATGCAAACCCCAAATATAGTAATCTGAACTAAAGTGTAAATTTATGAACAAAAATTATACTGCCCAAAAACAAAATAGCAGTGCTACATATCTATATATATATCACTGAATTACAACCAATATTTTCTCATCATTGAGAGAAATTAAATAAAATCTCAAATGGGCACTAAAATTCTTGAAAAATAAAAAGTTTCCTAATCATGGAAATATAATGATAACTTGAAATTTTGGGAAAAATAAACTAACCCAATTCAATTCAAGCTAAATTAATGGAAATAAGCAAGAATTGAGACATACCCAGAACTCAAGATTGCAGCTTTGAAGCTCAAAGAAGAGGTGTAAAATTGAAGAACCAAGTTTTGAAGGAAATTAATCAGAGAGTATTTCAATAAAACAACCACCAAATATGAAGTAAGTCAAGATAGAAGACTTGGAGGGTCACTTTCTAAAGACATCAAAAAGGAGGAAAAATCATAGGAAATTTAAGTCTATCTTTGACAATTCAAAGGTTATTATAGTAGTAAGACTAGTAACAATTGGGTGACACTGTAATTTGTGAAACCAGTAAAGAGAAGGAAACAAAGAAGAAATAAGTTTGGTAATGGAATGGGGTTTTGGAGGGACCAATTACCACATAAAATAAACAATGACACTCCAGAAAAAGAAAGGAAACTTAAGTCAATAGGTTTTCGTAAACTACCCGAGTTTTCACTATACGTGTTATCGTGTTAATTTAGATCCTCGGTTTATTCTAGGTCAAGTCTAAACGTCTAGTTGGTTAGGTTATTTCAAGTTTAAATCATACCACAATATTGACTTATTGTATTTCATGCAAATTGAATTTTACTCGTATATTGCATCTCTTTATATTAGGTCGGGTTGATTCAATTTTTTTTTTTTTTTTTTTTCACTAACTCCATATATGTGGTCCTAAAGATTAGATTTGAATATTATTATATTTGCTGATATTGTATATATATATATTTTTATGGAAAAATTATTATTATTAATTAATTAATTTATTTATTATCAAGTTCTACTTTGGGCTATATTGCCTAAATAGAACGGGTCTTATACGGTATATGAGCAAATATTTTCAAGTAATGTGGGCCCACCATAACGTGTTTAGTTGACTGCGTTTACTTGAGCTAGTCTAACTTTTTTCCATGGTCCAACTTCTCTCCTACACTCCAGTCATTCTCCTTGTTCACAATATCAATTCACACTCTTTCTCACTATTTTTTCTTTTCTTTCCAAATTTTTTAAGAAAAACCAAAATATTTGTTACATATGATGTAGATTAAATTCCATTAGAAGGTCAAGGTCCAAATTATGTAATCGACTTCTCTACATAAACATCTATAATTCTACTATTCAAATACATTATGTTTGAGATCCGTCCTTTTATTAAGATAAAAAAACTCGAATACTTAAATCATACTACGTATTAGTTTATCCACTACATTACTACTTAACAAACGAGTTTCAATCGTATAACATTTTAGCTTTGTCCGTTTACCGTTTAGGCCCCTACCAACAATCTTGAGTGGATCCAAAATATGAAAGGGAGGGGGAAAGAAGGGGGGGGGGGGGGTGGGGGGCAAGTAAAAATGACCACTCAAATGAGGGAAATTCCCTTTATAAACTTCCACATAGAAGAGGACTTCCTTGGCGTACGAAATCAACCAAGATCGTTGTCAATGTAATTGCTCTAGGTTAAGTATATATTTTTTCCATAAGATATTTGTCTCCACAACTTCACATATTGGGACATATTTGCTACTCAATAATACAAACAAAAATTCTTTTCAGAATAGTTATCACACATTTATAATATTTTTTAGGAAAAAGATGAAATGATGTTTTATATTTTCCTAACATTACACAATAAATTGGTGTGAGACGGTCTCATTTCACACAAGTGTTTCTCAATTCTAGATGCTATACATATTCAACATTGAATTATTACTTTATGGTAACATTTTTAAGTGCAAATGAAAATCAGAAAATGTGTTTTGGAAGTTACAAAATATTTTGTCCATGATTTGTAAAACTTTCTGTTATGTGGAATATAAAAAGCCAAATTACAATAACTAATTAGACATTTAGACCCAACTAATTTCTGATTTTTTTTTTTTTTTTTTTTTTTTTTTTTTTTTTTTTTTGGGTGAAGAAGAGGGCATGGTTCTTAAGGAATTGTGCATGGACTTTTTCTTCTTTGTTTTTTACTAATTTTTGAGAAAAGTATGTTCTTGGTCAAAACCCAACAATAGTCAGGTATGACGGTCAAAACCCATTTTTCTGAACCTATGATAAGTTTAGAAGGGGGAAAGCCACCGGCAGGATTTGCAACAAGGAAAGTTGGCTTAAGCCATCCACAATACTTTGATGTTAGAATTAATAAAGCCTGTGTTTAATCGTGATCTAACCTGCTCCGATACCATGATAAGTTTAGAATACAAAATCGTCTAAAAGGCATTGGAAACCAGACTTTCTACACACCCAAAAGCCTTCTAATAGACTAATACTCCAATGTTAATATCACGCGTAATCTAATCAACCAAACTAATGATATATCAGTATATGCCATAAACGTATAGAAAATATACATTCATGTGCAAGATCTATCATTCCCTGATTGGGATTACTAGTAATGGACAAATTTGAAATTCTTTAACATCTGCAACAGGTAATGTGCCATTATGAGCAATGATTTACCTCAAATCAAACAACATAAGGAGCCTCGAGGATCAATTTGTGGTAATTGTATCAATTACGGGACACACAGACAACCTGCTTGCCCACATTTTTACCAGTAAAAAGCCCTGCAAGAGCAGCAGGAGCGCTTTCTAATCCTTCACTCATGTCTTCGATGTATACAATCTTCCCTTGCTTATAGTAAGCCCCTACATGCTCAACAAATTTAGGAAATATATGCAAGTAATCGCTCTGAATGAATCCTTGCATTCTGATCCGTCTGCTGATGAGTGTAAATAGGTTGTGGATCCCTTCCTCGCCACGATAGCTATGCTGAGAAACCATCCCACAAACAGCTATTCTACCATGAACTCTCATGTTGAGGAGCACAGCATCGAGCATGGCCCCACCGACATTCTCAAAGTATATGTCTATTCCTTCAGGAAAATATCTGTTTAGAATTGGCAGATAGATATGACATCATATTAGGATCATATTATAGGACGTTTGCAGTATCATCTGATAAAGTATTTTACATTTATATCAAAGAAATTCAACTTCTTTTTACTGACATTAATATGTGTGAGAACATACTAGGGACTGGCATGTCTAAATCATGTAGAAAATGAAGTAAATGCATCAAAAGCTACAAAGCCAGCCAGATTTCTAAGTTTCAGATGTCCTACGACCCAATGCTTAAACAATTTATAGGATCAAAGGGGGCTTATAATCATCCTAAGTTAGCGTCGAACATTAAGAATATATGCTATAACATGTACTGACATAATGAGCATATGCAAAAAGCATGGTCGGGAGGACTGAACTTATTCCATGACATTACCAAACAAAAACTACACAATCTGTTACATCCAGCAAAAGAGTAGCAAACATTAAGGATGTTGACAGTGATGTTTTTACTTGTTGGTCGAGTTCTTTTCACCTTTTTTCTTTTTGGTAGCTGAATTGTGAAAAGACTACCAATTGCTTTCAAGCTTTTAAAATATCCTACAAATAATTCCAGATGCTCCTAGCCCATGATGCTAGCGAAATAAATCTGTGATAGATAAGTTTGGCATCCCCTGATTTCGGTATTATAGCAAACAAGGAACTGAAGGTGGGCATTCTTTGCATTGTACTCATCAGCAGCATTGATAAAGGTAGTCTTTAATAGTTACAACCCCATTAGTAAAGACTATGTTAACACAAACACACACACACACACACACACACACACACACACACACACACACAATTCAAATAATACAGCTTATCTCCACCATTTCAGCAATAACACATCAAGATTGATATTTCTAAATAGCTTAGATCGTCTTGTCAAATGCCAAATGTAAGTGGAAATTATAGGCCATGCAGAAAAGTAACAAAGCAAAAGAACTAGTTTTCTACTTGCCTTTTAAGAGTTGCATCAAGGTCTTGTTCTTCTTTGTAGTTGAAAGCGTCATCAAATCCAAGTTTAGTTTTCAGTAAATCAATCTACCAAGCAGGGAACAAAGAATCAATCTACAGAACATGCATGCAAGAACTACAATATGCAGAACCGTCATAAAAAGAACATTACCTTTTCTTTTGTGCCTGCGCTGCCAACAACATAGCAACCATGTAATTTAGCAAGTTGACCAACGATCTGCCCAACAGCTCCAGAAGCTGCAGAGACGAAAACACGGTCCCCCTCTTTTGGCAAACAGACTTCATAAAAGCCTGCATAAGCAGTAAATCCTGGCATACCTGCATAAACAGATCAATCAAGCAAGAACACTTTGGCTTCAGAAGAAAACATTATAACAAGCCTCTAAATCATTTCTGAGAAGTAACTGATAATATGGAGCTACCAAGTTGCATAGTCACAGAGGGCTAATTGGCTCTAGGACTTACGTTGCAACTCCTCTAGCAATAAGTTGCTCTGAAAAAACAGGCATCAAAAAAGGAAAACAAGGTATGTTTCATACCTAGAAGACCGATATGATAAGAAAGAGGGATGTCATCTTGCTGAATCTTCCTCAGTTTCTTTGTATCCTCGATTAAGCTGTATTCCTCCCAGCCAGTCATTCCTGAAACAATATCTCCTGGATGGAAACTTGGATCATCTGAATCTATGACTCTGGAGACTCCAAATCCTTCAATAGGCTAGACAGCGATACATGCTAACATGGTTAGAGTTGTGCACGAAATTGGTGTCTGGTAAAATTAAAATATGCTTCAGGGCTCCATCCCCTCCTTTCCCCCGAGGGAGTAAGAAAGAAGATGGTCTAGGCAGAAATATCATATCATTTTCTCAAAAACATGCACATTAAGGCGAGAAGAATCATGCTCTGCCTATTGCCTCCACTTCTCAAGGAAGAAAAAAACACCAATATGTCAGCATTTTAACCCTTAGAAGTCTAAAAGGCTCAAATGGCAGTATAACAAAGACAATGAAGAACAGAAACTTAGGACCTGATCTAGCCACTATAGGCCTTTTACTATTATGGAGTACTCCAAGAGACCGATAATCTGATAAAACGGCCAGCTCCCTTCAAACATGTAACAAAACAAAAAATTCACTCAAGCATTCTATTAGCAGTACTAATTAAAACATTGAGTAGTTGCCTTGGCTAGTATTACACTCCTCACATTTCTACAAGGCAAATAACAAGGAAATTTTCGCTATATAATGTACACTGTTTCACAAAAATGATGAAGTACTAAATGTGACAATCCCAATACTAACAGTTTTGTCAATTTGTCATCATCTAATGTAGCTGTGCAAGGGTGCATCAGTTGATGCACCACAAATAGCAATGGTCAATCTTGGGTGAGATGATCCCAAATTAACTTGTAAATGTTTAAAGTCATCCCTAAAAAACATATTAGATTCACCAATCTCACACAATCTCATATAAAATTTTGGCAATTACCAATTTGAATTGGAAGCACTACAATCGCGTAGTTAACTTAAGGTCAAAGGTTTAAAATTTGACAGCATTACACTTCAAATCTTTTATGGTGTAGACAGAGTCACAAAAGACAAATAATGTACGTATTCCATCTCAGGTTTTGGGGTCACCCTTTAGCAACATATGCTCAACAACAAAACAACTTACTTCTTAAAGAATATTCAATACTCAATAGCACATCAATTTTCCCTTTTATTCATAAATCATAAATCTACTGCTCAACTAAATTTATTATCAAATATCAAAAGAAATTGAGCATAAACATTTAAACAATACAGAAAATCCAAAAAAAATGATTAAAATAAGAAATAATTACTGGGAAATTCAGTAAAATGAAAGCTTTAAATGATATACCTTGCCAGGAACAAAAGGTGGAATGTAAGAACCGTAATTTTCACGCATTCGACCTCTCATATAAGGATCACAGGACAAATAAAGGTTCTTAATAAGAATTGAATTAGACCCTTTTGAAATTTTGAGCTTAATTTTATTTCCCACATTTAATTCCATGTCTGATTCCAATGGAGCTCTATCAATGTACCCTTTCAGTATTATTTGCTTGTTTTTCCACATCTTCTTTTAACTCCATTTTTTATTTTTGATCAAAAGATTTGATTTTTGGGAAATTTCAAGTTTTTATTTTGGTTATTTTAAGTGAGGAAATTGTTGCCTGGGTTTGGTGGTTGGTAAGAGAAATTTTGCTAACGCAGGGCTTTGATTCACTGATGAATTGCAGGGGTTGGAGATTTCGAATCATCATGGTTGCATTAATTGACCATTATCCCACCCTTATTTCAATTGCAACATATGTCCTTTTCATTTAATTCGGAAATATATTTATAATAACTACCCCATACTAAATTTTCCAAGCCGTAACTTTTTGGTGCAACAGGCCACACCAAGCGATGCGGCAGAGGTTACTCGAGTTTTTTTGTTATGGGTTACTTGAGTTTTTGAGTTAGAGGTTACTTGAGTTATTTGGCCAGGTGTTGCTTGAGGTGTTCGGACAGGGATTCACTCGGTTAAGAGTTACTTAGTCAGGGGTTATTCGAGTTTCTCGGTCAAGGGTTACTCGAGTTTCTCGGTCAGGCCGCATACAAAAAACTGTGACTCGAGTAACTCCTGACCGAGAAACTAGAGTAACCCCTAACCGAAAAACTCAAGTAACCCCGGAAACTCGAATAACGTTAGACCGAGAAACTCAAGTAACCCAGGAAAACTCAAGTATCCTCTGATTGAGAAAATCAAGTAACCCCGAAAACTTAAGTAACCCCAGGGGTGGAATAGGGGGGGCTAGGGTAGGCCACGACCACCCCCTTGATTCTTTATAAAATTAAATTCTTACACAATATATTGATGTTTTGCAGTTAGCCTAATTGGTTTAGTTGAAATAACTAGGTGTTGTGTTTATATGTGCTTCCTTATGCACAATATTAACGATTAATATTAGGGCTAGGAGTTTGGGACCGTGGGTGGGAATGGTAATGAACCCACCTAATTTTGCCGGTAGGTTTTTTATGTCAGTTGAAGTAAAAGAAAAAACATAAACATATGAGGTCTTAATAATTGAAGGTATATATTGTCAATATTGATTTTACAAATTCTGTATTGACTACTTAATACTTATATATATTTAAATACGGAGTACTTCGTCTCATCGTATGTGTCAATTATAATGCGTTTGCTTCACTAGTTGTCACAACCAGCTTCACTTTATAATCTCTATTTTTTTTTTTTTTTTTTTTTTTTTTCTTTTTTTAACGGTTATAATCTCTACTTCATAAACAAAAAGCAGCCAAGTTTAGTTCAGAAGATAAGAGTATTAAAATGCACTACATTCTTAATCCTCATTGTTTACTTAATTTTTTTTTTTTTTTGAGGGCTCATTGTTTAGCTGCCACATCTCAAGGTTGAAACTAGTACATTAATGAGTACTTGATAATCACCCTAATCTACAAATTAGTTCTTAATTATTTCTTTAATGATATATCTACAAATTTTCCTAGATCTTTATTTATTTATTTTGGAAAAAATTTCCTAGATGGTATTAAGGCAATCTTAAGATTAGTTGCTAATGTATTCCAACTATGTACCTTCATTTTTAGGCTATACCGGTCTTGAGCCAGCCGGCCCAATGCTGTCAAATAGATCAGTTTTTTAGTCAATACCTGAC